>NW_005871050.1:3773689-3925625 GCF_000147115.1 Myotis lucifugus | reverse complement strand
GAGGAGGAGGGGGAGAGAGAGAGAAACATCATGTGACAGAAACACATCACTGGTTACCTCTCACATGCAACCCTGGGGCAGGGAGCGAACTGCAACTGAGGTACGTGCCCTTGACTAGGAATCAAACCTGTGACCTTTGGGTCCTCAGGCCAATGCTCTAACCACTGAACAACTGGCCAAGGTGAAACAAACTTTTGACCTCGTAGACTATGGTTGCATTAGATATCCTAACACATTATAAAAAGGAGCCAGCCCAGGAAATTGTAGAGTCACAGAGGAATGAAGGTGAAGAGCAAAGAGTAGTCAGTCAAGGCAAGAGGGTAAGGTTCTAGTCTTGGTTTTACTACAAATTAAACTTGAAAAAGTTGCCACAACTGGCTAAATTAGATTATTCTAAACTAATGGCTCTATAGCTCTTTAATCTCCTTCCTATTTTCTGGTGAAAGGAAAACAAATGATAATGAATTGATTAAATGGTAGGCCAAAGATGACATGAGAAGTAAAAGCTCAGGATCTGGCTAATATACCTCTGAATAAGTGTTGATGTTCATTTTAGCCAGATTTTGCCTACTAAAAAATCTTGGGAGAAAGAGGCATGCAGAGTGATTTCTGAGTCTCAAACTCCACCTCATGCTCTTATGCTTAAGTTTGGCCCTCTTGATTTGGGCCACTGCAGTAGGGCCACTGTGAGTCGTCTTGGGCAGTTCATTGAGTTAGGGTCTCCTTTAGTGCTTTTAACTATTTATTAATTTGATAAATGCTTTTTGGTGGTTCCATAGGATGCTCCAGGAGGAAAAGGGTTCTATGGTGAAAGAAGTTTGGGAAATGCAGCAAACTACATGTCCCCATTCTTGAAATGGCACAGTATACATTAAAAAGCTCTGAAAAATTCTGTTGGGGGAAAAATACTTTTAAAAATTTGTTTTAGCCGAAACCGGTTTGGCTCAGTGGATAGAGCGTCAGCCTGCGGACTGAAAGGTCCTGGGTTCGATTCCGGTCAAGGGCATGTACCTGGGTTGCGGGCACATCCCCAATAGGAGATGTGCAGGAGGCAGCTGGTCGATGTTTCTCTCTCATCGATGTTTCTAACTCTCTATCTCTCTCCCTTCCTCTCTGTAAAAAATCAATAAAATATATTAAAAAAAAATTTGTTTTAGCCTCGACCGGTAGCTCATTGGTTGGAGCATTGTCCTGCACACCAAAAAGTTACATATTCAATTCCCATTTAAGGCATGTATCTAGGTTTTGGGTTCAATCTCTGGTCATGTCTCTTAAAGGAGGGAACCGATCAATGTTTCTCTCTCACATGAATCTTTCTCTCTGTGTGTCTCTCTCCCTTCCTCTCTCTGAAGTCAATAAAAATATATCAAGGGTGAGGATTAAAAAAATTTTGGTTTAGCCGAGCATTTAAAAAACTTCAGAACACTTTGACATTGTGGTTATTAATCCCTGAGGAATTGTGGGAAATATGAATTGGTATGTAAACATTTGCAAGGTGCTACAGGGAAATTGGGAAACAATCTAGAATAAGACATAGATTTTTTCCATCATGTCTAATGATTCAAGAAACCACTTCATTTTTCAGCAATGAAGTGTATCAACTGAAACTATTTTTCCCACCAGATTATGCTAACCATATACAGCCATATTCTGATTGGATTGTGAAAAGACACAAAATGTATTGTTCTTCCTTCACATGCCATTATTATTCTTTATTATAGTGAGGACAGAATTTTTGTGAGCTCTCCACCCCACTCTCATGGTTCCCTTGGAGGCTGTCAGCACTTGATTGTATCCTTGATTGTTGACTGAGGCTGTGGTGATGAGTCTATACTTTACCTCTTTACATAACTACCTGGACTACACAGAGATTACCCTGGTCTCTGTATTATGATGGTTTAAGAACTAACCAGATTCGGTGTAGAATGTACACAGAAGTAAATTAGAAACTAGATGCCTGTGCAGATTTCTTCCTCAGCACTAACTCCAGGCTTCTCTCTGGGTCACTCATTCTGAGGAGAAATGCACTCACTTTATGGAAAGAGGGATTAAAGGGAAGGGAAGCTGACAAAAGAACAAGAAAGCAAAGCAGTTTAGAACTTAAAAGGGGGGAGGAGTGTTTTCAAAACAGCAAGTGCTCCATTCTTATTGTGGAAGGGATGTAGTATCTAAGCAGGAAGCCTACATGGGTAGGAGCACAATCCAATTGGGGTTCTCCTGATGACTAAAACCAAAGTCCCATAGATCCAACATCAACAGAGCCAAGCTATCTCTGTCTGTTAGATATGCTTTATGTCAGTAAAGCACCAAGAGTTTCTAATTCCTAGTCCTTCCTACAAAAGAGAATGTGCCATGTTGACGAGAGGGTGTTTTCAGAGCCCTGAGTTTCAAACACAAGTCTCTCTCTCTCTCTCTGTCTCTCTCTCTCTCTCTGTCTCTCTCTCTCTCTCTCTCTCTCTCACACACACACACACACACACACACACACACACACACACACTACTCAAAACAAGAATGCAGTGAAGCAAGTGAACAAAGTAGCCATTTAAAAGACAGATGGAAAGTTCATAATTTTGGCTGAAGAGGATTTCCCTGTGGTTAGGTGTGAAAAAGTATGATCATCATGAGCCATTTCTGAAGGAAGGGTGCACAAATAAAAAGGCAGTTGACAAAAACCTGACATCTTCCCTCATTCCTATGCTCTAATGAGTAAGCAGATCAATCTGTTATTGGAAAGAAAAAGGAAGGCTGTCAGGCAGAAAGGGAGAGCTGGCAGGCAGCTCATTGGAATTCATGGAATAACCGTTAAGTCTGAGAACTAACTTAAACTCCATGCAGGAAATCAGAACAGTAATAGGTGTTTGTTGTCACTATTGCCCCTTGTTCATGCTGGAGCTGGAGTTTTACCTGCTCTGAGACTAGGGTTTGCTCTCATCAGGTTGCTGTACCACCTTCCAGGTGGCTGCTGCTCAAAAAAGGATGCTTGATTCATCCCCACATTTGTTTGGTTACAAATGGAGACAAATTCCTCAGCATAAGTGGTGAGATTTGTCATTCCGTTTAGCCTCCAGATTGCTGCCTCCCACCTGGAATCAGAAAGTCTCAGGGCTGGAATCAGGGAACCAATAACTTCCCAATCCAACTTGCCATAAAGTGACAAGAAGTTACATGCCTCTGCCTCAAGCTTTCCAGAGACTGAGAGCTCATTATTCTATACAGCAGAATATTTAACTTCTCTCTTTTTAAAAATTGAAATGTATTTGACATATAACATTGTATAAATTTAAGGTATACAACAAGTTCATTAAATATATTAATATAATATATATTAGTGCCACTGTAGCATGTAATCAGCACTAAAATTTATTTGGGTCATCCTTTCCTGAGAGTAGTGTGTGTAGTGGTTAAGCTCTTGGGCTTTGCAGCCAGAATACCTGTCCTCAGTCCTGATGCTGTCAGTTCAATATCAGCTCTGTGACTGGATCAAGTTTACTAGGTTTCTTGGGCTCTGAGGTCTTTCATCTATAAAAATTAGATTAATAGTACAATGCCTATGATCTAGTCATTGGTGAATAAACACTAGCTGTGATTTGTTACTACATGATTGTTTGTGGCTTCCTCCCATTGTTTCTAGTTCTTTCTAACCTGGCAACCACACAAAACAAATATAATTTGTCCTTTTCATGACAGCCCTTTCAGAGGGTATTGTGATTATAGCTACCATCTCTCCTTACCCTATATTACCCACTTCAAGTTTTCTCCTAACCAAATACAACACCTCAGCTCTTTCAGCCTTTCTTCAAGTCCATCCTTATTCTTGTTTGCTCTAAGTATTCTTTTTTTTGAATTTATTTTTTCCCTTTATTGATTAAGATATTACAAATGTGTCCTTATCTCCCCAATGTCCCCTCATCCCCCCAATCCTACCCTCACCCTCACCCTCACCCCCTGTTGTCCACATCCATCACTTATGCTTATATGCATGCATACAAGTCCTTTGGTTGATCTCTCATCCTTAGCCCCACCTTCCCCTGCCTTCTCTCTGAGTTTTGAGCATCTGATCGATGCTTCTCTGTCTCTACATCTGTTTTTGTTCATCGGTTTATGTTGTTCATTATAATCTACAAATGAGTGAGAGCATGTGATATTTATCTTTCTCTGACTGACTTATTTCAGTTAGCATAATGCTCTCCAGTTCCATCCATGCTGTTGCAAATGGTAGGAGTTCCTTTTTACAGCTGCATAGTATTCTTGAAGACTACCATTTTTCATTATCCTTCTAAAACAAAGTCTCCCAATCTGAGCATGATGCTGGTAGGAGGAAGGTCCAAACCAGGGCAGATGGCAGGAGACTCCACCTGCCTCAATCAAGATTCTTTACTCCCACTAATATCCTAGCTGAAGTGAATTTTGGGGGCATTTACTGTTGACTCATGCTCAGCTTGCAATAAGTTAAGACATCTTTTATCCATCACTAATTGTTTCTCTTCAGGACAACTGCCCAATGAAGTGGCAAGCTAAACCTTCTATAGAGAACAAAAGTTTTCAAACTGCACTTGGGCAAAAATAAATATTTTGAGGCTCAAGAAGGTATTACTAAGATTGCAGAAGGCTGTGAGAATTTGTGTATCAAGTGCCTTGAGGTTCAAGTCAACAAGCATCTATTGAGCTGCTACACATAGCACTAGAGGCAAAGAAATAAGTGATGCAAAGATGCAAATGAAAGATACTTCAGCCTTCAAAGATATTACAGCTAGGTAGAGATATTAATAATACATGGAGAATAATATAACCAAACATAGCAAATATTATAACAAAGTGCTATGAGAATTCAGAAATGGTACAGATGAGTTTCAGTTTGAAGCATCTGAAAGGCTTTATGAATAAAAAGACTTTTTAGCATGTACCATAAATAAAAGTCAGGCTGCTGACAAGTTATTTGTTCCTATTACACCCCCCCCCCAAACATTAGGAAATCCAATTGGCCTTCCAGGGCATTTTAATTAGGGTCATCTTACATCCCACTTTTATCTCCCAAGGAGATATTTCAGAGTGTGGGATGAGAAATGGTCAATCTTGCTGGTAGATACCTTCAGCACTCATATGCCACTTGAAGGGCAAAATAAGGGCTGGCAGTGGAAAATTAGGACACCAAATTTATGGTTTCCACACAATGCAATTGTGCAAAAGAGTGTGCATTTTTTATTTATTGCGTGTGTAACAAATTACCCCCTAATTTTAGCAGCCTAAAAGAACAAACATACAGTTTCTGAAGATAAGGAATTCAGGAGAAGCTTAGCTGGGTAGCTCTGGCCCAGGAACTTTTACAAAGTTGGTCAATCTGTCAGCCAGGGTGTAGAGAATCTGCGCACATGGCCGTGGACTAGAAGCTTTAGTTTCTCACATGTGGGCCTTTCCACAGGGCTGTCAGGGTGTCCTGAAGACATAACACTTGGCTTCGTGGGCCTTTCCACAGGGCTGTCAGGGTGTCCTGAAGACATAACACTTGGCTTCCTTTGAAGTGAGTGATGAGAGAGAGAGAGAGAGAGAGAGAGAGAGAGAGAGAGAGAGAACAATGTCTTTTATAACCTAATTTTGGAAGTGACATGCCATCATTTCTGCCATATACTATTGGTACAATGTGGAAGGAGACTATACTAGGATGTGACTTCCAGGGTGTGGTGATCATTGAAAGTAATTTCAGAGGCTGGCTATCATTGCAGACCTGATCTCTCAAGCGCTAGGGGAAGCACTGGTTGACATGAAATCTTGATACAGGTCTTTTTGCCATCACTGCCTTTGGCAGGAAGGCTATAGAAATATGAATGAGCTCAGAAAGACAATGATGACCCTGTGATTCCTTAGTATTTACGGTGAGAAGAATAGACCTGACTCTGGGCATTGGTGACAGCTATTGAAAGAAGCTGAAAAAGATTGACCTTCTCTTGTCATAGGATTCCTCATTTTTGTGTTCCACTGTGTGATGAAGGAGAGTGTGCGGGAGCAGTGGCGGACTCACCTCTGTTGCAGGCGGTTGCAATTGGATAATTTTTCTGGTAAGATGCCAGTCTGGGCAAGTTTTTGAATTGTATAGGTTTTATAAAACTAATCAGATTAACTTGTCTCCTTACTTGAGTTCATGAAGCATTAGCATAAAAATGGAGGCTGTCTCCGTGTCATGAAAATAATTTGTACTTCTGTGCTGAGATTAATGAAGTCAGGTTAAAGATGTGATTTGGGCCATATTTTAACTTAGTGAAGCTTCTCTTTTGGCCCAGATTCCTTGGATTGCTTTTCCTTGCTGTCACCTGAGTCTTGATTCTATTAAGAGAACATTGATTGTCTACTGTGTTCCAGGCACTGTGTCACACGGGCTTTCTGGCCCATAGCCAACACTGAGTTGAGTGAATGTGGGAAGCAAAGAGTGATGGTCAGGTGGAGAACTTGTCAACATCCCTAAGACGCCTGGCTACTGGGCTTCCTTAATATACCGATGGCCCTTCCTGCACAGTAGGAGATGTAGTGGACTCTGATGAAGCCTTTGGGAATATCTCCAGTCCAGGCAAACTGATTTTCTATGTATAAAAAGGCTCTTCCATCCAATTCAGGCAGCTTCTCTCAATCTCAATGCGAAGCTCCTTTAGGGAAAGCAGTGCTTGAACTCAAAAATTCTACTCCATTATGCTGGGCATGTCAGTCACCTGCTAATCATTGTGCCAGACTCTAGGAAAAGCAAGTATCCTGGGTAGGTGAATTGGCTCTGCCTGTACCACATATTACAATTCAAAATTTTTATAATTTCATGAAAAATCTGACTACTTGAGGTACTCAGAACAAACACTCTGTACATTGGACTTTAGATTACTTAAACACGATTTTGAGGTATAATTTACCCGTCTAAAGTATAGAATTTGATGAGTTTTATGTTTCTAAGATTTTTATTGTCATTTCAGATGGGAGCAGCAGATATGAGCTAAATGTTGGGTATAAACAGGAAAGATTGAAGAAAACCTTCAAGCACAAATTGTTGACACCATCCCTCAAGTCAACTACAAGTAGTTCTACTTTCAAATCTTTAGGCTCTTCACAAGGCACTCCTTCAGAAATAAGCTTCCCAAGTGGTAAGAGAAATGGCTGTGTTGCCTATACTTATATTTAAGAGATATTGAATTAATATGAGGCCACATATGTGGTCTTGAGATATACTTCTTCCTCAAAACTAAAAGTACAGGTACATGTATATACATGAGCTGGCTGAGAAAGTGTATATAGAAGCACTTTGTATGTACAAATCTGGTGGGTTATTAGATTAATAGCAGAGAGAAGGGACTGAAAGTAAAAAAAAAAGCTATGGATAATATAAAAAATTGTTATAGATTACTAAAAGCAGAAAAAAATGTAGACATTGTCTAGTGCAATCCTCTCAGTTTACAGGTGAGGAACCTTAAGCAGGAAAATAAAACTGCCTTATGGACAGTCACTCAGCCTATCAATAGAGAGAACTGGTTACAGGACTTGGGTATCCTGGATCTCAAGCTAGTGCTCACCACATTCTACCAAGAATACCCACTGAGCTGTACAACGCTCTTAGATGCTCACCTTCTTCCACAGGAAGTCAAATGTCTAGGTACAGAGACAGATATTGAAGTGGAGATGGGTGCTGGAAAGGAAAATATAAGGAAAAAATTGGTCTAAAGGCAAAGTGAGCAAGAACTTAAGAGCTCAAGTTGATGTTGTGATGACTTTATGTTCTGTGCTTTCAGCTGGATGATGGTACAGTGGCCTCTGGTTGCTTTCTTAAAGACCAAACTGTACTCCAATCACAGAACACCATTGGTGGCCTGGCTGTAATCGTTCTTCCACCTTCTCAGTGCTGGCTGTAGAACGGCTTTTTCTACTTATATTTTTCATTATGTTGGCTCCATATAACAGTTTATTTCCAATTGCTGTAGCCAATCTGGAATCAGCATGGTGGGTTGTTTATTTAAGCATCAAACTAGGAGTCAGAAAACTTTGGCTCAAGTCCCAGCTCTGTCACTAACTCTGTGACCTTGGGCATATTACTTTCAGAGCTGCAGTCTCTCTACCTTCAATACAAGACTGTGTGAGGCAGCACTATTTTCCATTTTAACTAATTTGTCTAGTGTACAGAGTCTCAGTCTCCATTTCTGTATGGAAATGTTGGTGCATATAAAAAACTTTTTTCTTGCCCACAAGCGTTCATCAAACTCTGGCCAGCTAGCTTGTAGATATACTGTAATGCTCATATGGAGGCACTGGAGAGCTATGGCATATAGAAGGCAGGGGTTATGGAAGCTCTTTAGTAGATAATAGTTGGAGTTGACTGGGTAAAATCATTTTTGCAAAGGGGTTGGTTAGTATTGGCTCCCCTGCTGTCCCTGTGGGATATTGTTTCATTAGCAAATATACCGAACAACTGTACACATTTTTCTTATGGGGAGCACTAACATATCCCATATCCAGGATTTTATTTTATTTTATTTTTTCATATCCAGGATTTTAATGTTGTACCAAGCAATAGATTCAGAGAACTAAGGCACCCGAAGAAGTAACTCAGCCAGTGCGGCAGGTAGTCCAGTCTCTTTGGTTCAGGTTCTAAAACTGCAATCTGAATGCTACCATCAGACTGTGGCAGCCAGAAACTTGATTCTATCAGCACAGAATGAAAAATTGTGTTTTCTGTGCCAGTAGGCACTCTCAGGCTAAGAACTAAACCTTCAGAGAAAGAATACTAAATTCATGGAAGGATATAGGTATGTGTGTTACCATTTTATGTTGACTTTTCTGAAGGCCTCTGAGGTTTGTCTGTACATATCCTCCCCTAGGTTAAAGTTACTGTGAATAACACAGCTTGTTGTTCACAATGCATGAAGAACATATGCAGTTGTAATTGCCTAAGCAGTGTTGTCGAGATGAATTAATTCACCCTGGATTTATATTAAACTATCCAAGGAAAGCACCACAACTTTCACTTCCTTTCTAATTCCTATATTTATTTCTACATTAGATAAAATTTCTTATGCTTTTACTATATGCAAAGTCCCCAATGCCATGAGGACTTTGTTCAAATTTTTAACAAAAAAATGTTGTTGTGTTTTTTTTGTTAATACAGATAACTATGATGAAGATTCCTACTGTTGCTCTCCCTTGAGTTGTGATGTTGTGCCTAATTGTGTGAGAAGAATATTACCTGTGGAAATCAAAATGAATTCCATTCATAAACAAAGATTCCTTCAATAAACCCCAGCAGAAATACATTACTCTCCCCACTCCCAGATTGGAGAAAATGTTGAATTTGTGAAGCCATCTGCTCCAACTTCATATTCTAAATATTATTTTGGAAGGAGCAGAATGAGATAGCATTTAGTGAATATTAAAGTCAGAATAATTATCCTATTTATTGTTACAGTGGTTTCTTTCTTTTTAGATAATATTTGAGTATATAGTTATTATATACTAAGGGAGAACTGTCTATTTAGCATTAGAGATTTTATTTCAAAAACTCTGAGTGTCCACATACTCTTGAAAGAAAAAAAGAAATCCAGATCAGGGTTCTTACTGCTTGCGAATCAAACAATTTCAGGTAGCCAAAGTTTCTGAATATCCAGTTGACCTGACACCACAGAGGAAGTAGATGGGAAGAGCCACAAGATTGTACATTTTGAGAAAAACAACAAAATCTCACTATCCTGTTGGTCTCTCATGACAAAGCACCTGAAATCCCCATTATTCAAATCACTCTTTTGATTGAACACCCCTGCTAAAATGGAAACATGTTCTATGAAAAGGGTAGCTCATCAATCCACAGACACCCATGAATTCTCTAGTGGGGATAAATTTCTCAGTCATGGCAGCTCATGAGGCAACAGCAAGCAGGGTTCTGAGGAATGTAACAGGACAGGAACTGTCTGAAGCTGGATTTTCTCTCTAGGGAGGGAAGGACAGGTCAAGGTAAGCAGGAAAGTAAGGGGATGGAGACCAGAAGAGTCACCCAAAGGCAACAGAGTGAGCATTGAAGATAATTGTGCCTGTTTTACACTAGCATGATAGCTGGCCATTTAATCCCATTCCAAATATTGCCACCAAAGCTTCCCAGCCAGGGAGGCTGCTTGCATTCATGTTCTGGAAGGATACACAAGCAACTGGTATCAGTTGTTTCCTTCAGGAAGAGTAACAGGGTATCCGGAGGCAGGAACGAAAGGGAGATTTACTTTTCACCCTATGCCTTTTCATATCTTTCAAATCTTGTACTGAGAGAATATGTTACCTCTTCAAGCAATAAATAAATGCATACATACATAAATAAAGACCATTGGACCCTTCAAATGAGTATGTATGGTGCAGTGAGCTGTGGAGACAACAGAGATGGGTGAGGCCATGAAGGGGTGAGAGGTGGGTGGGGTTGGAAAGAGAAAGGAGATAAAATATTGTGTTTCAGCCTGGCTGGCATGGCTCAGTGGTTGAGCATCAACCTATGAACTAGGAGATCATGGTCCGATTTCCGGTCAGGGCACATGCCTGGGTTGCAGTGCTCAATCCCTAGTATGGGGTGTGCAGGAGGCAAACCATCAGTGACTCTTTCATCATTGATGTTTCTATCTCTTTCTCCTTCCTTCCTCTCTGAAATAAACAAAAATATATTTTAAAAAATAAGTAAATAAAAGTATTGTGTTTCACTATGCTAGAAAATTTATAGACATCATTTTTATTTAAGCCTCACTTTAGCTCAAGGATGAGTTTACTATTATTATTACTTCCCCCAAGTCTCCCATTACCTTTGTGAGTATGTATGGTGCAGTGAGCTGTGGAGACAACAGAGATGGGTGGGGTTCAAATCCTAGCTCTTGACAAAAATGTGACAGATTCCTAGATGGGAGACTTAGGGGAAGTAATAATAATAGTAAACTCATCCTTGAGCTAAAGTGAGGCTTAAATAAAAATGATGTCTATAAATTTTCTAGCATAGTGAAACACAATACTTTTATTTACTTATTTTTTAAAATATATTTTTGTTTATTTCAGAGAGGAAGGAAGGAGAAAGAGATAGAAACATCAATGATGAAAGAGTCACTGATGGTTTGCCTCCTGCACACCCCATACTAGGGATTGAGCACTGCAACCCAGGCATGTGCCCTGACCGGAAATCGGACCATGATCTCCTAGTTCATAGGTTGATGCTCAACCACTGAGCCATGCCAGCCAGGCTGAAACACAATATTTTATCTCCTTTCTCTTTCCAATCCCACCCACCTCTCACCCCTTCATGGCCTCACCCAACATGTCTGCCCTATGAAAGGTACCATATTGGATCCTTTAAATAAGATTTGCCATTGACTACTAAATAGCCTGGAACACTGGTACCTGTCACTGGTATAAAGTTCTTACATTCTTCTTTGCCCTCTCTGCCATCCCATAAACATAAAAATGTAGGTAGACTTGTAGGCCCCTGATTATCTGCCTGAGTCAATCCCCTTGCCTATGAAATTTTGCTCTGATGAAATCCCACATACTTTGTTCCACATAGGGCTCTGTGTACTTTTTTTGTAGGGGAAGATGAGCCAGTGAGTGAATGAGAACTAACATAAATGATGAACAAAATATCTCAAATGTTAAAAATGTCTTTGAACTGACAATATTGTCACCTTCATTCAAAAACAGATTTAGGGACAAGACTTGGGTATAATTAACAAATCTACAAATATATACCTCTGCATGTGCGTTGATTTGGGGGATCATTTTTGGCTGTGAAAATGCCCTTGATTATATTTATTTTCAGAGTAATAGGATTATGACTGTTCTGCTGCTGCTGGAGTGATGAACATACAGCCTGTCTCTAATGACCTGACATGCTGTCAAGAATAGAAATTCAATTTTATAGAAAAGTTCATGATTCCTGTCATGACTTCTCCTGCTAATTAGTAAAACATGGGTTTATCACAAATTAGGTGACAGTTTGAAATTGTAGGGGAAACACTGATTAAACATCTTTCAGGCATCTGTTGGTTTGCTCTTCCTAGGCCCACAAAATGGCTGACAATTGTGTGAAGACAGACCCAAATGACTATGGAAAAGAGACCCTAGAACCTTTGGGCTGCTTTCAATGAACAATCAACTCCCAAGCATTCATTGAGCCCTGACATGAAGAGAAAGATTCAGATATGTCATACTTATGCTATTACTCCCAGCAACTTACTGTTTACATGGGGAGACCAGATATACACATTGGAATAGTGAATGAGTAAAACAAGGATTTGGTGGAAGAGAAGTGCTTCACCAGCAATAAATGTTGCAGTATTTAGTCAGGACTGAGGGTAGGGTATTCCAGGTTTTGGGGGGACAGCTTGGGTAAGGCAGGATTCCATTTCTCAATGCCACAAGCAAATCCTCATTACTAAATCAACAAAGTTACAAAGCCCCTTGGAGCTTTCAGGGTACTGGCTCTAACTATTTATTCTCTGCTGTGCTCTGGTTTACTGTGGGCAAGCTGGAAACACTGACTAGTACTAAACTCTCTCTGGGACAAGTTTAAGGATGCTTCTGCCCAAGACCCTAATCCTTACTGTTTTTTCAGAAGTCCCAAAGATGACAGTGATCATCTGTGATGGCCTACCTTCCCTGTACCCAGAGATATGGGAAGGTTGTAGAGTGAAAGGGTAAAAGGAAGTAAGGCTTATAACCTCAACACCTCAGGCCTATGGTTAATAGGTATGCTTCTGGTCCTGACTTTAAAGAATTTAGGGGACACAAGGAGCTTGGAGCAATGGAGGAAGGACCTAGTTATAACTCTATTGATTACGCAAAACAAATAAAATGGATTAAATTCATACTGATAATGTCTAGCACCTTGTAGGTATGTCATAAACATTTGTTGCATGCATGAATAAATAAATGAAAAGTCTAAAGTACATGAGTTATATGAAAGCAATGGCTGACTTTTCTTAATGTAGAGTTTCTTATATTAGTGTTGAGTAAACCTGTTTCCCACTAATATTTAAGCTTCATCTGTCTTGTTGACTGCCATATTGTCAGTGCCAAGCACAATGTTTCAGTCAAGGTGCTTTGGTTGCCAGAACAGAAACCAAATGTCTTTGAACTGACAGTATTGTTAGTTCTGATTACCTAAAGAAAAGAAAAATGGTTGAAAGGGTTTTGAGAACTCAAGAAATTTATGGGAAAGTTAAAGGACAGGGCTTGAAAACAGATACAGGTCTACAAATCAGAAACCACAGGGGTAGTCTCCTAGCAGGGAATCTTCTTTTTTTAAAATTTTATTGAGGTGACATTAGTCAGCATGAACATATAGGTTTCATTCATGTGTGGACTACTAAGTTACAAAATCTGTATATAGCACCATGTGCCCACCACCCAAAGTCAAATCTTCTCCTGTCACCTCATACTGGGAGCTCTTTCTTCCCCCACGCCCCTCCCTCTGGCAATCACCACACTGCTGTTTGTGTTCATAAGTTTTAGTTTTATATCCCACATATGTGTGAAATCATATGGTTCTTAGCTTTTTCTGTCTGACTTATTTCACTTAGCATAATGTTCTCAATGTCCATCCATGTTGTTGCAAATGGCACTATTTCATCCTTTAGTATGGCTGAGTAGTATTCCATTGTGTATATGTATCACATCTTCTTTATCCAGTCCTCTATCACAGGGCACTTTGGCTGTTTCCATGTCTTGGCCACCGTGAATAATGCTGCAATGAACATAGAGGTGCATATATCTTTGTGTATAAATGATTTCGAGTTTTTCAGGTATATACCCAGGAATGGGGTTGTTGGGTCATATGGTAGCTCTATCTTTAATTTTTTGAGGAATTGTTAGACTGATTTCCATAGTGGTTGTACCAGTCTACATTCCCACCAGCAGTGAATGAGGGTTCCCTTTTTTCCACAACATCTCCAACACTTGTTATTGCTTGTCTTATTGAATCTTGTGAGGGCATTACTATTAGGTAGAATAAACTGTAATTTCTTGTAGCCTCATGTTACCAGATTAATATTCAGAGTCTCATGAAACTGCTTCTGTTAGGCTGAGCTTAAATTGCATGCTGCACTGAGCAGTGAGAAGAAGGATGTGGCAGAAGAAAGCCACATCTTTAGGAGCTCCTTGGTTTTGATAGTGGTAAGACAAAAGCTTGGATTTATCATTCCACCAATAATATCAACACTGGAAAATAAATAATCCTGAAAAAAGAAATTATGGTGATGTTAGGAATGGATGAGTAGGTGGGGAAAACCCACATATGCCCACTACATACAATATAGAACTGAATATATTTTGATTGAATGAATATCTAATTTATTAACATCCATGTTCAATAAGGGTACAATAATGCTTAGAAGAAGAGGTCTCTCCCCAAGCCCACATGCTGTCTCAGTTATGTATTCACTTATTTTTAAAGGCTAAGGTATAACAGGATGTTTTGAGAGAGCTGAAGAGCTCAAGATAAGAATTATAGAGAATTACTAGAGGCCCAGTGCACAAAAATTTGTGCACTCGGGGGGGGAGGGAGGGGGTCCCTCAGCCCATCCTGTGCCCTCTCTCAGTCTGGGACCCCTCAGGAGATAATGACCTGCTGGCTTAGGCCTGCTCCCGGATGGCAGAGGGCAGGCCCAATCCCTAGGTGCAGCCCCTGGTCGGGCTCAGAGGAGGGCCGATTGGGGAGTTGGGGCGCTGCCCCCTGTCATGCACAGAGCAGGGCGGATTGGGAGGTTGTGATGCCACTCCTAGTCATGCTCAGGGTACAGCCGATTGGGGGGTTGGGGCACCGCCCCCTGTCACACTCAAGGCAGGGTCGATAGGGAAGTTGCGGCGCCACCCCTTGTCACGCACAGAGCAGGGCACATCAGGGGGTTGGGGCACTGCCCCCTGTCATGCACAGAGCAGGGCCCATCAGGGGGGTTGGGGGCACCGCCCTCTATCACCCACAGAGCAGGGCCGATCAGGGGGTTGGGGATCCGCCACTGTCACACTCAGGGCAGGGCTGATGGGGAGGTTATGGCTCTACCCCGTCACACACAGAGCAAGACCTGTGGAGGGGGGTTGGGGCGCCACCCTCTATCACCCACAGAGCAGGGCCAATCAGGGGGTTAGGGCGCTGCACCCTGTCACACACAGAGCCGCAGGGCGATCAGGGGTTTGGGGAGCTCCCCCCTATCAGGCACAGAGCAGGGCTGATCAGGGGGTTGGGGCGCCTTCCCCTGTCATGAACAGAGCAGGGCGGATAGGGAGGTTGTGGCTCTGCCCCTGTCACACACAGAGCCGCAGGGTGATCAGGGGGTTTGGGCGCTGCCCCCTGTCACGCTGATCCCGGTGCCAGGAGGCCTCGCTGCTCCACTGATCCCAGTGCTGGGAGGCATATTACCCTTTTACTATATAGAATAGAGGCCTGGTGCATGGGTGGGGGCTGGCTGATTTGCCCTGAAGGGTGTCCTGGATCAGGGTGGGGGTCCCCACTGGGGTGCCTGGCCAGTCTGGCTGAGGGACTGAGGGCCATTTTCAGGCTGGCGGGTGACTGAAGCTCCTTTTTTTCTTTTATTCTGGGCCAGCTTTAGCTCTGAGGCCTCGGCTGGCCTTTGTTTACCTTCTGTATTTGATACAATGTTGCTGTCCGGCTGACTAAAGCAGGTTTCTGGGGTTTTGTTTAGCTTCTATATTTGCAACATAGTTGCTTAGAGTTGCAGCTGAGAGGCCGGCAAGTCAGGCGGGGAACGTTGGAGTCCGCAGTCACTGGAGCAAGCAAGCCTCCCTGTTGGCTTCAGTGCATGGCTGCCGGCCGCCATCTTGGCTGGCAGTTAATTTGCATATCGCCCTGATTAGCCAATGGGAAGGGTAGCGGCTAATTACCATGTTTCTCTTTTATTAGATAGGATTAGAAATGTGATTTTTAGAGATCATGGGTACATTAGTTGACCTCACTCTAAGGAAAAGCAATATATGAAATGATCTTAATTGTCTATGGTGTTGTCACATCTCTCCAAAGGAGTTCATAACTGATTACATACTTTTGTGAAGGTGATTCACCATACAGCTTTCTAAGAGTTCCCCCAAATATCTTAAAATGTATTTTGATCCCTGTTTCTAGAACCCTTCAGCTCTGATTAGGGAGAGCACAATTGTCTAAGAAGAAAACTAGGAAGAATGCTACTTATATTCTCCCTTTTACTATGTGAAAAGCATGGTGATATTCACAAGTGAGATCCATGGAAAAGGGGGAAGTATATGACATTCAGGGTCCTGCGTTGGAGGACTCTGGTGTGACTATTTTAAAAAATTCAAAAGAATTCAATAGTAAGTGATAACTTTAAATATTGAAAAAAATGCCATCTTAATGTATAAAAAACTACAGATGTTTCCTTAACATATGCACTTTTATTCAAATGATTATGTAAATTAAACAGAAAGTTGGGACTGACAAATTCCCAAGTTTCCAAGATTTACTTATGTTAACCTGGTATTCAACATGGGAACAAAATTGAGGATTTTTATTTATAACCCATGTTGCTTAGATGTGCGGGGAGGCAAGACTGAAGATTATACTACATTAATAGGGTAAAAACATGTAAATCAGGGGACATGCTAGATAGATAGATAGATAGATAGATAGATAGATAGATAAATAGATTGTTACTTTCAAAATGTTAGCCAGCTCATCCATCATGCTGGTTGTGGGCAGTGATGGTACTAGAAATGGAAATGAATCTGAGTTGTAGTGAATTTTGATTAAGGCCTAGTTCATGTAAGAAAGATTAAAAAAAAAATCCTCAGCCTTAGCTTGTTTGGCTCAGTGGATAGAGCATTGGCCTGCAAACTGACGGATCCTGGGTTCCATTCAGGTCAAGGGCACATGCCCGGGTTGCAGGCGTGATCGCCAGTAGCGGGTGTGCAGGAGGCAGCCTATCGGTGATTCTCTCTCATCATTGATGTTTCCATCTCTCTCTCCCTCTCCTTTCCTCTCTGAAATCAATACAAATATATATTTTTAAAAATCCTTAGTCCACAAATTCTCAGAGGAATAAAAAACTTTAGAGGCAGTTACAGGCATAGAATAAAGACCTAGTGTCAGAGGCTCCATAAATTTTCAAATACTAGCCCTTTCAAGGGTTGAGACATAAGGTTATACTTTATAGTGGAGCAAACTTCACCAGCTGGAATCATCTGGATCTTTTAGTGGACCTCAGAAATCAGGCTATGAAGGCTGAGAGTGAGCTAGGTTAGATTGTAGGTATCTTCCATCCAGAAAATATTCTTTCTAGTCTCCCCCACCCCTTTATTAATCTCAAATGGCAGTGTAATTTACATACTCTTCTGCACCTTGACTTTTTAATTTTTGTTGTTTTATATTTAGCAATATGTTAGGACATAAAGAGCTTCTTCTTTTTCTAAAAGACCACACTGTATTCTATTGTTTGTCTATACTATAACTTTTTAAACAGTTTTCAAACTTTTGCTATCCTATATAATAAAAGGGTAGTATGCAAATTGACCCTAAGGGTGGAACCATGGGGAATGACTGGTTGCTATGGCATGCACTGACCACAAGGGGGCAGACCCTCAATGCAGAAACTGCCCCCTGATGGTCAGTGTGCTCCCATAGGGGGAGCTCCACTCAACCACAAGCTGGGCAGACAGCTGCCAGCGCAGCGGCGGTGGCAGGAGCCTCTCCCACCTCCTCGGCAGTGCTAAAGATGTCCGACTGCGGCTTAGGCCCACTCTCCCAGGGAGCTGGCCTAAGCTGTCAGTTGGACATCCCCTGAGGGCTCCCAGGCTGCCAGAGGGATGTCTGACTGCCAGCTTAGGCCCCATCCCCCCAGGGAGTGG
Source organism: Myotis lucifugus (assembly GCF_000147115.1). NCBI lineage: Eukaryota > Metazoa > Chordata > Mammalia > Chiroptera > Vespertilionidae > Myotis > Myotis lucifugus. Next base: position 3,907,775 of record NW_005871050.1, on the reverse strand, counting down.
GCCTAAGCTGGCAGGTGGACATCCCCCAGGGGACACCCCGGAGTGGATGAATTTTTGTGCACTGGGCCTCTAGTTTTAAATATATGCTGCAGTAAATAGTCTTGTATAGGTTTTTAAAAAAATCAGATCGTGGGCTTGAGGTTAGGGGAATATTTCCCAATATTGGGGCTCGTGGCTGTGCAGGTAGTGAGTGGTAGAAGAGGCTCCCTCTCTGCCTTCTTTCAATCTGAGTCCAGAAATGTGGGTAAGTAAAGGTTTCAGGAAGGTTTAAGATTCTATTAATCTGTTACCTAACCAAATATAGTATGCTGATTATTACAGGTGCTTCCTCTGTGCTCAGTCCTATGCCATATAGAATACAACAATGAATAAGCTATAGTTCCACCCATAACAAACTGGGACTGTCCTTTGGGTAATAAAACTTCCACGCCTATAATGATTTGTCCTTGGTAACATATGTTAACTCTTCAAATTGTGTGGTAGAGACCTTTAGGCATAATAAAGAGTAGCCACTTAATTATGATTCTAATTACACAAATACTTACTGAGTATCCAGTATGTTTGGGGTACTGAACAAGACAGACCTAATTCCTACAATTGTCTGAGGAGACAGAAAGTTAAATAGGCAATAACAATACAATGTGTGACACTTTCATGAATCATTATTGGTGGTTCCAATTTACACAACTGGTAGGAAGACAAACAGGTATAGCCACAATGGAAAACTGTTTTGTAGTGTCTAATAAAAAATTAAACATACTCTATTACCCAGCAATTCCACTCCTAGGTATATATGCCTTAGAAAAATGCTAACATGTGTCGGCAAAACACTTGTACACAAATTTTCATAGCCACTATATTCATAACAGCCAAAAAAGTGGAAACAACCCAAATACTCAACAGGTGAATGGATAATAATTATGGGATGCTCATACAATGGAACACTGTATAACAGTAAAAAAGATGAACTATGATGCACACAACAACATGGATAAATATAAAAATATGTTGAGTCAAAGAATCCATACACAAAATAATATATAGTGTATGATTTTATTTATAGGAACTGGCAAAAATAATTGATGATTATAGAAGTCACAATAATGGTTATCTCTGGGTTACTGAGAAGGAAGAGAAAACCTTATGGGGTGCTGAAATGGTATTTACTTTGATCTAGATCATGATTACACAAGTATATACACATATAAAAGTTCTTCCTACTGCACACCTAAAGTAGTGCACTTTACTGTATGTATTCTCTCAATTAAAAAGTAGAAGGAAAAAAGCCATACAAGTTCTTTTGAGGACACATTTACATTATCCAACCAAACTTAAATGTACATATACTTACCCCAGAAATCCCATTTCTAGAATGCTATCTTAGCACAGAAATGCAAAGATGTATGGACAAAGTTATTTATTGCAACCCTGGAATAGTGAAAACTGGAAATAAATTCTACCAGTAACATAACAGTTAAATAAATGTGGGTAATATGCAGCCAATAAAAACAATAAGTTATATCAATATTATTAATAGCATAAAGATATCCACAAAATATTTTATGCTAAAAAGCAAGTTGCAGAACAGTACATATAGTATGATAAAATATGTGTAAAAACAAAACTTTTTATGTGTATGTATATCCATAAATATGCACCCAAAAATGTCTATAAGGATCGGCACCTCCTTGTTAATAGTGGTTTACCTCTGATTAGATGGGGTTTTTACTTTTATTTTATACTAGAGGCCCAGTGCACAAAATTCGTGCACTCGAGGGGGGGGGGAGAGGTCCCTCAGCCCAGTCTGTGCCCTCTTGCAGTCTGGGAGCCCTCGGGGGATGTCCGACTGACAGCTTAGTCCCGCTCCTGCCACTGCCGCTGCGCTCGTCAGCTATGAGCCCGGCTTCTGGCTGAGTGGCACCTCCCCTCCCCCCACTGTGGGAGCGCACTGACCACCAGGGTGCGGCTCCTTCATTGAGTGTCTGCCCCCTGGTGGTCAGTGCACATTATAGTGACTGGTCATTCTGCCGTTTGGTCAATTTGCATATTAGCCTTTTATTATATAGGATACTTAGGTATTGTTTTAATTAATATAATTAGCACCAATACCTTTGTAATTTAAAATATTAATAAATGATACAAATATGCACAGTGTTACAAGTTTCCCTGACTTGGAAAATCAAATGGCTGATGATGACATTCACTCACAGACAGTAACGGTGGAAGTGATCAGAGGGAGATTGTTGAGAAAGATGATAAATTCAGTCTTGGGCATTTTATTTTGATATTCCTGGGGTACATTCAGGTGAAGATGTCTAGAAGGGAGTTGGATATATAGGTGTGGAGCAGAAGGGAATGGTTAGGAATGGAGCTAGAGATTTTAGGATATGCATAGCAATCAAAGCCACTATAGGAATGAATGGGATTACAAAGGGATAATACAGTGGAATAATGGAGGCAAGTAGGTCCAAAAATGAGGAACACCGAGGCAGACACAAATGGATCAGCCTGCAAAGGACACCCTGATGGAATGACTAGAGAGATAGGAATAAAATCAGGAGTACGAGGTGTCATGCAAGCCAGGAAAAAGAGGTTTATAATGGACAAAGTGCTCAATAGTAACAAATGCTGGTGAGAATGGCATACAGTGGGGCCTTGACTTACGAGTTTAATTCGTTCTGAGACCGAGCTCGTTAAGGAGCTCGTTAACTCAAATTACTCTATCAACTCAATGCAAAAAATCAGCAGAGAGACAGCTGGTATCTCAAAAAACTCGTTAGTCGGGGACACTCGTAAGTCAAGGCCCCACTGTATAAGAAAAAAAAAAATAGTCTTTTGGATTTAGTGACAAAGAAATTTTGGTGAGATCCAGGAGGTTGAGTGTGTATTGGGGCCACTTTCAGTAAATTTAGTTGCTAAGTTGCAGGAGTTGGTTGGTGGAGATAAGGGTCACTAGAAGGGATTAAGGTTGAGAGAAATTTTTAAAATAGAGTATTAAAATTAGAAAGACTTGAACACATTTACATGGTGATGAGAAATAGCTGGTAAAAGTATGGGGGTTGAAATGTTGAGGGCGGGGGGGAAGTGTACAATTTAGCCAATATAACAAGGATGGAATTCACAGCACAGATGGAATGATTCCTCTCAGACAGAAGGCAGGGCACTCCACTGTAACAGGAAGAAAGGAAAAAAGGGTGGTTGTGTATGTGGACAAATACATAGATTTGGTAATTGGAATTTAAGGGAGCTCTCAATTGATAGCTTCTATTTTCTCTATGAAGTAGGAGGTGATGTAACCTGCTGAGAGTGAGGGGAGAAGTGATGAGATGGAGATGCTTTAAAATAGCTGCTATGGAGAACAGGAGGACGCTCTGAGTAGGGAAACAAAAGAATGTGTAGGCTTGAAGTCAAAGACCATGGTGAGCATCATTTGGGGGAATTGTGTGAGGTCATCTCCTAGAAATGAGGGTAGAGGTGGGAGGTCTACACAACGTCAAAATCTCTGACCAACTGGGTTAACTGATTCAAACAACTAGTCAATTCAGTGAAGAAAACCCACTAACATAATTACTTTGCATTACAAAAGCCCAAATCGTGATTACTGCCCCAGCTGAAGCATTTGGATTTAATTCTATCACTGGAGACTCTATAGAATGCAGGAGAAAAGGAGATACTAACAGTAGCACTTCATCATTCTAGTCACAGCTCAGAGGCAGCTCCCTTTCTTATTTGCACCCTCACCAACAATTCTTTTCTAAATTGGAATGCTTCTTATTGCAGCGTTATTTATGGTGACAGGGAGTTGGAGTCAATCTGGCATTCATCACTGAGATAGTAAAGAGGCAAAATGGGATGGATGTACATCCTGGAGTAGTTTTCAGCAATTAGAAGCAAGGAATTATATGTACATAGAGCAGCAATGCTGGGTGAGAAATAGGAGAAATAGCAAGACATAAAAATATATATTAACACCATTTAGAAAAATTAAAAGGACATTCACTGGAAATAATAAACATTTTATAAGAACACATACAAACAAAAATATAGTCATTAAGTAGAAGAGACTGATTGCCAGTGAGAGTGGGAGGAGAATGTGAATGACACGTGGTGGTAATAGGGAATAAAGAAACCAAACAAGATGTCAACGATAACAAATGCATTAGGACCTGGGTTCAATTAACTCAACCCTCTGCACCTAACACACTAACTAAATCCAGACATAAGTGAATCAAAACACTTTACTTAAACTCTTGAAGACTGTTTCAAGCAGCACCTTTATCTACAACCCAGAATATTGGGGTTACACAGGATCAGAGCTGGAGAAGAGTGTGCAGGTCATCTACGGCTGCCCGTCATCTCACCACTTATTTTATGGATGAAGAAACTGAAGCCATGAGAACTGTCTAAAGCCACACAGTTAGTTGTAAAGTTTAGACTAGACCCAGGTCTCCAAGGTCCAGTACTCCTTCTGAGAATTCTCATTTGTTTTGTTGTTACTGTTTGCATCTTAAATGAATTCAACTCCATTCTATGGTTTCTACTTCCTTCATAATTTTTTAATTTAGAAATATATGCAGGAAAAAGGTGTACTGCCCTGCCTACATAAGGGAAGAGTGGTTAAAACCAGTGAAACTTACCTGATTACAAGGGTTCTCAATTATTTTTTTAAATCTATGACACACTTTTGAATATGAGAAATTTTGGCAGCATGCTTGAAGGTATTTCAAAAGTTTACTAAACAAGTCAGTAATAATAATAATATAGTCTTTACTGCACTATAACAATGCCTCAAAGTGCCTAGGAAAGCATAGCGATGTTTATCAACATGCTTATTACCACATGTCAACAATGTATCACAATTTGAATAAAACAGTTCCCTGCCTTGACCACTCTCATTTATACACCCAGGCAAGTGAACATGCAATTTCTCTTTATACTGGATGATACTGTTCTGTGACATGTTTGATATTGTTTGATATTATCCTATGCCTCTCTTCCCCCTACAACAAGCTGAACTTGAGTTTATTCTATATTGCATGACCTCAAATCAATATTATTTATGACAGTCATCATCAAGACATTTTGCATGCTCAATTGTAGCAAAATTGCACTGCTATCTTGGCTTTCAAGAAGGGTTCGGGGCATCCCTGTTGAGATTCAGGCTGCAATGGGAAGCTGTAGAATTGAGTGGTTAAGGGCATGGGCTTTAGTACCCTAGAGACTGGAGTTTGAATGCTATGCCTGTTACTGTGCAACCAACTTTTGGTAAGATATTTAAGCTTTTAATTCAATCCAACAAACATTTAGGGGCCTGCCATATGCAAGATACTGTTTTAGGTGCTTGGGGACATAGTAAGGAACAAAACAAATGAAAATTCCTGTCTGCATGGAGCTGACATTCTAGTAGGGGGATAGAATCAAACAATTAGCATAATAAATAAGCAAATCATATGATGTGTTATAAGGTGGTAAGTGTCATGGATTAAAGAAAAAGTTGAGAAGAGTACTTTGGCATTGGGTTCTGAGGAGAGGGTGCAGGTTGCAATATTAAATAGGGTGGTCAGGGTAGATCTTATTGAAAAGGTGACATTTAAACAAAGTGGAAAGGGAATTAGCCACATGGCTACCTGTGGTAAGCAGATGCATTCCTGTTGAGATTAAGGAAGAGGAATGTAGCAGTGGAGGGAGTGAAGGAGGGTTGAATTTGTGAATATATTTTGAAGGTGGATCCATCATGATTTCATGAAAGATTGGGTATGGTAATTGAGAAAAAGAAAAATGTCAAGGATGATCTCAGGGTTTTTGGTTTGAACAACCAAAAGGATAGAGATATGCCTATACCTGATGAAGGGTATAGTTTGAAGCAGGTTTTCCTTTTTTCTTACTTTATGATTGTGGGGAAAGACCAGAATCAGTGTTTTGGAAATATTGAGATGTCTATTAGAAATTCTAGTAGAGATTAATTTTGAATGTCAACTCTAATTGAAAAATAAGAAAAAATTTAAAAAAGAAATCCTAATAGAGATGATGTTGAGTTTGAACTTGGATACACAAGTCTGAAGTTCAAGAGAGAAGTTTGGGCTGTAAGTATAAAATGGCAGTCATAGGTATAGAGGTGACCATGTGATCAGACGAGGCCACCTGAGGAGTGGGAATAGAGAAGAGATCCAAAGACTGAGTCCTGAGCTCCCACAGCACTAAAAAATCAGAGAAGGGGCACAACCAGCAAAGGAGACTAAATAGTGACCAGTGAAGTTGGAAGAAAATAAAGACAGTGTGGTTTCCTGAAAGCTAAGGGAAGGAAGTGCATCAAGGAGGAGGGACTGATCCACTTAAATATTGCTGATGGGCCAAGGAAGATTATAAGTGAGAAATGACTCATGTATTAGAAATGTGGAAGTTATCAGTAACTTAATTGGAAAAGGTTTTATAGAGTAGTGGAGGCAAGAACTTACCCTGACCATCCTATTATGGAGTGGTGGAGGCAAGAAGAAAAATGGAGATAGGGAGTAGAGACAACTCTGTAATGATGTTTGATGTGAATAGGAACAACAAAAAAAATGAGTGATAGCTGGCAGATGAAGCCTTAGCTCCCTTCTCTATAAACAGGGTTCTCTCAGCGTTATTGAAAAAATTAAGAGATTCAATAAAAAATTTTTTTGAGTACTGAGATAGTACACACAACATGTCTATCACATAGTAGGCATTCAGTACACTGTAATGATTGTTTTAAAACTGTGAATACCAGAATTGAGAGCAAATTGTTATATATTTTATAATAATACAGACTTTAATGTCTTAGACCAACAGATGAGTCATTGTGTGGGGGAACAAAAAAAAAATCTCAGAATAAGTTTTGCTGTAGTGCATATCAAACCACATTTCACAAGATGACCTCCAAAGAACACATCCCCTTAGTGTTCATTGCATTTGTGTTCCCTAGGATGTAGTAATTATATGTATCTACTAGAGGCCTAGGGGGAAAAGCTTCTGTCAAAAACACAATCTTCTCTCTAAATGAGAAGTTTCTCCATTACTGAGCATGCCTTGAGTGTGACAAGGTCATAAAGTCACCCTCCTTTTTCTTGCATATATATTGTTTTTTTCCTCTCTCATCCCCTAATTGCCAAGTTAAATGTCAATGGCATTGGGTTCTGGGGAGAGGGTGCAGGTTGCAATAAGTAAACCGACCTCTGAAATTTTTCTCCTGTTCAAGCCAATGCTCCTTCTAAAATCTTTTTAAGATGGTGAACAAAGAATATTACATAAGCTATGTTAAAGACTGAGCAGAACAGAAGATATTTTAGCTGTGAAATAAAATAAAACTTAAAATAATGTTAATCTGACAAGTATGTATTGATATACACAATAGAGTGCTATATGATAATTAGGCAGAAGTGATGAGCAGTTGACATGAATGTTTCAAATTGGTTATTCTTTCACACAGCCAAGCCTGATTGTATCTTTCTTCTTTGTTAATTTTCTAGGCACTAATATTTTCTATTAATAATTATGTTTTCCAAAACACCATATTATATTTTGTTTATTTATTTGTTAATTCCTTCATGTTTCAAAGGAAAGGTCTTCTTCCTTTCTAAGAGAATCCTTCCATCACCACCTCAGGGACCTACTTCCATCAATGCCCTTTCTCCCATTACCCAAATCTGTCTCTCTCTACTCACAATGCCCAAGCCTATAGCATACTAAAATTCCTCCCCAGAACCTGTCTCCTCCTCAAATCACTACTCCATTCTTCTTTCTTCCAACACCAAACTTCTCTTAGTCCCATTTCTCATTTTGCAGTCATTCTTCCTTCCCAGGCAACCTACCTCTTTCCTTTGCTGTACCACTGAAACTGCTATGTCCAAAATCACCAAGCACCTATTAATTGACCAATCTAATAATGTCCTCTCAGTCCTTATCCTCTTCAACCTCTTGTAGCATTCCAAACTATTGACAATCCCTCCATACTGAAACTTTGTCCTCCCTCAGCTTCCTTGACACCATTCTATCCTGGCTCCTGTTGGCTTTTCACAGGGTTCTCCCCTCAGTCTTCTCTTCTTGTTTTGTGTATTCTCTCTTAGAGAGATAATTCACTTCTCTGGCTTTTGTTACCAATAATATGTGCATAACATTCAGGTCTGCATCTCCAGCCCAAACCAATCTACAGAACTCCAGTCCAATATTTCCAACTTTTTTTCTCTTCTTCTTTTTTTTAATTAAACATCTGCATCTAAATGACTCAAACTCAAACATGTCTTCACATCCATACTCATTATCTTCAGTCTTTCTGCCCAGCCTATGCCATTACCTAAACTACAAATCTAGTAACCATTGTCAATTCTCTCCAATGTCTGGTCACCCACATTCAATTTGTTCTCCAGTCCTAAAATGCCTCTAGAACCCTTACTCTTCTCTTCTTCCCTAGGTACCATGGACTTCATTCAGGGTCTCTACATCTTTTACATGAAATCTCTTTTCCCCTTCCTGGTCCCCACCAGTTCTACTGACTTCAACCACATGGAACTACATAGCCTTCCTTGAATGTCCAATAATCTTTTATACTAAAGAAGAGAGTTTAAATTACTTACATTTTTTAAATGTGTTTTTGATATTGCAGGAAATGCTATCTGTGTTCAATCTACAATATGTGCAAGCTCCAAGCCAATTATGCTACATCACTGAATATTCAGTCAAGGAGGCTCTGGTGCTGATGGGGTAAAATGTGTTTTCTTGCATTAAGAGGGCCCAGATGAGCCCCCTTTGGGTCCCTGGTTCACCAGCCTGTGACCCCCTCCCTCTGCCACTCTCTGGAAATATTATGCAGATTATAAAAGATAAACTAATGACTGAGTTTCATTCAGGGAACTCCTGCCTTGTTCTGTGCAGTGGAGGTCTGTAAAAGGAAAATGTCCACTTTCTCACCCAGAGCAAAATGGAGCCCCATGGGGAGCTGGAAAAAAGCAGGCCTAATTCCTGGCAGCAGCCTTTTCCAATGCTCTTCACTCAACCCATTTGGAGAGAATGGATGTGATTGCAGTTCACTCAGCTCATTGTTAAGGAGCATTCAGATTTAACAAAGGTGTATTTTTAAAATGTGTCTGTCTCATTGTTACATTTTTCTTTTAGACAAGAAGTCCTAGCATAGTATAGTATTTCTTAGATCTTTCCCTCATTTTTCCAGCCATAGCCCAAATGCAGATCGTAATCACATCATTCCTGGGCAATTATAAGGTCTCTCCATCTCCCGTATTCATGTGTATGACTTTGCAAAGCCATTCACTTATTTATTCAGTCACCCTGTCAGTTCGTCAGCCAGTTAATATGTGTTAATTAACAGATGTGCATTGGCCACTATGCTAGGCCCTGAAATATGGGAAGAGGAGGGAGATATAAACTAAACCAGACCCCCACAAAAGGTCCACAATTTAATAGGGAAGATAGGCATCTCTGCCTGGAAAGACACCCTTCTCTTCTCTTATGAACAATTTTTCATGATTCAACACCCAACCCACATATCACAGCCAGAGGTGTTTGCTGTTCCTCCATGCTCCCACAGTGCTCTGTTTACATCTTCACTTGGCTACCTGTTGCATTGAATTGAGCATTCTCTCTACTCTGGAAATAGTGACGTCCTGGAGAACAGGAACTACAAGCTGGACATGCAGGGGTTAGTAGTGCATCAGAGATGGCTCAGAACACAATAAATGAAGTAATAAAACAAGAGTAAATGATAATGATAAATTGGGTTCCAAAATGAGTAGCATTTGTTGGGGAGCAGGAACTTCTTTACTGAGTGCCTCTTCTGCAGCCAGACAAAACTACTTGCCACTCCATGAATAATCATTGATTCACTTGTCTTCAACTCCCAAAATTCCTGTTCCAGGCCTACCTTCTGTTGTAGCACAGTGCTTCTCAAGCTTGATATGCACACAAATCAGTTGAGAATCTTATTACAATGCAGATTCTCAGTCAGTAGGTCTGGATATGGTACCAGAGATTCTGCATATCTAACAAGCTCCCAGGTGAAGCCCATGTTGGTGGTCCAAGGACCACACTTGGAGTAGGTGAGACTCCGGCTAGATTTCCCTAGTCTCAGGCCTTCTAGTCACTTAAGCCAGGACCACCATGTATGGCTGTGTACCAAGGCACCCAGCTGAAGAGGATAATGATCATTGAAATCTAAACCATGTTCACAAAGCCCTATACCCTGTTATAGTACTGGCCATATCTGCTAGGAGAAAGAGGCACTTTTTCTCCTTTTGCTACTTCCCACAAAAGCTCTGTAAGCTACACATACCCCCACAACTGAATCCATAAGAAGCCAGCACCTTTTTTCTAATTCACACAAAGGTGCCACATGGGGTGCCATGTGTGACACCCCAGCCAACCCTGTGTCATTGCTCTTTTTTTGACTGATCACTCAAGTTGATGATTCTGTATACAATTTGATATTTTTCTGTCACTTGTTTGTGTGCCCTGTATTTCTTTGCATGTGAAAAGCAATAGGATGTAAAGGAGCACTGTCCTCTTCATCACGGGACTTGGGCTCTAGCCCTGGCTCTTTATTACTTGCTTCATAATATCAGGCAAAGCACATAAACCCTCTGAGCCTTGGTTTCCTCATTTATCAAATGAAGATTGGTAAGATCTGCTGGGCTGGATCCTCTATGTTATTGTGAGGATCAAATTGATAACCTACGGGAAATCCCTTTGTAAATTGTAAAGTTCTATACAAATGTTAAAAATTATTATGAAGGGGTCAGGTGGCATATCTTTAAATCCTTTTGTAATTCTCCCCAACTTGGAAGAACAGTGTGCTGCACGTGGTAGCTTCAGAGCCTACTACTGATTGATGGACTGCAGGAAAGAGCACTGTCCAAATTCTTTCTAACAAAGCCCCAGCTTACCTTGATGAATAGCACTGTGTGACAACTTTGGAAGGAACTGTAACCCAACTTCATCGGCTTGCAGTCTGTAAGAAGATAACATCTGTAACACAATCACAATTGTTTAACAGGAACTATGCAGCAGAGAAACACCAAAGTAAAGACACCAAATTCCAAATAGATGGTTTCAAGAGTAATCTTTCACTGAAAACTTTTTTCAAATGTAGAAGGCTGACTCACCTGTTTATATGCTAAAAGGAACCCCCTTATTTTGATTTCTGAATACTTTCTCTCCTAGTAGTCAAACTTATTATGGAATAAAAGGTTTTGATAATTGCTTTTTAATATGATGAAAGGTTGGAACCTTTTCCAATGACAAGGAAATGAAAGAATATAATGGAATGATGTCTTGTAATTTTTATAACTTCCAAATAGCAAATGAGACAGTCGTTCATTTATTCACTGAAGTTTCCTTCCAGAATTACAGAATTACTCCTACACAGCAATTAGAAGGGGGAGATGAATGTTTAAGCATTAGCTGCAACTTGTCTTTCTGGGGAGGAGGGGACTAGGTTGAAGCTGTTAGCAATGGGAAAAGTTAATTAACAATGGAAGAGCTGCTGTGCAGGAGACTCCCTTATGGGACAGGACTTGCTTCAGTGGGGCTTTGGTGCTCACTGAGTCTGCCCCTTGAGTGTGGCACTTATGGATGTGAAGAGTTATAATCTGGTATGGTCTCACACTGACCACTGGGTACACTGGCTCTTGGATCTCCAAGGAGGTGCAAAGTCAGCCACTGCCTGGGGCCACCCAGCAGGAATATGCAGATTCCTCCTCTTTGTATTGGGTTTGGAAGTGTCCAGACGAGGCCCAGCTGTGAAGTAAGGCAGGCTGCTCCTGGTGCCAGCCTTGGGCCTTCTTTTGATAGCTTTTGGGCTCTCTGACCCAGCTGCAGCTTGTTTGACAGGTTTTATGCTGAGAAAGGACAGGACATTCATATGCAAAAGCCGCAGCACACAGCTTGGGTGGGGTTGTAAATTGGGTGGGGTGGGGTCTCAGGGAATCTCCAGGGCAGAGCAAACAGCAATGGCTGCCAGTCAGCCCTGCGCCAGGAAGGTCCCAGCACAGGAACAATGAAGGCTGCGAGCACCTCAATCTGGAAGAAAGCCACCCCCGCATTCCTGCTCTGATGCCAGAGAGTCCAGTTTTTCCTCGTATCTCGCCTGGCACTGGAGCTCAGAGCAAGCGGGAGCTTGTATCTCCCTCCCAATTAAAAAAGCAGCACATACGGGTACCAGCCCGTTCTGCACCTCCACACCTCCTACCAGTCTCAATGTGCTTTCTTCTTTACCTCTCTAGTTGTAGTACTTCCACTCAGCCAGCTTTCCCGTGATTCTAGATCAGCGGTTCTCAACCTGTGGGTTGCGACCCCTTTGGGGGTCGAATGACCCTTTCATAGGGGTCGCCTAAATACATCCTGCATATCAGATATTTACATTATGATTCATAACATTAGCAAAATTACAGTTATGAAGTAGCAATGAAAATAATTTTATGGTTGGGGGTCACCACAACATGAGGAACTGTATTAAAGGGTTGTGGCATTAGGAAGGTTGAGAACCACTGTTCTAGAGGATAGTTGTTTTGTCTTTTAGTTGTAATTTTGAGGTGGTTGTGGGAGGCAGCAAGTATAGGTGTTTACCTATGCTGCCATCTTGGTTCTCTTGGTCAAGCATCTTCTTAAACTCCCTATGTCCAGGTGTTGCCTTACCAATCTCCCATTTGGCCAGGCCAGATTTCCACTGGGGGAGCAATTCCACATTCACTTGTGTGTTCTTTCTTAGTCATTTATCCTAGTGTGTCTAGCCTATGCAGGAAGAGAGCTAGGTGTCCCCTTATATAAGGAACAGAGCCAGTTCATATTTATTGACAGGCCAGGTGGGCAGGGAGAAGCAATAAGCTTTATTCAGTTAGAATACCAGATTATGTTTTGAGATACAATTTCTCAAAAGGAATTAATTCAGGTAGAATCTAATCTTTAATGTTGGCCTCTTGGAGAAGAACCTGTGTGGGGATCCTAGGCCCTGCATCCCTCTTTGGTGAGAATGCTGGCAGGCATGTCACAGAGGGGATGCAGACAAGAGCAGAATGCTGTGAGGACCTACCTGCATGCCAGGTGCAGGACACGGTTTGACCCTCAGCATGACTGTAACAATATAGGAGTAATAACTATTTCAGACACACACCATAAGTTTTCCCTCCTACCTAGTTCAAACTCACTGTGCCATTCACACAGCATTTACAAAAGCTGCCCATTCACCTGGAAAAGAAATTTCAGAAAGTTAATGCATATTTGAAGGGAAGTGCTTTAAACCAGGAAATAAAAGTGATGGCAGGAGTTTGGGTTTTGTGGTTGCCCTTCTGTGCAGCACTGCCCTGGACACCTAGGTGAGTGGGTAGGTGGGCAGGTGGGTAGAGAGGGGAGATGTCTGTTGCAGTCAGAGCCCACAGTTGAGTCCAGATCTCCACACCCTGTGCCCCATGCACTATTATAATTCATACGGGGACACAAAGATGATAACTTTAGACATGTGGTAGGCTTGTGTATTTTTATACAAAGAAAATTTATACTTCTACCAGCAATGCATGAGAGTGCTTGTTTGCTCATACTTTTGTCAATGAAATGTGTCATTTAACTTTGTCAATAGGTAAAAAAAGAGATATCACTATGAAATTTAAATAGATATTTCTCTTATTATTACTGAAGCTGAACATATTCTCATATGTCAATAATCATTTGTATTTGCTCTTCTATGAATGGCTTGTTCATCTTCACCTATTTTTCTATAAGGCTTATTGATCTTTTTCCTACTGATTTATAAAAGCTGTTTATTTAGGGAAATTTGCTCTTTATCTGATGTTAATACCACTTCTTTTCAGTTCATTTGTCTTTTTAGTTTGTTTAGGTGATTTTTGCCATGCAGAAATTCCTTTTAAAAAATGTACCTGAAGTATTGTTGGTATACAATATTATATTAGTTTCAGTTGTACAACATAGTAATTCAACATTTATATACCTTACGATATGGTCACCACAATAGGTCTAGTAACTAACTGTCACTCTGCAAATTTATTAAAATATTATTGACTATATTCCCTGTACTGTATACTACATCCCCGTGGCTTATTTATTTTATAACTGGAAGTTTGTATCTCTTATTTCCCTTCACCCTTTTTACCCATTTTTTGGGCAACCATCAGAAAAGAAATTATTATTGTGTAGTCAAATGTATCAATCTTTTCTTTTATGGTTTTGAGGTTTTCTGACATATTTAGGAAGGTCTTATTTACTCCAAGAGTAAAAACAACAGACATTTAAATAAAACCGTGATTCACAAATCTTCCTGTTTATAGAGTGTAAATACTATTTTACCTGTGGGATCTCTACATCTGACCTCCAGCACTGAACGGAATGGACTGGGTATAAAGGATTCTACATGGCCACACTCAGTTGCTCAGAAACTCAGTTGCTATGGAAATATGATCCAGTTCTGTTGTTTGAAAAAACACTCCTCACTTGTCTATTATGAGTAAAATACTGTGGGAAACAAATATGAAAGAGTGGAAAAATGAATCCTTTCCTCCAAAGAGCCTGAAATACAGTATGGAAAATAAATATGTTTTAAAAATGGGGTGGGGTCAGTGAAGAGGAGAGTGGTGTGTAGGCGTGAGTGGTGGGGCTAAATGTAGATGGAGTCCAGACTAGCTAGCTTTTATTGGCCTCCATATTGGATTACTGATATTCTTATGTAGAGCAGAGATTGGCAAGCTTTATCTGTAAAGGGCCAGATAGTAAATATTTTCAGCTTTACAACTACTCAATTCTGCCTGAACAATGAGAGTTTCTATGTTCCAATCAAATTTTATTTTATGGACACTGAAATGTGAATTTCATCTAATTTTCGTGTGTTGTCAAATATTCTTTTTATATTTTGCTTTTTTCAAACATTAAGAAATGTAAAAAAGAAAAACCATTTAGCTTGAGGTCCTTACAAAAACCAGTGACAAGCCAGATTTGGACCACGGGTCATAGTTTGCCAACCCCTTATGTAGAGAAATGACTGTGAAATTTGATTCCAGGAACAAAGATGATTTTTGAAGGCTATCAACTATTGAAAGTCTCAAAAGTAACTCTAAATTCATCATTTTAAGTTTTGCAAAAGGAATCTGGAAGCAATGAATGGGAAGGCAAGAATATGTGAGCTGCTGCTGCTCAGCTACACACTGCTTTGAGGTGGAAAGGATACAATTCTTTGAATCAAATTCACTGATTCCTTCTGTTAAACTGCCTTTCACCTAATATTTCTGTCAGAGACTCTAGAAACTATGGTGATTGATGCCATAGAAACACACTGCGAGCAAGCAGGGTGATGAGCTTGTGGATGTTGGCATGGCTAAGAGGCAAAAGCTTTCTAGCTGCAATCTAGAGGTAAAGTAATAGAATAAAATGCAATGCAGCTAGCATGCAGGGAGCTTTTCTGTTTACAGAGCACTTTCCACACACATTGTTACCTTTAATTTTACTCAAAACTCATAAGTAATAACCCTGTGTGGTAGATATTTTTATGATTTTACAGATAAGGATCTGACTCATTTTTTCCTGACACTATTCACACTGCCCTAGGTGTAAGGACAAGGTGCTCCTCAATGCTAAGGCTAAGGCCACAGTTAGTAAATAATAATGATAAAGATGATGACAGTAAAAGTGCGGTAGTCATTATGACATATTTCTTTTTTAACACAAGCTTTGGAGTCAGATGGATCTAGATTCAAGCCTTAGTTCTGCCACTTAGAGCTCTGATTTTCAGTTTTCCTGACCTATAAAAGGCAGGTGTCATAATACTACCTAGTTCTTCCAGCTAAAGCATGGGTCAAATGGGATAATGAGTGTAAAGTGCTTTATACAATGGCTCACACATCCTAAGTGCTCAATAAATCTTCATTATTACTACACAGAAATTATAATAAATACCTCTGTTAATGCTGCCAAAGATGATTAAGACAATTTACTAGAATCCACACACCTGGCATTCAGACCTTTAAAAATATTTTTACCTTGAAATAATTATATATTCACAGGAAGTTGCAAACACAGTGGAAAGATCCGCATACCCTGCACCCACCTTTCCCCAATGGTGTCATCTTATATAGCTGCAGTACAATATCAAAATCAGAAAATTAACATTGATATAATGCCATTAACTAGATGAAAGACCTTATTAAGTTTTCACAATTTTTAAACCTGCATTCATTCATGTGTATGCAATTTTACCCTAAGTATAGATTCATGTAACCACCACCACAATCAAATGGAGAACTGTTTCCATTACCACAAAGTAACTTTAAATTTGCATCCCTGTCCCACGGCAACCACTTATAAGTTTTGTCATTTCAAAATATTATATAAATGGATCATACAGTATATAATATTTTGAGATTTATTTTTTTCACTTAGCATAATGCCATTGAGGTCTATTCATATTGTTGTATGCATATTGTTGTATGCATCAGCAGTTAATTTCTTTTTATTGTTATATTACACTATATGTTTATGCAACCATCACCCATTGAAGAACATTCCAATATTTTCTATTACAAGTGAAGCTGCTATAAATATTAGTGTACACTTTTTTTGTGTGGACATAAGTTTCCATTTTTTTATGCTCAGGAGTATGATTGTTGGGTCATATGATAAGTGTATGTTTAAATTTATGAGAAATTGTCAAACTAATTTCCAGAGTGTCTGTACCATTTTTCATCTCTCCCTCACCCCTGTAGTGCATGAGTGATTCAACTTCTCCACATCCTCATCAGCATTTACTATTATCACTATTTTTGTTGTTGTTGTTGTTAATCCATACCCAAGGATATTTTCCTATTGCTTTTTAGGGAGAGTGGAAGAGAGAGGGAGAGACAGAGAGAAACACTGATGTAAAAGAAGCACATTGACTGGTAGCCTCCTGTACGTGCCCCGACCAACAGAGGTACATGCCCTTGACTGGAATCAAACCCAGGATCCTTTGGTCCACAGGCCGACGCTCTAGCCACTGAGCAAAACTGGCTAGGGCATCACTATTTTTATTTTATTTTAGCTGTTCTAATAGATATATAGTGATAATTCCTTGTGTGGTTTTAATTTGCATTTTCCTAGTAGCTAATGATGTTGAACATTTTTTTCTGTGCTCATTAGCCATACATGTCTCTTCTTTGCTGAAATATTTGTTGATGTCTTTCACCCATTTTATATTGTGTTTTTACTGTTGAGTTTGACAGTTCTTTATATATTATGACTATAATGCCTTTATTGAATACATGGTTTATGTTGTGATCTAAATTACCCTCCCCCACCCGAAGATATATTCAAGTCTTAAATTCTTTTTTCCTTTTTATTGAATTTATTTGTGTGACACTGGTTAACAAAATTATACAGGATTTAGGTGCACAATTACACAGCACATCATCTGTACACTGTATTGTGTGTTCACCACCTCAAGTTAAATCTCCGTCCATCATCATTTATCTCCTCTATACCTTCCTCCACCTCCCCCCACCCCACGCCTCCCAATCACCACACTGTTGTTTGTGTCCATGAGTTTTTCTCTTTTTTCTTTTTTGCTCAATCCCCCCACCCCCCAATCCATCCCCCAACTCGCTTCCCACAACAGCTGTCAGCCTTTCTATGAGTCTGTCTCTATTTTGCTTGATAGTTCATTTTGTTCATTAGATTCCACATATGAGCAAAATCATATATAAGTCTTAAATTCTGAGACCTATGAATTTGACCTTATTTGAAAACTAGTGGTCCAGAGCACAGATTTGTGCAGATTGAAAGGAAATTAATTAGAAGAAATATTTTAATATCGCTATTTGCCCTTTCTCTATAATAGAAGTATCAACCAAATTCACAATCGACAATGACAGATCAAAACACATGCGTGCGATTGGTGCCAGCGAGAGCTTTATATGTATCATGCATGCACGAGTCAACTTAGCCTTTTATATATAGAGAATAAACTTGCTTAATTAGACCTGCTTTCTGATTTAGCTAAACTTTTCCCAGCCCAGTGAAGCACCCCAAATTCTCTTTCAGGTAATTGACAGCAACACATCAGTAAATATCAACATGAAGCAGATTATTATTGTAGATCATGCAGGGAGAACAAAGGGTAAAATATTTAACTGCAGCAATGTTTGACTATATTCTACACAGTGAGAAAACCTGAAGTCATTTTCAAGATCCACCATTTCTTCTTTTCAGTCAGGTCAAGTTTCTAAGCTTTCTAAATCTCCATTTTCCGGCTAATGAAAAGACAATAGGATTCTACCGAATCTCCTATCTACCTACTCCAGGACTTCTGTGAGGATGAAATGAGATGAGGCATGGGAAAACACTTTAAAGATATTTGGTTAAAGTGTAAAATGTTGCCCTAACCGGTTTGGCACAGTGGATAGAGTGTCAGCCTTCGGACTGAAGGGTCCTAGGTTCAATTCCAGCCAAGGGCATATACCTTGGTTGCAAGCACATCCCTAGTGGGGGGTGTGCAGGAAGTGATTGATCAATGTTTCTCTCTCATCGATGTTTCTGACTCTCTATCCCTCTCCCTTCCTCTCTGTAAAAAATCAATAAAAATATATATTTTTTAAAAAGTGTAAAATGTTTGCACCTGACTATAAAGCAAGTAGTATTTCTGGGCTGAAGAAACTCCAAGGAGGCTAGTCACTAGGGAGAGGAAGCCGGGTGTTGCTACATTGTGTCATTACCCAGTACCCACAGCAACCGTTTCTGGGCAGGGCTGGGCTGGGCTGTGGGCCGCATTTTGCGCCATGGGGTCTCAGAAGCGTTGGCTGTGATTTGGTGGGCTGTCGCTCCAGGGTGGTGGCAGGGCCTGTGTCCCAATTGGGGGAAGCCGAGTGTTGCTTTGTCAGCTCCAGGTCCGTGGTGCCATTTCTTTGTAAATGGCCAGTGTGTGTCATGGCAGCTCCTGCGTTGAGTGTCTGTGCCCTGGTAGTCTGTGCATCATAGTGACCAGTTAGAAGGTCAGAGGGACACTTAGCATATTAGCCTTTTATATATATAGACATATTCTTTGCAGATGTCATTAAGATTAGGTCATACTGGATTAGGGTGGGCCCTAATTCAATGACTGGTGTCCTTATTGAAAACACAGAGTCACAGACACACACAAGGGAGAGTGCCATGTAACAACAGAGGCAAAACTTGGAGTTATGCAGCTATAAGCCAAGAAACACCAAGAATTGCTAGCAACCACCAGAAGCTAGGAAGAGGCAAGGAAGAATCCTTTGCTTACAGCCTTCATAGAAAGCTACTAACACTTTGATATTTGACTTCTGGCTTCCAGAACTGTGAGATAATAAATTTCCATTGTTTTAAACCACCAAGTTAATGGTAATTTGTTATGGCAGCCCTAGGAAACTAATTGTTTGTAAATGTTTTTTCCTAATCTCTTCCTGGTCTTTTCACTCTCTTAACAGGATCTCAGGGATTTAGGCATTCAGGGCTGGATGACTCAAAGATTTTGCCATGGGGCACCATGGATGGGTCTCACTAGACCTTGGAGGTTCTGCTTCTTTGTGTTAGAGAGGCAGAGACAGCAACTACAGCATAAGGCCTAAAGGCTTTGAAATGTCTTCTGTCGCCAACCCTATAAGGAAATATGGACTTCAGTATACCACAGTCCAGTAGCCTTTTCCAAGGGGGATTTGCTTGGGGGCGGGGGCCTGGGAAATGACTGACTATCAGGAGGGGACCAACTTAGGTGTAACAATGCTACCTCTCTCTAAACAAGGGTGTCTATCCGTTTAATCATGCCTTCATGCTCTGCAATCCTTCTACAATTAGGGCTAGGTAAAACCCTATGCAAGCCATAGAGCAGCGGTTCTCAACCTGTGGGTCGCGACCCCTTTGGTGGTCGAATGACCCTTTCACAGGGGTCACCTAAGACCATCCTGCATATCAGATATTTACATTATGATCCATAACAGTAGCAACATTACAGTTATGAAGTAGCAACGAAAATAATTTTATGGTTGGGTCACAACATGAGGAACTGTATTTAAAGGGCCAGAAGGTTGAGAACCACTGCCATAGAGTGTGGTACAAATAAGGGCAAGCATTCGCCAATAGTCAAGGGAGCTGTTCTAAACTTTTTA
This sequence comes from Myotis lucifugus, assembly GCF_000147115.1. Lineage (NCBI taxonomy): Eukaryota > Metazoa > Chordata > Mammalia > Chiroptera > Vespertilionidae > Myotis > Myotis lucifugus. Next base: position 3,887,655 of record NW_005871050.1, on the reverse strand, counting down.
GGAAATTGTGCTTATCTAACTAGTAAGCCAAAAGCAAGAAATAAACTGTGACCAGCCTGAACTTTGTGTCATGGTCTGGATATCCTGTTTGTGATGTTACAACACTGGCCTTACTCTTGCTGGATTCTCTTCTAGGAACCATAATCTGACTTCCAGACTTTGATACCTGCTAATAGTTTCCTGTCAGTCTATTTGTATTTCTCTTGTATCTCCTTAGATTCTTCATTGCTGTAGTGCGCTCCTCCCCTATCTGTCAGACCTCCCCCTCATTTCTTTTGGCACAGATATTGACTCCATTGCCTATGCCATTTGCTTGTCATAGTCATTCTTTGCCTTCTGGTCTGGCCTTTGTGCCAGACCTGAAGTTTAAAAAGCACAGGTATTTGCACCAAACACAAGTACACCTACACTTGATTGTCCCTGGCCCTACCTGATCCCCCTGTGTCTCTCTCGTGGTTCTTCTCAGAACTTCATAGCTCAGGGCAGCTAAAGCAGACTCATGAAGGCAGCATATACCAGGCTTGCCAAGACCCCCCCCTCCCCATTTTTGTACAAAGTCTAGGAACAGAGAATGTTCCAGAAGAATCCAGTCAGGGAAGTTACCCTTTAAAGGACAGAGGCCCCACCTAAGCCCAGGAGGTCCAGCTCTGGGTGATGTGACCAGACCACCAGTCACAACCAACAGGAGCTAAAGTAGATTGCATATGCCACTCAAAGTGCGCTTCTCTCCTGGAGGCATTATGTTAGTCCCCTGACAAAGTGTCAGAACACCTAATTCTGAGCTACAATCTTGTTTTAGAAAAGTCAACCTAACAGACCTGAAGAGAAGGGGAGGAAGGCAAAGAGGGAATTAGAGGGACAGGAAAGGAGGAGAAAAGGGGGAGGGAGAGGAAGCAAGGAAAGACTACTGGAGGGAGGGAAGAGGGAGCCTTAGAGACAGGGGGAGGGACAGGTCAGCTAGTGTGGTGAGAGGTGCCAACTCTTCCATTGGGTATAGTCAATAGGGGCTAAGGAGCTGCCCCCTGAGAAGAAGCTAAATACCTCTCACAGACAATGGGGCTGTGAAGCAAGCCTGGGAATAAGAGGCCCTCCTTCCCCTCCACAAGGCTAGTCCCTAAGCCTAATCCTTTAGTGCCCCAGCGAATGCTCCCTTTCCTGCTTCTGAATGCCTTAGCATGGAAGAAGGGAGGAGTGGGTATGAGGTAGGGTTAGGGAAGGGAGGCCTTGACCTTATCCCCCAGGCCACACCTCCTTCCATTAGGAGAGGCAAAATAGTGGGAGCCACCAGGCAGAAAGGACAGAGGTGGGGCATTGGAGGGGATGCCAGTGGGAGGGGAGTGGAGGCTAGGCCAGAGGCTTTCCCAAGATGCTATCTGATGGATAGCATCAGAAATAGTTACAGCCCTAACCGGTTTGGCTCAGTGGATAGAGCATCAGCCTGCAGACTAAAGGATCCCAGGTTCGATTTTGGTCAAGGGCATGTACCTTGGTTGCGGCACATCCCCAGTAGGGAGTGTGCAGGAGGCAGCTGATGGATGTTTCTAACTCTCTATCCCTCTCCCTTCCTCTCTGTAAAAAAATCAATAAAATATATATTTTTTAAAAAGAAATAGTTATAGTCTATGCTGTCTAATTGGATGTACATTTTGAAAAGACTTCTGTGCACCACAAATTAAACTTTCTTTACCTGTTAGGCCTTCAATTCCACCACTGTTGATTCAGTCCAAAGGTGAATACTCAATTACCCCTGGGCTCTATCCTCCGTTAGGCCTTTGGTAAAGCCCTAAAAGAAGTAATCTACTAATTGGTCTATTTCCCTTATGAACCAATGCACATTTTCCCCTTCAACAAAGATACACAGAGGAATGAAAAAGGCATTAGGTACTCTAGGTCCCTGCCTCAGTAAGGCAAAAACCTAGAAATGCTTGTGAAAGGAGAAAGGCAGGGAGGTGTGGAGTGAGTGGGTCTATTGGCACATTAGAAAAGTCTCATAAAGGAGGTACTAGTGGGGACAAGGCAACAACATTTCCATTCCTGTTCCTACCATTTCACAAAATACTTCCAGAGGTCCCTAAACAGTGTTGGCTTCTAGTAAACCAGTCTTTGAGCTGTCTTCCAGCCTACCTAGCACACAAGACAATGATCACTATTGATGCAAATTGTTCTACCACAAATCACCACCCACACATCTCTTCCACATAGTTAAAGCTCAAAGATGATAGAAATGCTATGGGTAATTCCAGGCACCTGCTTCTGTACAGGCAGGAACAAAACTGCTGTATCCCACAAAAGAGATCTTCCACACCCCATGGTCCAAGGCTAAAATGTATTATCCACTGTTTCTACCATACTCTGGAGGAACAATATCAGAGTTCCCTGTCTGAGACTTCACACTAAACCCCCTCCCCTGGGGTAACACCTATAAAGAAGGAGCTAATGTGGACAGGGCAAAAAATGTGTCTGCTGTTCTCAACATTTTCTTAACTAATACCAAATCTCCTTGTCTGGACAATCCACCTGAGTGTCCCTTTGGGCTTCTTCTTGGCCACCTAGCAAGAGTAGGATGTCTTTTGATCCATCGCACTCTATTAGTGCACCATTTTTTTCTATTGGAAATAAGTCAGACTCTGGAAAAACAGAAAAGCTGATGATATCTCTAGTCCCAGCCTCGGTAGAGATCCTAAGACAACTGTTTAATCTTAGTCTCTTTTACAGGAGAGGTCTGCAGAGGCCTGTGGATGTGGTTCTGGACCTCACAAGACAGCAACATTTTCTCCACTGCTACTTACTTTCTTAAAGCTCCCTCTAATTCTCCCTTTGGGCTGCCTTCCCACCCTCCAAGCAAGGGGAGAATGACACTCGAGCCATCACTGTAATAATCACTGCCCCAACTATTTCTACTGGAAACAGATCAAGCTCTAGTAAAATGGAAAAGTTGATGGTGTCTTCTGTCCCCAGATTCTGTAAAGGCACAAATGTAACTGCCCCATCTCAGTCTATCCAAGAGATGGGTGAGATCTGGAGAGCCCAGAGTCTAGACTTCACAGGATAGAGAGAAGAAAATGGAGTGGGGAGACTGTATAAAAAAAGTGTATTGATCCTTAAGTAAAGAAGCTTACTCAGTTTAGGAAAAGTTTGAATTTCCAAAGATTCAAAGATTAGTCTTGACTTACTCATTTTAGAAACCCAAAGAGCTTGTGACCCCTTGTCCATAGTAGATTCAGCAGAAAGAGTAAAACATTACCTAAATTCCTTACTCTAGCCCTGTAAAGGCCCTAACACAGTTTCTTTAAAACATTTTTTGATTGATTGATTTGAGAGAGAGAGAGAGAGAGAGAGAGAGAGAGAGAGAGAGACCCATTGCTCTATTCATCCATGCATTCATTGGATACTTCTTGTATGTGTTCCAACCAGGGATCAAACCCACAACCCTGGCATATTGGAAGGATGCTCTAACAACTGAGCTATCTGGTCATAGTCACAGTTGCTTTTATTTACAAGGGAGCTAAAGAATGGAGCAAGGCAGATGGCTCCAAGTGCCCAGACCTGTAAGAAGTAGAATCTCAATTCTAAAGGATTCTAGAACGGCTATGTTAGCAAATTGTTCCATGCTCACCAATTTATCTCCCTTCCATACTCATGATTGTGGTAATCATATAATCTTTTCAATGTCTTCTAAAAGATCATTTTTGAGATTATGTAAGTAACTTTGCATATTGATGTGCAAAACTGATGATATCTCCTTCACATGTAGTGTGTGTGAAAGAGAACTACAAAACAGTTCATTACCCTTGTACAAAAATTGCTAAGGCAGGCTTGTTATTTACGCTAAAACACAGGAAAATTGGAGGTGTGGGGAGTCTTGCTTTGGCAGCCTTTTTCTCATCCTGCCTCTGTTAACCAACCTCAGGTTAATCTGGGGTTGTCCATTCCCCAACCTTATGTCCACTATGGACCCCTAGTTAGCTAAGGGCTGTGAGACTCAGACTGGCATCTAAGTCCACATAACCATCCCATTAAGTAACCTGGAACACAGACTCATACCAGTTCACGGAACAGGCCTGATCAGTTCCTTTGAGGGTCTGTCAGGCTCAAATCCCAAATGTGAAGAAAGAATGAAAACTTCTGGTTTAACAAATGCCTGCCCTAGGAAGCTGAAGGAAAGGCCAGTTGTAAGGAGGAATCCCAGCTAAGTCCAAGCCATTCTTAACTGCCCCCTGCTGGTGCTGAGGCACTGTGCCCTCTCCTGGGGATGGAAAAGGGGGCCCCTTGCTTTTATCAGTTAGGTGATGCAGATTGCTGTTTCCCTCAGCACTTTACTGGAAAGAAAGTGCATAGTGTGAGATCTGAGGGAATAGCATCTCAGAGTGACAAAAGAGAGAAAATGTTATTTGGAGCATGCTTATCAATTCACAATGCCACAGCAATTTGTTTTGCTTTTCAGGACTCTGTGGTCCATTTATTATTTGTGTGCAGAGTTTCAAACTATCTTTATTACTCACAACTATTATCTCAATTCATCTGCATGTTTATTTTCCTAGCATTGATATTTAGATTGTATCATGGTACCTGATGTTTTATTACTCAGGTCCTCTGCATATCTACTAGAAATGTGTTTTAGACAACCAAATAACACTCGGTAGTAAAGATGCCACAGGCATGGTATCTAGAGTCTGGAAGTTCAGGAGGAAGCACTGCCAGGAGAGTCACTCTTCTCTTGCACCAGACTCTGAAGTACTTTATATGGCCTGTGAGAGGGGGAGTGCAGATCCTGTCATACTCTGAGACTATGACGTCCTCCTGTCCCCATTCCCTGGGACAGTAGGACTCCCACTTGTGCATTCAGTCCCAGTGTCCTGTCCATACGACCAAACTTGGCTTTGAGGCAAAGAGGTATATAAAGAACTCCAGACCAGCATTCTGGGCTCAGCTTTAAGCTACCGTTCTTATTTCTAGTGGCTCTGCCTTTGCATTTAATTTAGATGACTTCAACCCTACCCTTTTCCTACCTTTTCTAAACTTGGACCTGCTTAAGTCCTTATCTTGATAATTTACAAAGTACCCTTCATTTTTATTCCCTGGATGGGGAGTTCTCTTGTTTCTTGGTAGGAGGTGGAGGTGGGTGAATCACAGTTTTGAATGCTACTCTGAGGTTCTAGAAGAATCCTAGAAATAGCTCGGAATCACCAATCCTTATCCTCCCCATTCCATGTATCCCATCTTCTCTGATTTACATACCTCACCTTCCTCCTAGAGTCTAGCTGCTTTATTGTCCACACATCCCCCTCCCATATATGAGCCCGACCTATAGAAACCAGGCCAGATCCAGCTAGTCAGAGCTGCTCACAAGAGCCTAGGGGTCCCAAGGTAGTGCCAAAGGAATCTACACTGAAGATCATCCAGGTCATTAACCAGAAAGGCCAGGCTCCTAGAGAATAGATCTTTTAAGTAGCCACACTGACCCCTATTCTGTGCACCAGGGAACTGCCCAGAAAAGGGGTGCTCCAGTACAGACTCAGCTGTTAACAGCCTGCATTTCTTGCATCTGATTTTGCTCTGCTTCCATCTTATTTTATGCTTTCTCCCTTTCTGTTTGGCCTTGTAAATAGAAGAAGAAAAAAGGAAATAGACCTTGGCATTTGAATTTGAATTCTAGGTCTTCCACTGGCAAATGCTTGTAACCTTAAGCAAATTTATTTACCTTCTAAGCCTTTAGTCATTTCTAAAATGCAAAAGCATATCATCTACCTTTCAGACCTGTCTTCGAATTAAATGCCATAACACCTGTGAAGATACATTACAGAACCCAATGCACAGTAGGTGCTCAGTGCATCTTGGCTGTTATCCCACTTCAAATCAAGCTATTGAGGCAGCACCTATTCCACTTAATGCAAGCCTAGTTGTGGTCAAATGAGAGGACGAACGAAATGCACATTCTGCAATTAATATTTAAACCCAGCGACTATTTTTATTTTAGCCAGAGCACTTCTCTCCACAACCATGTGAGTTCTCTCCACCAGCAAAGCTCTAGCAAACAGGTTTTAAAAAAATTGGTGTGGTCCCAGAAACCTCTTTTTTAAGCCCCTCCTCATTTCCAGCCCCTCACTGTAATTCGACAAGCAGTGTTTGTACGGGGTGGATTCAGAAAATGGGAACTAGAAAAGCAAAACAAGACCGGATATTAAAGTCAAATAAGACTACTTGGAGACAATGTAGTAAAAAATAAGATGAATTATGGGCAGGTCAAGGTGATGTTCGGAAATGATTCCAGGAACACAGGTCAGCACCCATAGTATACCTCTTAGATATGGTTCAGTACACTTCTTGAAAAAACAAAATGTGCCTTGTATGTTTTTAAAGGAGCCAAGCTAATCCAGACACCGACTTTAATTCACTCAAGTACACAGCCCAACCACAAGTATAGTGTGGCTGCTGTATCCCTAAGTTGTCAATCAAAATATATAAGAATGCCCCCTGGGTTTCTGGTCTGAGATTGTAAGAAGGTATCTGCACATATCACTCTTCTGCTCAAATTTGAAATAACTTCTTATTGTCTATTGAATTAAGTGTAATCTCAGCCCACAACATTCAAATGTTTTTCACAAGTTAACCTAAACCTATCTTTCCAGGCTCATTTCACCTTGCTTCTCCATTTACACCAACACTTCAGCCAAACTGCACTGTTTATTCCCTGAACATGGCCCCAAACACTCCCACCCCTATGTCTTTGCTGTTTATTTTTATTTATGATTTCTTCCTTGTCCCTCAACTCTACCTACTGAAATTCTTTAGAGTTTCTCTGAAAAAAATGGAATCTCTCCCATGAATGCTTTCCTGATCCTTCAACCCTCTGAACCATGATAGAATTTACTTTAGACCTTGCTTGTGGCATAGATTCTAGCTTGAGTCTAGGTTGTGGCCCTTGTTGGGGTTCAGACATACTGGACCGTCTGGTAAAGTGGGGGAATGGAGAGGAGCTGGTGGCCTCTAAAGAGATAAGTCCTCCTAAGGGAATAAAAGAACAAAGCATGTCAGAGCTGACTCAAGCACAAATCTCAAGTCTGCAGTAGGAAGCAATGAATTGGAGTACAATATGATGACTGAATCTGCCATAGCCCAGCCTATCTGGATGCATGCCTCCATCCTATCCAAGGACTTATTTGCATCCAGGAAGGATTCTCTTAGCAACAAAGGAAATGATATCCTGAGTCTCTCTTCCTAACACAGCCCATTGAGGTTCAAAGGCATAAATGATGTCTAATGTCCTGGGATGGTCCTGAATGAGGTCAAAATGCAGAAAAGGAACAAGAGGGAGGTGCTCTGAGAGCCTTCCAATGGAAAGAGAAAGTGGATGATCCACAGTGAGAATCAGAGTACAGGTCACTGGAGGGGTCTTGTTCAAGAAATGCAGTCATTCTGAACATCCCATGGATGTTCCTCAAAGGAAAGAGCTGCATCTAAGCCACTAAAGAGTTAGAATCCTTAGGAGCCTGGGCAGTCTTTCTTTAGGACACTTCTGACCTGATTCTGACAGAGTAAAGATGACACCTTGAGAAACCATCTTGGTGAGAGTGGATCTAGTCAGCATTCTGTGCTGGAACCAGTTAAACTGGTGGCTTGATTGGAGCCACCTCTGTTTGATAGGGGTAGTGGTTAGGAGCATGGACTCTGGAACCAGCTACCTGGGTTCAATAATATCCTCATATGTAAATGAGGATAATTGAATCAGTTAACAGAGCAGCAAGTGGGACCACCTTGGTGTTAGCAGGGCTGAAGTACACTTCAAGAGGCAACTTTAAATTGTCAGTAACCCAGAGGACTAGATTGAACAAATAAAGTAGAGGACTGATTTGTGCATGGTGGAAGCAACCTTAAAGAATTTTGGATCTATTTAAGGTGGAGACCATTAGAATTCTTTTAAGAAAATGAAATGGGTGTGTATGGGGGCCTAAATGCCAATGCCATTTTAATTTGAATGCTGAAAAATAAGAGACCTTATTTTTAAATTGAGGTATAATTGACATACAACATTATGTTAGCTTCAGGTGTACAACATAATGACTTGATATTTGTAGATATTGTGAAATAATCACCATAATAAGCCTAGTTAACATCATTGTTACATTATTTAAAAAATGTTTTTCTTATGATGAGAACTTTTAAGATTTAAGGAGACCTTATTTTTAATTTGCAGGCTTATCATATCCTATTATATTATCAGCTCCCAGAAGACCAGTTGTGATCACAAGACAGCGACTGCTGTGCTTGGTGTAATGGAGAAGACTACAAAGTCCAGCAGAGTGACATGGAACTGGAGGGGAGAGTGTGGAGCGCCCAGTGGAGCAGCAACCGTGCTGGTGGGAATATACTTGTTTGTAAGCACTGGGAAGGCCCTAGGAAAGACCTTAAAGGGTTAAACAATTGCCACAATCTCTCCCACAACCTTAGTCCCATCTCTTAGAGGCTGCCAGAGGTGCTGGAGGTGGAGGATTTTGCAAGAAGCTAAAGATCTTGTGTGAGCAAGTGTGTGTAGGAGCCGAGAAATTCAGGTTTTCTTGTTATTTGTATCCTTACCTTATCTCTCTCATTAAGTTATTTGAGGAGAGGTTCTGAGTTCTACTCATCTCTGTATCTTCCAAAAGTATGATCCCTAGTCTGGGTAAAATGCTATGGGGTGGAGTCTGATGCCTAGTAGAGAAACAGTGGTACCAGGAAGAGCAGACTTGTTCCAGAGCACAGGTGACATTCTCCTGCCCCACCATCCCTGTAGTATAAATATGTTACTCATTTCTATCCCCTAAGGGCATCTAGCCCAGGGCTTACTATTTTTTCTCATTTTTCATCTTTATTGAGGTATAGTTTGCATACCATGAATTCACCTTGTTTTATGTGTACAGTTTGAGCTTTAATAAATTTATGCAATTATGCAACCATCATTACACCACATCATTTTAGAACATCCCCAAATTTTACCTTGTGTTCCTTAGCAGTCATCCTTGCTCCAACCTTCAGACCCAGGCAACCACTGATGTGCCTTCCTAGTTTTGACTTTTCTCATTTTAAGAATCATATGTTGAACCTAGTGTCTTTCATTGAGTATGTTTTAGATTCATCCTTTGGTAACATGTACCAATATTTTGTTCTTATTTGGGATTAGTTACAAGTCTGAACTCATAAGAGTTTTCTGCTAACATGTAAGGAAACCAAATCTCTTGATATTCCCATCCTACAGTGAAGGTGAGAAAAGAATAATAAAAATGCACTTAATAATTTGTCTTTGATAATGTGCAATTTTCAATTTGCAAGTGTTACTATTTTGATTTGGGACAATTCCCACTACAAATTCTAAATCATGAAAGGGTTTCATGTCACTAACTAAATAGCCACAGAGTGTTAATATTTATGTCTCATAAAAAAGTAAAATTGATAACCAATGAACTGCATTAAAAACTAGTTTATTCTTTTTATTCCTGCATCATATTCCATTGTATAAGCCACATTTTGTTTACCCAATTGCTAACCGATGGATATTTAGGTTGTTTCCAGTTTATGAATAATGTTTCCATATACATTCATATACAAGTCTTCGTGTGAACATATGCTTTCACTTATCTTCGGTAGATACATAAGAGTGGAATTATGGGGCCATATGGTAAGTGTATAGTCTTTATTGATTTAAAGTGCCTTAACATGAATTAACCTGCAGGGGCCTGAAAGTAAGCCCTGTGGGAATGGAACACATGATCAGGGACATGAGATAATTCTAAGGGAGATTACTGAGAAGAGAGGTAGAAATGCACTAAGAGATAAATTCATCTACTTCATAATTTGTACCTCAATATTCAGGAAGCCTAAACATTTTACTGCTGCAAAACTGCCTCACTCTAATTATAGAACTTCACATTGACCCCAGCACACAATATTAGGCATGTGTGGGTGGACAAGTACAGTGATTTGGGCATAAAAAGGCAACTAAATCTGAACAGCCTACATGGTTGTCCACTTTTAGGGAGCCATTAGTTTAATCACGACAAGAATTTGCTTTAACAAAAAATTGCACTTAAAAATTTCAGTTGGAATTTCTACTATTTATAGAGCCTACCATTAAACAGTTTGTATTTATCCTAGCTGATCTCTGCAGAGGCCGTTCTGAATAGTCTCCCCTTGAAATATGAAACTTACTAGAATTATAAGGGAGAACAGAGAATTCTTTGACAACAGAAATCACTATTAATAGATCAAAATACACCCACAAGTCAAATTGTGTCCTCTTAAAATTGATCCAATCCAGTTAATTAGATAACAAAGAAATCCATCTTGTTTCCCAGCAAAAGTGTGTGTGTGTGTGTGTGTGAGCATTTGCTGTGTGTGTGTGTGTGTGTGTGTGTGTGTATATCTGCCTTGGGTGGGTGGCTCAGTTGGTTGGAGTGTAGTCCCATACACCTAAAGGTTGTGAGTTCAATTCCCGGTCAAGGCCTGTATAGGAGGCAACTGATGGATGTTTCTCTCTCTTCTCTCTCTCTCTCTCTCTCTCTCTCTCTCTCTCTCTCTCTCTTCCTATCTCTATAAAAATTGATAAAGCGATACCCTCAAGTGAGGATTAACAGAAAAAGAAGAAGCTTCTGTAATTAGAGACTTATAGGTTGAGAAATCCAGTTATTTATTTTTCAGTTCTCAAATATACAACCAGAATTAGCACTTGAGTTATAGGCAAAAAGTTTATCCACTTTACCTTTCTCCATTGGAAAGATCACCCCAACCATTTTGGGTATTGGAGCATAGGTACCCAAGAGTTCAGTAGATCTGGCTTACCAGGGACTGAAAAATAAAGAGAACATTTTTGAAGTATCCATTGCAATACAGAATTCATTTTTTTAATATAATTTTTTATTGATTTCAAAGAGGAAGGGAAAGGGAGAGAGAAATAGAAACATCAATGATGAGAGAGAATTATTGGCCCTAACTGGTTTGGGTCAGTGGATAGAGCATCAGCCTGCTGACTGAAGGGTCCCAGGTTCGATTCCGGTCAAGGGTACATGCCTGATATTGATGTTTCATATTGATGTTTCTAACTCTCTTTCCCTCTCCCTTACTCTCTGAAATCAATCTACACTAATAATAGACAAATATGTAAATTGACTGTACCCCATGATGCCTCACAGCCAATCAGGAGGGAATATGCAAATTAGTGGGACAAAGATGGCAGCGGCCATGGAGCCAGCCTGAGAGGGCAGGAGGCCTGGGTCACCCCCACTGATGGAGGAAGCCAAGCTTCCCGCCCACCTGGGCCAGCTGCCAAAGGAGGGGCCTGTGGGCAGCGGCCACGGAGCAGGCCAGAGCGAGCAGGAGGCTTGGGTCATCCGGGCTGGCCGCTGAGGGAGGGGCCTGCAAACGGCTCTCAGCCCCTCACCCAGTCTGGCCAGGCACCCCAATGGGGACCCCCACCCTGAAGGGGTTGTGGCCAGCCTGAAAACACCCTCAGCCCCTTACCCAGGCTGGCCACACCCCCATGGGGTGAGGGTTCCCGCTGAGGGGCATGGCCAACCTGCAAGCAGCCATCAGCCCCTCACCCAGGCTGGCCAGGCACCCCAGCGGGGACCCCCACCCTGAAGGGGGTGTGGCCAGGCTGAAAACAGCCCTCCGCCCCTCACCCAGGCTGGCCATGCCCCCCCAGTGGGGACCCTCACCCCATGGGGGTGTGGTTGACCTGCAAACTGCCCCAGCCCCTCGCCCAGGCCAGCACTGTCCACAGTGGGGACTCCCACCCTGATCCAGGACACCCTTCAGGGCAAACCAGCCGGCCCCCACCCATGTACCAGGCCTCTATCTATACTAATAAGAGGGTAATATGCTAATTAGACTGGGAGACCTTCCAGGAGACCTTCCGGATGTTCTTCTGGACAAAGCCATGGTGGTGGGGCCGAGGTAGAGGCAGTTATGGGCCAAGAGGGGAGGGCAGTTGTGGGTGATCAGGCCAGGATGGGACGGCAGTTGTGGGTGAGCAGGCTGGCGGGGAGGGCAGGTTGGGGCGAGCAGGCCGGCAGGCAAAGTGGTTAGGGGCAATCAGGCAGGCAGGCAGGTGAGCAGTTAGGAGCCAGCAGTCCCAGATTGTGAGAGGGATGTCCCTGTGGGATCGGGCCTAATAGAAAAATATGTAAATTTAGGCCCGATCCACAGGGACATCCCCTGAGGGGTCCCAGATTGGAGAGGGTGCAGGCCAGGCTGAGGGACACCCCCCTCGTGCATGAATTTCATGCACCAGGCCACTAGTAAAGATATATTTTGAAGAGAGAGAGAGAGAGAGAGAGAGAGAGAGAGAGAGAGAGAGAGAGAGAATAATTGATCAGCTGCCTCCTGCACGCCTGCACGCCCCACACTGAGGATCAGGCCCGAAACCTGGGCATGTGCCCTGACCAGGAATCAAATCCTGACCTCTTGGTTCATAGGCTGATGCTCAACCACTGAGCCACGTCAGCTGGGGGAATTCCTTTTTCTTTAATGAAGGCCAACAAAGCCCTAGCTGGTTTGGCTCAGTGGATAGAGTGTTGGTCTGCGCACTGAAGGGTCCCGGGTTCGATTTCGGTCAAGGGCACTTGCCTGGGTTGTGAGCTTGATCCCCAGTAGGGGGTGTGCAAGAGGCAGCTGATTGATGATTCTCTCTCATCATTGATGTCTTTCTCCCTCTCCCTTCCTCTCTGAAATCAATAAAAATATATTTTTAAAAAAAACACAGCAGAAATATCTCTTCGACCTCAATATCAGGAAAAACCATGCTTCTCTTAAACAACTGGATTATTTTTATCCTACATAAGTAGTTCTCAGAGTGTGGTTCCCAATTAGCATCATCTGTATCCCCTGGGAACTTGTTAGAAATGCAAATTCTCAGGCTTCACCCAGAACTAACAAATTAGAAACTCTGGAGGTGAAACCCAGCAATCTGTATTTTGATGAGCATTCCTGGTGATTCTGATGCAAACCAAAATTTGAGAGAACCACACTTCTGTGTAACTGATGGCTGAAACCCTTGGGGCCAAATTTGCAGTCTCTCTCTAGCAACTGTTTTCTAATCCCTCTCCCTAACTCTTTAGAGGCAGAGAAGAGTTCTTCAGCATCCTTAGATCTCCAGCTCCTTGGAGATTTAAAAAAAGATTTTGCTGACACTAAGTGAATTGGACAGAATCAGGAAACCCAACTTCAGAAAAATGCTAATTTTTTTTCAATATCCACTACTTCCTTCAAATTAAAAGGCTACATTAAATTGTATTACAGCTGCTTAATCTATAGCCAAGTAGTTGGTTTTGAAAACCTTGGATGATGATATTGACCAATTACGCACTAAAAACAAACAAACAAAAATATGTCATCATTTTGTATAGGCTAAGTGCCCTGTAACTTTAACTACAAAAGATATGGTTATGTTTTATGGGTGAATTATAAGGTAAAAGAAGTAGATATAAAAGCAGATGCATTTAAACTATCATGATTTGCTTGTTAGGCAGGAAATCTCTTGTTCTTTGGTTAATAAAACATACAGAAAACCTAAGTCCACAATGCCAAATGAGGAAATATGACTTATGGTCAGGAACTGTGTTTTTCAGCTCTTGTCACTGATTTTTATTCTTTTGGAATAGAGAGATAACCTATTTCATCTCAGCTACAGAATATTTGTGTGACCTTGCATGAGATATTTTCCCCCTCTGAACCTCATTTCTGCCTCTGAAAAAATAGAGGATTGGATATTATCATCTTTCAGGTCACTTCAATCTCTGATATTCTGAGATTCTATAATTCTAGAGATAAGAACTCCATTGTACCAACAGCACCCCAATATCACTACTCCCTCCTGACCACTCCTGACTAAAAGGAAGAAGGAGGAGGAAAGGCAGGCTGGTGGCTGCAGGCTGATGAAAAGCATGCCTGAGATTTTTGGAGTCCAGATGATTTTGGAAATCACTGGCAGGCTTTGTTTCTTGCTGTGTGGCTATCAGTTGAGGTGTGAATTGGGAGATACTGTTTGCTCTTTGCTAAATGATATGTAGGAATCCCAGAGAGATTTTATCATTAGCTTTGTGAGACTATCAGTTGAGGTGTGAATTGGGAGATACTGTTTGCTCTTTGCTAAATGATATGTAGGAATCCCAGAGAGATTTTATCATTAGCTTTGTGAGACCAAGATATGAACCATGAAATTACTTGTGTATATACTAAAAGCTAAGGGATTTGGTTTTACCCGAACTTTTCCCTTCCCCATTCCTATCAAAAACAGTTATTTAGCTGAGTAATTCAAGCTTTAGAAATAATTTCATAAAGGGTAGAGGATAGGTATGGTTTAGGGGGTTCAAATTAATGAGATAATTGATTCAATTCACGCAATTCGCTTTCCCTGTAGAATTTATTACAACTATTCTGTCAGTATAAAGAGCCATCCTTCTTTGCCCCTCCTGTTCACTGGCTAGCTTTCATTTCACTCCCCAGGCTAATTCTTATATGGGTATATTTATAAACACCTTACTACAAAAAGTTTCTCCTAGCTGAGAGATTATTTTTTGAAATTGATTATTTCAGAAAATATTTTTAGCAGGTTATATTATTAAATGCCTTCAAACTGCTGACTGCCCACTCCCAAATACCCCCTCCCCCATCCCACTTACACACACATAAATCACATAGTCACATTTTCTGTAACAAGGGCCTTTTCTTGTAGGTACTAAGGTAAATTGTCCTCATTTTCTGCCTCCTTCCATTGATATCATCTACATTCTCGGCACCTCTGGAGTAACCTATGACATTCCCTCACTTAAAAAGAATGATTTTCATTCTTATAAGTCTTTCTGTGTCAGAACCTCAAGCTGTGTTCTGTGTTATTTTGTTTTGTAACAAGGCAGATTCATTATAACCATTTCTAAAGAAAAAAAACGCTAAAAAGCATTTAAAAATAAATATCTTTAAAACAGACGGTCAAACAGTAAAAACTGTTTTATTAGGACATTTAGGGGCAAAGAAACTGGTGGTTTGCCTGCATTTTCATCTCATCAAGGTTGCTTTGCAATTGTGCAGTGCAGCCCAATATGCACAAAGTTGGGAATTACCATGTGTTAGAACAAGGTGATAAGCCCAGATCACCTGAATTATCCTTCCTTGGAGGTGACATCAGCCCTGTCAAAATGTGAGTGATGCTTGCTTCAGCACCTCACTGATATGAAATCTAGAGAAGTGGATTCAAGTTTGTGCTTCAGGGGACATACATACTTATTTATCATGCAAAAGAATACATTAGACCATCTTCTGATTGCAAAAAGTGAATGATGAGCCCCAGGTGAAAAGTAACAAGATCTGTATAGATTTTTGTGGTTTGATATGGAAACAGAGTGATTCTAATAAACAATAGGCATTATTCTATACTACCTCGTTATTCATAAGATTCCCCAACAGGGAAGAACAAGCAACTGCAGAGCATTTCCCAACCCCCCCTCCTTCTGTCACAGAAACGCCAATAAAACTCCTCCACCTCTGACTCTTCAGTGCCAGATTCGTAAGCACTTAGCCAAGCATGCTGGGAGACACAGAACAACTGAAGGAAAGCAGTATCCGGATGTCTTGAATTTGCTTGCCATTCTGCTCTGTTCCTCTACCATCTCATAACTAGATGTGGGCATTAGACGTGACAGTCAACCACACTTGAACTGAACAGAAGAAATATTAAAAGCATAGTCTTCAGAAGAAATGCCTCAAAGACAGCCTCAGTCACCTAATCAGACTTTCATTTCAATCACAAATGACACAGAATCATCCAGCTCTGTTGTTCCTAATGATACCAAAAATAAAGGATGGACCAGAGACAACTCTCCAGGAATAGAAGCATTGTGTGCCATCTATATAACGTATGCTGTGATCATTTCAGTGGGCATCCTTGGAAATGCTATTCTCATCAAAGTCTTTTTCAAGACTAAATCCATGCAAACGGTTCCAAATATTTTCATCACTAGCCTGGCTTTTGGAGATCTTTTACTTCTGCTAACTTGTGTGCCAGTGGATGCAACCCACTACCTTGCAGAAGGATGGCTGTTCGGAAGAATTGGATGTAAGGTGCTCTCTTTCATTCGGCTCACTTCTGTTGGTGTATCAGTGTTCACCTTAACAATTCTCAGCGCTGACAGGTAGGTTTCTTTTCTCAGTTATATTTGCCAGAGTGTGAAATGAGATGAAAAAAGGAAAGCTTGTACTTAGCATTCACTGGCTATTCTGCTTTTCTCATACTGTAAGCTGGGTGTAAGATTGATAAATTGGGGGCATTTTAAATAAAAGTTGGTGTAAGAATGTTAAAATTCCTGTGTTAGCATCAGAGGAGAGGTTGAAATTGTATGTTTTAGGGATAATGTTTTCTCTTTGAAGTGAAATTTGTTTGCTTGAAAGAATATGTGAACGATCCCCGATCCCCCTCAACCCCCCAGTTTATAACGGAAAATTGTTCCAGGTGTAAAAGAAAAACAATTCATGCTTTATACGTTAGTGCAGCCTAGTGGTGCAATATTGTCAACATTTAAAAATCAGCCTAAGTGTGAAATTGACCACATATGCATTACTGACTACTGGAAGACCAGTAAAAAAAATAAAAAATACATGTATCTAATTTATTTTAAATTCATCAAATTAATTAGTGGCAGAAAAACAGTGAGGTTTTCAGCTTCCTGATAAATCAGTGTAATATCACCACTTAATTGTATGTTTTCTCTATAAGCATTCAATGACATTTTCGTTTCCAGAGAAATAAATTAATCTTGTTTAACTTTTAGATCTCTATGTATAAAGCATGTGAAAACCTCTGGCAGTTAGAGTGTTCAGGCTCTGTTAGGATATTTTCAGTCTAAGTATTGTGTTTTTCTGTATTCCTATTGTAGAATGGTAACTGAAAACATGAACAAAATTGAGGCTCTAAATGTTAAAAGTGATGCTTAAGAAAGTCTGCAAGAAGCCTATAAGTAATCAATGCCTGGCAATACCAGAAGAAATAGCTTCTTCAGATTCTCAATCTGAGAGGAGGAAAAGCTTTCCTGGTGCCTTTTTTTTTTGTCCTGATTTTTTATTTTCTATCTGAGGACAGATTTATTGAAAGGCTGTAGATTTTTAAGGTGGATATGTCAGAATAAAGAGGCATCTTTGCAAGGGCACAAGGTTTCTGATTTCACCCTCGCTTTGCCCCAAATCTACCTACAACAGGCTTGGGCAACAAATTAGCACTTTTCAACAGGGAAGAAATTAACCCTCTCATCTTTACTGCATAAATTCATAGAATTCTTTTCTAGTAATTCATGATGGCTCACTCATGAAGAAAGTAGAATTAGGTTTCACATCAGTCACTTATATAAAAAGTATTTTAGAATACTTAAGGTAATACACAGGTAATGAATTAATCTCAATCACACATAAAATTATGCTGGAAAAAAACTTATTTGTCCTAAATAGAAGATCTACACATAAAATTATAAAACCTCAAACCTGCAATATCTCATACTGAATAAGGGAAGAGGTGATTGACACAAATAAAAAATACTGGGATGTATTATGTGTATTTGAAACCACAACTAATTCCAGGTGGTTAATGTTGACTTAGTTATATACATTCGGATAGGAGTAGAACTGGATGACCACTTTTAACCCTGAGTCTGTAATTTTGATATTTATTTGATCTTTGCCTATGCTTATGTGTTCCTAGATACAAGGCAGTCGTGAAGCCTCTGGAGCGACAGCCCTCCAATGCCATCCTGAAGACCTGTGCCAAAGCTGGCTGCATCTGGATTATGTCTATGATAATTGCTCTACCAGAGGCTATATTTTCAAATGTATATACTTTTCGAGATCCCAACAAAAATATGACATTTGAATCATGTGCCTCTTACCCTATTTCAGAGAGGCTCCTGCAAGAGATACATTCTCTGCTGTGCTTTTTAGTGTTCTACATTATTCCACTCTCTATTATCTCTGTCTATTATTCTTTGATTGCTAAGACTCTTTACAAAAGCACCTTGAACATACCTACTGAAGAACAAAGGCATGTCCGCAAGCAGGTATGTATTAATCAGGACTCATTCATGAATTTATTTATGTGAAAGGTCCTAGTTTAGCACCTGTGAGCAATAAATACAATAGCAGTATGGTATTTTGTTATGGTCATGGGCTCTGGAGTCTGTCAGACCCAGAATTTAATTCCAGCTCTATCACATTCTAGTTGAGCGATCTTGAGCAACTTACTTAACCTCCCTGAGCCTCAGTTTCCTGGTCTGTAAAATGAACATGGGGACTAGATGTTCTATATGAAATGCTTAGCATAGTTCTTGGTGCATAGTAAGAATTCAATAAATAGTAGAACTACTACTATTAGAAACGGGATAGCTGAAGTTTGGGAGCAGTCAAAATTATTTACATAATGGAATAATGAGGAACATTATACAAGGTGGTTCTATAAAGAGAAGTATATTTTGCTTTAAAAAGTGTAACAGAATGATAGAAAAACACAAGATGATAGAACTGGCAAGAAGCCATAACATTATTCAATGCAAACCACTTACACACAGATGAGTAAACTGAGGTCTGCAGGTATGAAGTGCCAGTGGCAAGAGAACACAGAGACTCACAGAAGCTTGTTTAAGGCTATTGCAAGAAAGTTTAAAAGAAGAAAAAAGACTATTGCAAGAGCCAGGCGTGCTCTCCTCCCATAAATATTAACAGAATAAAAAGAGTGTTGCCAAAACACTGTTCCCTTTTTAAAAATGCAACAGGATTTCTATATTTCTTGGGGGAGAGGGAAGATTCCATTTATTTCTTGACATGTTTGCAGAGTTCAGCGCCTTTTTTGGAGCTGGTTCATTTGGATGGTTAAACAGTGGTGCTCATTAGGCTAAGTTGCATATTTAATGCCCATGTGAACAGTTATCTTTGCCCTGTGACTATACACAATGTCTTCATTTCATCTGGTTCGTTTTTCTTTTTTTTTTTAATATATATTTTATTGATTTTTTTTACAGAGAGGAAGGGAGAGGGATAGAAAGTCAGAAACATCGATGAGAGAGAAACATTGATCAGCTGCCTCCTGCACACTCCCTACTGGGGATGTGCCTACAACCAAGGTACATGCCCTTGACTGGAATCGAACCTGGGACCCTTCAGTCCGCAGGCTGACTCTCTATCCACTGAGCCAAACCGGTCAGGGCTCGTTTTTCTTATTAATGAGTGTAGGATTGGCCCTGACTGGCTAACTCAATTGGAGAGCATCGTCCCCATACACCAAGGTGTGGATTCAATCCCTGGTCAGGGTACACACAAGAAGCAATCAGTGAATGCACAAATAAGTGGAACAACAAATCAATGTGTTTCTCTCCCCCCCCCCTCAAAATCAATAAATAGGTGTAAGATTATTTTCACACATGAAGAAGGAACATTGATATTTATTCCTTTGACTATATATTTAGAATTCCTACAGATTAAAAGCAGTTTTTGGTACCAACTTGGCAACTTTCATAAACCCCAGAATAATATTCTAACCTAGTCAGCCTCTGCTGATATGGTGAAAGCAGTCTTGTATAGTATCTCTCTATTGTTAATTTAATTAAAATGTCCAACATTTCATAACACTCCTTGAGATCACTGGAGACATCCTAGAGTACCTCAAAACCAGGGGTGGGAGTCCCTGAATTGGAGCTAATGAAACCAAGATCACGGGTTACCATGTGTATTCTATAGCCACAGGCTGCCTTCCCACACATCCCAGGCAGTTATCTCTATAAATGCATGTTTAAAGAGACATCAGCTTGTTGACTATACATTTCTAGGTAAATCTAGAGAATGGCTTTTTTAAATCTGCCAGCTAAATGAATTTTTTCTTTTGCCATTTTTCTTCCCTCTTATAGATTGAATCCCGGAAGAGAATTGCCAAAATAGTGTTGGTGCTGGTGGCTCTGTTTGCTCTCTGCTGGTTGCCGAATCACCTCTTGTATCTTTACCACTCATTCACTTATCAAACCTACGTGGACCCCTCTGCCATTCACTTTATAGTCACCATTTTCTCTCGGGTTCTGGCTTTCAGCAATTCTTGTGTAAACCCCTTTGCTCTTTACTGGCTGAGCAAAACCTTCCAAAAGCATTTTAAAGCTCAGTTATTCTGTTGCAAGGCAGAGCTGCCTGACCCTCCTCCTGAAGATACCCCTCTTGACAACCTGTCTGTGATGAGAAGGGTCCCCTGTGCTGGGAGCACGCAGGTGTCTGAAATTAGTGTGACCTTGTTCACTGGGTGTAGTGTGAAGAAGGAAGATGACAAAGTCTAGCTTTTAAATTAAATTGGTATTTTTTCCTCCCGGCGTGTGTATCCGATTCTGAGCTGTGTGTAGGTGTATGTTGTCAGGAATTTTGTTGTTTGTAAACTGTGTTGAAATCTTAGGAGTGAAGGACCCTTATAAGTAAAAGACAAACCATGATTTTTTAAATGTACAAATATTAACGTTATTGGGCTTTCTAAATAAAATTAAGCCCCCTAGGTTAGAAAGATACATTTATATATGTCAGTGTGTCCTAAGGGAGCTTGCATAGAAGGGAAGGTAAAACAAACAAGATAACAAAAGTCTAATTTGTTTCCATCCCATCTATAATGCTTTTAATTTCTCATATATTCCCATGATCTTCATAAACTGTGTTTGTGTTGATTATGTGCTGTAAATCTAGACATTATGTCTTGCATATGAAAAGGGGATAAAAAATATCTCTTCTGCACTTTTCTTAAAAAGGAAAGTCCTTGTCTGGCTGGCATGGCTCAGTGGTTGAGTGTTGACCTATAAACCAGGTCATGGTTTGATTCCTGGTCAGGGCCCTTGCAGGGGTTGTAGGCTCGATCCCCAGTGGGGGGGGGGGGGGTTTGTGCAAAAGGCAGCCAATCAATGATTTTCTCTCATCGTTGATGTTTATATCTCTCTCTCCCTCTCGCTTCTTCTCTAAAATCAATAAAACTATGTTTTTTTAAAGTCCTAAAAAATAAACCTTAACAGGTTTTTTTTGACTGCCCTTTTCTATTAATCTCTATTCCAATATAACTAAACCTGAGCACTTGCAATGAAAATGTTTTGGGGGTCAGTGAGTATAAGGTAATGAGTAAGGATCTGGGACAAGGAGCTTGCCTTACTGGGTCAACACTTACTGACCTAATGTAGTTCTATTTAAAACTACCATTGGTTGATAATCGGGCAGCGTTTTCTTTCACAAATATTTTGAAGAACTTGTCTTTACAAGCAGAATAAGTGGACACGTTTATGGTGTCATTTGAGAGCCCTGGAGAAGGACGAACCCCTGTTGAAAAATCTGCCAGCCTGCCTGTGTCTGAAAGCTTCCTTTAAGGAAATTCATTTCTTTCTGGTAAGCAGTGCCCTCTTTCTAAAACACGCAGAAGTACCACATGAAATCCCTAACACCTGGGTGTGCAGTTGTTATCTATCAGATCATCTTCCTGCTTGATTTCATTAAAGCTGATGGGGTGCTTAAGTACTGTAAGAGTATGACCTACCTAATCTCTGCCCTTGGAAATCAGATGTAAGGTTCTGGTTTCCTACCCTCTGCTCCTACTTGCTAATGCTATAAACTTGTTAATCATTTTTATTTCAAACAACTGTTGACAGTAGACATCAGATTTAGATTTGTGATTTCAGAGAATGTTTTCTTGGGGGTAATTTAAAGCATATGTTTTTTATTTTCAGGTGTGCTTTTGAGCGTTCTTTAAATGGCTTGTGTATTGTAAACTTTTGGATAATGTGGCTTAAAATGGGATATATATTACCACTAGACTTTACATTTCTGTAAAATTGGTTTACTTAAGTGAGGGTGCCAGTATTGTATTAGTATTGCTTTAAGTTGGACATTGTAATAAGTGGGGCAAAACAAATAAATATTAAAGTTTCAAATAACTGTGTAACTTTCTGTTCTAAAAACAATACTTCTGGCCCTAACCGGTTTGGGTCAGTGGACAGAGCGTCAGCCTTCGGACTAAAAGGTTCCAGGTTCGATTCTGGTCAAGGGCATGTACCTTGGTTGCAGGCACATCCCCAGTAGGAGGTGTGCAGGAAGCAGCTGATCAATGTTTCTCTCTCATCGATGTTTCTAACTCTCTATCCCTCTCTCTTCCTCTCTGTAAAAAATCAATAAAACATATTTAAAAAATAAAAAATAATAAAAGGAATACTTCTGACAGAATATAACTGAGAACACACTTTAATCCCAAAATTTAAGTTATTTTCAAGTCACAAAACTCCCAAATATTTTACTGTTTTCCTCACTCTAGGTAAAAATTACATCTTTACTCTCCTAAGTACAACATTTTAGAAATAACTTGATATAGGTACCAGATTACAAAAGCCAAGAGAGTGCCTTTTAGCAATTGATAAAACTAGAGCTCAAAGAACTTTCATTTTCTTCATTTTAAGTAACCCCAAGGTGACTTAGGGATCTGATATAAAATACTTCCCTAGTTTAATAGGGCATCAGTCTCCCTTCCAGAGTTAAAGAATTGGGATTAAAATTTGTGGTGCTTTTGTTGTTGTTTTTTAGGGGGTGATTTTTTTAAAACATATTATCCTTGTCAGAGCTAACCTTACAAGTAGGCTCCAATATCTACATTGTCTTTCACACTACCTATTGTGGTGCCAAAAAGTTATGATGGAAGATTTCATTTCTTTGGAGAGGGTCTGAAATGGGGGGAGAGATGGGACACATGAAAAACAAATTTTATATACTTCTCAGTTTTGCTCAGGGTCTGCCCTGACCATGACTAAGAATAATGGACCAGTGTGGGGGGGGCAATGGGGAGATAAAGACACATATGTAATCAATAAAAAAAAAAAGAATAATGGACCATAATAATATGCTCTAATGCAGGAAAACAAAGGCACAGGCTTAGGTATAAACAAAATGTTCAGTGAGTAATTGTTTATCAATGAAGTTGAAAGTGTCACAAAACATTTAACATGGTATATCTACTGAAAATAGCAAATTTGGGTTTAAGAATTTCCATAGTTATAACCACTTTAAGTCAGGGATCCACCAATCGCTTGTCAAAAAGAGTTACTTATTTCCACTAAGTTTTGAGATTATAGGAAGTGGGGACAGAAAAATACCCAAATAGAGTTAGTTTGAAAAGGCCATTAAAATAAATCTCATTTGGTGTAGTTCAGTAATTTTCCAGAAAAAGTTTCTAGGCCAGGTAGGTGACTTCTCTGGCCAAGCAGTTACTGTTTTTGTAGGTTAATGTATTTTTTATCTACCAAGAAGGTCGTGGCCTGTCAGACCAGGAGTACAGCACAGATCACCACTTACAGAGGTCAAAGACAGAAGAATGAAGATATTCTGAAATAAGCCAGCTGTCTGGGTTCCAAGACAGGTTCAGCTTCCTGGGTTCGGCAGCCACTCATGTGGCCCATCTCTATTCTGGTCCTGGAGTTTCAAGAGCTATTCTCTATCTTATAATAATGAGTCCCCTTTTTGCTTGTTATCTTGAGCATTTCTGTGACTTGTGAAAAATCTTTAAAAAGACAGGTTACCAAGACAGAGATGCTTCCAGATTACCTTGGTTACTAGGGAGTTAATTCTACGAATACATAGGGAAATAAGAACAAAGAAAAACCAGGCCTGATACAGACAATAGCATTGTTTAAAAAATAACTGTCAGGTCTCATGGTCAAATAGAATACCATTTAGGTACAAGTGTGCTTAGCTTCCAACTCCACTATTACAGTGACTCAGTGACCCTCTCTCACTGTGTCAGCTACTCCTCTCATCTCTGGGAAACTGTACAGCAGGCCTCTGTTCTGCTTATTACAATTCTTATATAAGCCTCCCTGCTTCTGTGCTACTTGGACCATGTCACTGTCTGTTCCCGACTCATTCCTCTCACTGAGAGAGGCTTTTATTGGCTCAGTTCATCAAATTGTCTAGAATGCAGGGCTACCCTGCCAAGTCACTTCACAGGCCTCTGGATAGCCTTTGGGCTAGGATGGCTGGGTCACATG
Organism: Myotis lucifugus; assembly: GCF_000147115.1. Lineage (NCBI taxonomy): Eukaryota > Metazoa > Chordata > Mammalia > Chiroptera > Vespertilionidae > Myotis > Myotis lucifugus. Next base: position 3,863,617 of record NW_005871050.1, on the reverse strand, counting down.
GGACATAGGCATAAGGAACCTTTGTGACCACCTACTCAGAGGAGCCTGTGGATACATGCAGTAGGGCTATGTAGCATATTATCACCTATGCCAGTGATGGTGAACCTTTTGAGCTCGGCGTGTCAGCATTTTGAAAAAACCCTAACTTAACTCTGGTGCCGTGTCACATATAGAAATTTTTTGATATTTGCAACCATAGTAAAACAAAGACTTATATTTTTGATATTTATTTTATATATTTAAATGCCATTTAACAAAGAAAAATCAACCAAAAACATGAGTTTGCGTGTCACCTCTGACACACGTGTCATAGGTTCACCATCACTGATATGCTATCAACTCACCCAGGAATGAAAAGTATTCCATAACACATTGCTGAAAACAGCTGTATACTATTTTTGGATCCAGGAACAAATATTTAGCGATGCTTAAATGAGCCTAACACAACTCACGTTATCTATATTATAAAACTGCATGCAAGTTCAGTTCTCTAATAGTTCCTAACACAAGAACTTCATTAAAAAATGTAATTGAAACAACACACCAAAAACCCAAGATATGATTTAAAAATTATTGTTATGGTAGAAACCATATTCACACAGCTAGTAATTGGGGAGTCAGGACGTTTAGAAGCAAAGAAATAGAAATTATTTCTTTTGGGACACTTTTCCCCACCTTCAACTTTATGTTTACACATAATGGGTTTATTATATCTAAAATAATTAATAAATAATTTTAAATGGCTGATTTAATTTTGGTGTGACAAATATTGATAAGTATGATCCACATAAACAAAAATTCTTAGAGATCTTCAATAATTTTTGCATGTAAAGGGTTCTGAGATTTAAAAATTTGAGAACTGCTGTTGGCCAGCTTCCAGTATTTCCACCCTATCATTTCCCAACCACCATGAATGTGTATCCCCTGAGCTGTACCTGCATTGTTGACGGTTGAGTTGCCAAAGCATAATACAGTGCCTGGCACTTAGCACAAACTCAATAAATATCCACCCAACTAAAAGTTATACACTTCATTTTCAGCGACATGTGTAATTTCTAGAAAAAACAAGTTGTTTTGGTGAGAAACATTCTGTGTCTTTCTCAAAGAAAGACAAGAACCATGAAGTTAGTTGGCCAGTATAGCTGGTGTTTATACTTGGATGTTTATATTTCAGGATTGGAGCTTGAGCACCTCTGAATCAAGAAAGCCCACTGCATGGGAGAACGTATTTGCCAATGTTATCAACAATAAGAGTTTAATCTCCAGCATTTACAGGGAACTCATACAACTTAACAAAAGGAAGATAAACAACCCAATCAAAAAATGAGCAACGAACCTAAATAGACACTTTTTGAAAGAGGACATAAGGAAGGCCAGGAGACATATGAAAACATGCTCAGCCCTGACTGGTTTGGCTCAGTGGATAGAGCGTGGGCCTGCGGACTCAAGGGTCCCAGGTTCGATTCCAGTCAAGGGCATGTACCTTGGTTGCAGGCACATCTCCAGTAGGGGGTGTGCAGGAGGCAGCTGATAGATCAGTGAAGGCGAACCTCTGACACGCGTGTCAGAGGTGACACGTGAACTCATTTTTTTGGTTAATTTTTCTTTCTTAAATGGCATTTAAATATATAAAATAAGTATCAAAAATCTAAGTCTTTGTTTTACTATGGTTGCAAATATCAAAAAATTTCTATATGTGACACGGCACCAGAGTTAAGTTAGGGTTTTTCAAAATGCTGGCATGCTGAGCTCAAAAGGTTTGCTATCACTGTGATAGATTTTTCTCTCTCATTGATGTTTCTAACTCTCTATCTCTCTCCCTTTGTCTTGTAAAAAATCAATAATATATATGAAAACATGCTCAAAGTCACTAATCATCCGAGAAATGCAAATCAAAACTGCAATGCAGTACCATCTCCCACCAGTCAGAATGGCTATCATCAACAAATCAACAAAGGACAATTGTTGGAGAGGATGTGGAGAAAAGGAACCCTTCTGCACTGCTGGTGGGTATGCAGACTGGTGCAGCCACTGTGGAGAACAGTATTGAGTTTCCTCAAAAAACTAAAAATGGAACTCCCATTTGACCCAGTGATCCCACTTCTAGGAATATGTCCCAAGAAAACAGACACACCAATCAGAAAGGATATATGCACCCCTATGTTCATAGCAGCACAATTCACCATAGCTAAGATCTGGAAACAGCCTAAGTGCCCATCAGCAGATGAGTGGATTAGAAAACTGTGGTATATCTACACAATGGAATACTACGCTGTGGTAAAAAAGAAATTCTTACCATTTGCAACAGCATGAATGGAACTGGAGAGCATTATGCTAAGTGCAATAAGCCAATCAGAGAAAGATAAATATCACTTGCTCTCACTCATTTGTGGAATATAATGAACAACATAAACCGATGAACAGAAACAGATCCAGAGACAGAGAAGCATGGATCAGACTGTCAAACCTCAGAGGGAAGGTAGGGGAGGCTGGGGGTAAGGGGTAGAGATCAACCAAAGGACTTGTATGCATGCATATAAGCCTAACCAATGGACACAGATACCAGAGGGGTGAGGGCATGAGCGGGGGGTGGGGACCATGGGGGGGGGGTAAAGATACATGTAATACCTTAATCAAAGAAAAAAAAATGTTTGAAGAGGCAAGCTGCCCTCCCTCCCTTTCCCCAGAGTGTATCGTCAGCCTGAGGAAAGTACCAAAAAAATAAAGCAGGGGGCTGAGGCTTGGAAAAGGTTTATGTTTCCACCTATCGCTCCTTCGTTCACTCCTTCATTCACCACGCATTATACATCAGACTCCATGCTAAGAGCTTAGGCTACCAAGATGCACCAGAACCGATGCCTATCCTAGGGAATCAGGAAGAAACTAGTAAAAGACATGTTTCCCACGCGGCGGAGGGGCCTTTGGGCGAAGGCGGCGCGGCAGTTTCTCAGCAACACAATCCATTTCAGTTGGTCCCCAGCACCGCCCCCAAAATGGCGGCGCTCCGACATCCGTCCGCCGGGGGCAACTATTCCCGTGCTTTCAGGCTGCCGCCCCGGCCTGGCCCAGCCCTGCCTGTCGCGGGACCCAAAAACTAAATATTCCCGTACCCCTTGCCCTCCCAAGGCGGTCCGCGTGGGCACCTGCGCTTGGCAGCCGCGCGCGGCCCCTAACGCCCCGCCCCTTGGGCCCCGCCCCCAGGCCTGCGTCGGCGCTCCTTGACGTCAACGTGGGCGTGTCGGCGCGACCCGCAACGTCTCGACGTGCCAACGATGGCGACTGCGTCAGTGTGAGCGGGCCTCAGTTCTCAAGTCCGTTCCCGACGTTGCCTCAGGATCTGCAGTCTTTTCAGACCCAGTAGGCGGTGGCGCGCGCCCTGGGGGTGGTAGCTGCTCAGAGACCCGGGGAAGCGAGCCAGGTGGGCGGCGGCACAGCCGGGCGCGCGCGGCGGACGGGCGGTGGCGGGGGAGCGGTGTGGTCGCTGTGTGGCGAGACCTCCCGGGGGCTGCTGGGGCGCTGCGGGGAGGCGCGCCGGGAGGGGAGGGCCGAGCTTGGCAGACCTCATTTTCTTTATTCCCCCCTAGTCTCATCTCGGCCTTTGCGCTCCTCTGGACTGTTCCCCTGGGCTAAGTCGGCAACATGAGCCACAACAACTTGGAAGGGAAAGACGACTTTGAGGAGCAGTTGCGATTGCAAAAATTGTACGGAGACACCCACGACGGAGACACCCAGAAAGGTCCAGGTAGAGAAAACAATTCTTTCGGGCAGCAGCCGGATGACACTCCCTACGAGTGGGACCTGGATAAGAAGGCTTGGTTCCCCAAGGTAAGTGTGTGTTGCCGGTGCCTCTGCAGAGCAGGCCGCTCATTTTCTTTTCGAGGTCTTGGGGTAGACCCCCCATTAGTAGTGGCCTTTCTTTTTGTTCTGTTGTTGCGGAACCAGTGTGTAAAGGAAGGGAAATCTTTAGGGAGATGTCGTAAATGTAATTTAATTCTTGTCTTTTTTTTCTATGCCTTATTAATTTTATCTGTGAAGGTCGTAGTTGGTTGGGTATTACATTAGTGACTGCTTTTTATTGCAAAGGGGAAAAACACCAAGAACAAACTTGGTAGCTGTTACTCTCAGGGAGCCAACCTCACTTATCCTGGGAATTCAGATGTTTAGCTTATATACTATGTGCAAAATGCAGCTTCTTGATTTTTTTTTTAATCTAGCCATTTATATAGCATTACTGATAGAATTTTGCACCTCTACTTTCCTATTAAGTTTTGTCCCTAAACACATGCTTGAACCAAATAACCCCAGGAATATGACTAGAGGTGCACAAAATACAAATGGAAAAGATATGTGTATATTTATTTAGAGTATTTGGAAATTATTAAGCATTTTACTTCAGCTTAATTTCAGTAAAGTAATTGGTGTTAGACTTGGTTCTATAAACTTCTCTGTAAAAGTATCCTGTTAACCAGAATCTCATATGGTTGGGGAAAAGGATACCAATAGCACACTAATTGACTTGGAAGCCTGAAATAACAAACCATGTCTCCATTGTGTAACTTTAAAAATTATTCAACTTCTTTCTTTCCCATTTTGTGTTTGTGTATGTTCCAATCCCTTCAAATTGTTAAATGTACTAGTTGATTCTTGAACAACCAGGGTTTGAACTGAATCCACTTAGACGCAAATTTTTTTTCATCTTGTAAACAGTTCACATAAACTTATGGTATCAGTAAATGTAGTACAGTACTGTAAATGTATTTTCTCTTTCTTATGATTTTCTTAATCCTTTCTGCAGCTTTAAGAATACAGCATACACCCTGGCCAGTGTGGCTGAGATGGTTGGGCATCATCCTGTGCACTGAAGGGTTGCCACTTCCATTCCCAGTCAGGGCACATGCCTAGGTTGTGGGCTCAATCCTGGGTAGGGGGTGTGCCGTAGGCAGCCAATCAATAGCTCCCTCTCAAATTGCTGTTTCTCTTTCTCCCTCTCCTTTCCTTTCTCTCTAAAAATCAATTTAAGCCCTAACCGGTTTGGCTCAGTAGATAGAGTGTCAGCCTGCGGACTGAAGGGTCCCAGGTTCGATTCCGGTCAAGGGCATGTACCTTGGTTGCGGGCACATCCCCAGTAGGGGGTGTGCAGGAGGCAGCTGGTCGATGTTTCTCTCTCATTGATGTTTCTAACTCTCTATCCCTCTCCCTTCCTCCCTGTAAAAAATCAATAAAATATATTTAAAAAAATAAATAAAATAAAAATCAATTTAAAAAAAATGCAGTATGCAATATACAGGGTGTCCCAAAAATGTATACACACTTTGAATGATTGTAAAGTCATTGTTTATTAACATATAGTTCATTTTTAAATTTTAAAAGAATCAACAGAACGGAATAATTTTTTCATCAATGCCTGTTTTCAAACTGGTCCAGGCACTGCTTATATTGCCAAGCAATGGAATTGCAAACAAGAATCATTTCGTTTGGTATTTGTATGCCTTCAGTTGGTCGACTGTTGCCAATTTTGTACTGTAAACATTATCTTTTATATTAATAAAAGTTTAGTGGCACTTTAGGATAAATTTTCTGTATTCAAAGCTTAGTCTGGCTTCACCCATTATTTCAAATTAGTTAAACCTGAAAAGTTGTAAAGTTCTTGGAAAGTTAAAAATTATAAGTAGATTTTCTACTGAGTAAGGTGTTGATGTCCCTAACTCCTGTGTTGTTCAAGGGTCAACTATATTTCACTCTTGTACTGGCAGTGCCAGACCTAGCGCAGATTTGGTTTCTTCAGCCTTCTCAGTTCTTTTAACAATAGTCTGATAATTAGATTAACTTGTTACTCTATCTTTTATGCCATGGAAGCCCATATCTGTTCAAACTTTGAGTTAAAATGTTTCCCATTCCTATGTGGTATAAAGACATAACTACATTTCTTGCATTGTGAAATTGTGCTTTTCCCCCCTGAAAGCCAGGATAGATGTAAGTTGGATTAGTCCTTAATTTTTTTTACAGTAAATGATAAAGTGATTTAATTCATTATAACGTTAAAACAAGCATTTAGATTTACTGTTGTTAGCCCTTTTCTTTAAACACCAAATAAAAATTCTGTTCTGTTCTCTTTGCCTACAGATATATAAATATTTAGTGTACATATACTTTGTACATCTATATAGTTAAAGAAAAATTAATTCTGGCCTGGCCAGTGTGGCTCAGTGTTTGAGCATGGACCATGAACCAGGAGGTTGCTGGTTAGATTCCCACTCAGGGCACATGCCCGGGTTTCAGGCTCGATCCCCCACTGGGCATGCAGGAGACAGCCAATCATTGATTCTCTTTCATCGTTGATGTTTCTTTCATCATTGATGTTTCTAACTCTCCCTCTCCCTTCTCTCTGAAATAAATACAAAAAATACGAATTTGTTGGCTATTGGTTTTTATCCTATTTTATTATCTGGTACTTCCTTTGTTATATGTTCTCATAGCCTTGCTTAAGTAGACTGTGGAGAGGTAGTAATTTATAAATGAAACTAGGAAGGTGTTAACATCATTTAAAATAACAGTAATATCTCAGACTTTTGTGTTGGTAATCCAAGTTCCCATGTCTTATTTCTTATCATACACAGTTTTCTATATACAGGGTGGGGCAAAAGCAGGTATACAGTTGTGAGCATGCGAAACAGAGTTTATTCTTATATTATTATTTATTAATTAATGTATTATCACCCGGCTGGTGTGGCTCAGTTGGTTGAGCATCATCTCATGCACCAGGAGGTCGCTGGTTCCATTCCCAAGCAGGGCACATGCCCAGGTTGTGGGTTCGATCCGTGTAGGAGGCAGCCAATTAATGTTTCTCTCTCATTGATGTTTCTCTCTCCCTCTCCCTCTTCCTCTCTCTGGAATCAATAAAAACATATTTAAAAAATGATATTTAATTGATGTATTATTTTCCATACAAACAATTGTAAACCTACATTTGCCCCACCCCTAAGGTGATGGTTCTTGCATTTACACTTTATTACTACAACACTTCTATGTTAAGTTGTATAACTTAACACAGTGTAAACTTTTTACAGGAGAAAATAATTTTTTAATTTGTGTGTGTGTGTGTGTGTGTGTGTGTGTGTGTGTGTGTGTGTGTTGAATTTCTTGTTCAGATCACTGAAGATTTCATTGCTACATATCAGGCCAATTATGGCTTTTCTAATGATGGTGCGTCTAGCTCTACTGCAAATGTACAAGATGTTAATGCTAGGCCTGCAGAAGAACCTCCGCAAAGAAAAAACCCTGAACCCACTGATCCCAAAAAGAGAGGAGAAAAGAGAAAGGCTGAATCAGGCAAGTGGATTTAGCTTGCAAAACATGAGTGAGAACATTAAAAATGTGAGTGTGTGTGTATATAGTTACTTTCTGGAGAATTATAATGGCTCTGAAGGAATCATTGAGATGGGTTTTTAAAAATTATTATTTGGGTTCATATATTGGCTCTCTCACTAATTTACGGGCATGGAGTGAGTTGTTTCAATTTTATTCCTCAGTTGCTTCCTTTGCAAAATAGAGCTACTATTAGGGGATTATCAAAAGTTCTGTTTGTAAGGTTATTTTTTTACAATTTTTGAGTTTAATTAAATTGAACTTAAGCCAGTTTTGCTTCAGCTTAGCCATGTCTAACACAGTAGATTGGAGTCAGAAGCAATTTTTGTGAAGGTCTAAAGTCAATACAAGGGTGGTTTTTTTTAAGGAAGCATCAGAATCATAGCAAAGATTTGGAAGCAGCCCAAGTGCCCTTCAGTAGGTGAGTGGATATAAAAGCTGTGGTACATTTACACAGTGAAATACTTCTCGCCGTAAAAATAAAAGGAAATCTTATCTTTTGAGACAGCATGGATGGACCTAGAGAGTATTATGCTAAGTAAAATAAACCAGTCAGAGAAAGACAAATACCATATGATTTCACTTATATGTGAAACAAAATTAACTAACAAAGCAAAATAGAAACAGACTCATAGATACAGAGAACAGATTGACAGCTGCCAGAGGGGAGGGCGATTTGGGGGCTGCGTGAAAAAGTGAAGGGATTAAGAAAAACACTGGCTGGTGTGGCTCAGTTGATTGAGTATTGTCCCTTGCACCAGAAGGTCGCTGGTTCAATTCCCAGTCAGGGCACCCCCAGGTTGTGGGTTTGGTCCCCATCAGGGTGCGTATGGGAGGCAACTGATTGTGTTTTCTCTCTCTCCTTTCCTCTCTAAAGTCAATTAAAAAAATACCTCATAGACACAGACAACAGTATGGTGATTACCAGAGGGAACCCGGGGGATGGGGAGAGAGAGAAGAGGGTAAAAGAGATAATTGTTGAGAAGGAGACTTGAGTTTGGGTGGTGAACACACAATACAATATAGAGATGATGCATTATAGAATTGTACACCTGAAACTCATATAATTTTATTAACCAATGTCACCCCAATACAATAAAATTTTAAAAATATATAAATATCTCTCTTTTTTTAGACAGAGTTCTGAAACTGATTATCTGTCAAAAGAGCCATATACATTGAAAGCTGGACAGTAGTTTGAATTTGTCTTGTTCTCAGGGTAAAAAAAAACAAAACTTCCTGGAAGTTTTGAGAGACTGCCACACTGCCAAGATTTTATAATGTGACTTTTACCTTTTCTTGCATGCGTTTTATTTATTCATTTTTATTTTTAGGGTGGTTTCATGTTGAAGAAGACAGAAATACAAATGTATATGTGTCTGGTATGTATACCTTTTTAAACAGCTTTAGAATAGAAAATATTTGATTTTTATGTTTTTCACACAGTCATTTTTAGTTTTCAGTTTCTCTGAAGCCTGTTTCTTATGATTTTGCCATTTTTGATCAGTTGTTTGCATTAGTGAGGAATATGTTTGTTTATTACAAAACTAAGAAAAATTAAGTGTATGTAACTTTGCATGCATGCCATCCTTTTTTTCTGCTTTAGGTTACTTGTGGCAGTTTGTCCCTTCAGAGTCATTGAAACATGAAATTTCCTCAATTCTATATATGTGAGATTTTTACATACATTTAGAAATTCAAAATTGTGTTCATCTAAGTTGTAGCTTTCTAATTGGTAGAATGCTAAATAACCCTCACCTTTATTTAGATGCCTTTATAAATTAAAATTTTTTTTCCTAATGTTGATAGGTTTGCCTCCAGACATTACACTGGATGAATTTATACAGCTCATGTCCAAGTTTGGCATTATTATGAGAGATCCTCAAACAGAAGAATTTAAGGTCAAGCTTTACAAAGATAATCAAGGAAATCTTAAAGGAGATGGGCTTTGCTGTTATTTGAAGGTTAGTTATGTGGTCAGATAAGTTTCTTTTCCATTTTTAAATCAGGAACCAGGGCTATAATTTTATATCGATTATTACTAAGATGGAGAACTATTCAAAACAGGACATGAAGAAAACTGAAATTTCAGATTGTGCCTGTGTGTAATTGGTAAGATTATTCATTTGTTCGTCAGGTCAAAGTATTATGTAAGTTATATGACCAAAGTGCTTTTGTCTTAAAAAGAATTCTCACTGCAAAGAGCTCTTTCAGAGTGTATGCATATAATCAATTCAGAACACATTTTCAAAGTCCACAAGGAAGAAAAAGCCAGTAATATTTTATTTGCCTATTTGAATGAATTAGACCAAGGATCAGCAAACTCCAGCCCACTGCCTGATGTTGTTAATAAAGTTTTTAATATTAAAATGGCTGCTTTCATTCATTTACGAATTTGTCTATGTCTACTTACATATTTGAACAGCAGAGTTGAGTGGTTGCAGCACAAACCATGTGGCCCACAAAGTCTAAAATATTTATTAACTGGCTTTTTACTAAATAAGTTTTCTGACCCCTGAGTTAGACCACAAAGGAGCTGATAGCTTATGCTTACTACTTCAGAATATCTTTTTTTAAAAAATATATTTTATTGATTTTTTACAGAGAGGAAGGGAGAGAGATCGAGAGTCAGAAACATCGATGAGAGAGAAACATCGATCAGCTGCTCCCTGCACACTCCCCACCGGAGATGTGCCCGCAACCAAGGCACATGCCCTTGACTGGAATCGAACCCGGGACCCTTCAGTCCGCAGGCCGACGCTCCATCCACCGAGCCAAACCGGTTACGGCAGAATATCTTTTTAATGGGAGAGTATGGTGTTAACAGAAATTGGTAGAACTCTATCCATGGTGTCATAAATTGCAAAGGGAAAACTCCGTGTTAAAGGCATTCATCATTTATAGAACACCTATCATCTTAGAAGCAAGTGCTACCCATTATTGCAGGATATAAAAGAAATGGGCATGATGATGACATACACATATGTCATAGAACTTGGAAATAATTACAAAGTAAAATCAAAGTGATAAAAAACAACAGTACCAACACCATGGGTATGTTGTGAGTATACAGCATATCAATGAAATTAGAAGGTGGTAGGATTAAGCTGACAGCTTTTTGGAAATACCTTATAATTTTAAAACTGGCATGCACCTTAGAAATCACACAAGTTCATTTGCCTTATTCTCTAGTTGAAAAATCGAGATGTCAAGAAACAAAACTACTTCAATAATGATATTAATTTATTGAGCGACTACCATATGCCAATCACTATCCTTTATGTGTATTCCATTTAATTTTGTCAAGAACCTATGATGAAGGCATTACTATTCCCATTTTACAGGTGAAAAAACGGGTTCAGGAATCTTGAATAACTTGCCCAAGTTCACATGGCTGGTTGGAGGTAGCTATATCTTGAATGCAGGGTCCCAAACTGGGTATTATGCTTAAATTATTATTGCATATATAGTCATCATTCAACTAAAAATAAACAACTCCTGAAGTTTTATTTCAGTGTGTACCTTACTGACTGTGTCTTGTTTTTTCCTTTATAAAGAGGGAATCTGTGGATCTTGCATTAAAACTTTTGGATGAAGATGAAATTAGAGGCTACAGATTACATGTCGAGGTGGCAAAGTTTCAACTGAAGGGAGAATATGATGCCTCTAAGAAGAAGAAGAAGTGCAGGGATTACAAGAAAAAGCTATCTCAGCAACAAAAGTTTGTGTTCTTTTCTTCTTCGAAAGATTTTTATAAATATCCTAGAGTATTCTTTTGGTAATAGCCACCTAGTTTTGTTCATATAGAACATCTCCTAAATATACCTACAAATTATTTTTAAAGAACCTTCATCCGGAACCTTCAGTAATCTGTACCACAAGATGATTTGGCAGCAGTGGTGTTTTTCATTTTCTGGGGTGTTCATTTGTAATACAACAAGGACTTAAATGAGATAACAAAGCTATCTCTTCGGAAGTTTTTGAACATCAGATTAAACAAGATAGTTTAGGCCTGTATATCAGTCATTAGTTCATTTTCAATGTGTATTGAAATCAGCTACACCAGGAGCTAAATTTTTACATACAGGTTTGTAATAGAAATTTGAAATGATAGGTTTTATCATTGTATTTATAATGTATTACATATACTAGTATATGCATAATGCCATCAAGTTTCTGTTAACCCATTTGTTTAATATGTGTTTTGAAAATATGCTAGTTTTAAGAAATTAGCCAAAGTGATAAGTACCTTTATCACAGTGAGTTCTGATGACACTTTTAGCACTGCTTACACTATTGATAAAATGATTATGAAAGCATTTAGGTGATCTTCTACAGTTTTTTACAGGAATAGTTAAAACAGATACCTACAATTTTTATAAACAGTAAAATTTAAGATTATAACAAAGAATGAGTAGTTTTACATATTTCAGTGCAGTTTGTCATAATCAAAGTACCTAAAAAACAGTACAATTTGAACATATTTTTTGGCCTGAGTATATCTTCTTAGATAATCATACATAGTGAATAATTCGAACTTTTTCAGGAATGTCATTGGAATATTTGTAACCAGACAGCAGTTCTGAAAAAAAAGCAGGGTGGGGCAAAAATAGGTTTTCAGTTGTGAGTATGCAAAACACAGAATTTATTCTTGTATTATTATTTATTAATGTATTATTTTCCATATGAACAACTGCAAACCTACTTTTACCCCACCCTGTATATTCTGGGGATTTCAGATATTGGGTCCATCTTTCACCTGCCTGTTATTTTTATTCCAGAAAGTTCTCTGAATAGAACTGTGACTAAAATATACATTGTTGTTCTGGAATCAAATAATCATCATTTTATAATAATCAATAAAGGATTATTTCTACTTTGTGTCATTAGGCAATTGGATTGGAGACCTGAGAGAAAGGATGGGTCAATCCGAATGCGCCATGAACGAGTTGTCATCATCAAAAATATGTTTCATCCTATGGATTTTGAGGTAGGGTACAATATTCTTACTGATTAAAATGTTGATATGCCTTCTTTTAAGGGAGCCCAAGCTTGCCTCCCCCCATCTTTCTCATGTTACATCCTGCACATTTATGTAGTCCTCAAGATAGAAAAACGTAGCCAAGAATCAGTCAAACTTTTCAGATTTTCTCATGTTTAGCTCAGTGTTTCTTTAATTGTATCATAGCTAAGACTGTTTAATGCCCATACTGTGGCCCCAAATGGCAGCTACTTGGTATGGGAAATTATAAAAAATATAATCATTAAAAGATTTATGGGAGCTGCAAGTATGGGTTGATTTTGGTGGAGGACCAGTTTCACACTTGAAGTGAAAACTTCATTTTAGTACTAAAAATTTGGTCTTAGAACTCCTGGGGTTAATGAAATAAAGCCCCTGATGTTTTAATATTGGAGGTTGTTTTTCAGGACCTGTTTTTTTGTTTTGTTTTTTTAAATATATTTTATTGGTTTTTTACAGAGAGAGGAAGGGAGAGAGATAGAGAGTTAGAAACATCGATGAGAGAGAAACATCGATCAGCTGCCTCCTGCACATCTCCTACTGGGGATGTGCCCACAACCAAGGTACATGCCCTTGACCGGAATCGAACCTGGGACCTTACAGTCCGCAGGCCGACGCTCTATCCACTGAGCCAAACCAGTTTCGGCCAGGACCTGTTTTTTACACAAGTCTTTAGTGGCTATTAGGAGGACTTTATAATATTAATGTCCATGTAAAATTCCAGGAACAGCAAATGAAGAGCTACTAGAGAGTTTTTTTAAAATATATTTTTACTGATTTCAGAAAGGAAGGGAGATGGAGAAATAGAAACATCAGTGATAAGAGAGAATCATCAATTGCCTGCCCCCTGCACACTTTCTACTAGGTATCGAACCCACAACCCAGGCATGTGCCCTTGACCTGAATTGAACCCGGGAGCCTTCAGTCCACAGGCCAATGCTCTATCCACTGAGCCAAATCAGCTAGGGCCTAGAGAATTTTAAGGAATGTTAATTGCCATCAGGGTACCTTCATATTGCATTCTGCCTCTTGTTCTTATCTCTGTCTTTTGGCATAGACCAATGGAATTATTTGTGGAAGAACAAGTCTTTACTATTTTCCTGGATTCTTACACGTAAGAAAAAATGTTCATAATGTAAAATTCCAGGTTTACGAATGATCTAGTTGCAACCAAAGACCACTCTTGTTCCTTTTGTGCATTTAAACAGAGTCAGAATGTAAATATCGTTTTCCCTTTAGATACTAAGGCCCCAGATTGGTCTTTGAGCTCTGTCTGGGTGAATCGTGATATGATAGGGTTTACTATGCACCTATGGAGTCTGTATCTTTTGAGATCGTTGGTAAGATACATGTGACCTACTTAAGATTTTTTTATGTCTCTTCTGACTGAAATTCTGAAGAATCTTGAAGTATAGCAGAGCTGCTTTAGACTTGCAGTGATAATGAAGTATGTTTAAAAAGTACACGTGTACACATGCACACTAAATGCTTTTTGAAATGTAGTCCTTGTCAGGTGGGGCTTTAAAAGGAATGCATAGATGGATCATGATATCTAGTCTACTAGGTACAACTCCAGAATTGACTACAATAAATCACATTTTACCCCCCCTGGTAATAATTGATTTTTTAAATTAGGATACCTATTAGTATCTGACTTAAGGTCCTTGATTCACACATATTGCATACTCCTAACACTTGAACGTGACTATAAATGGAAACCTAACTCAAAGTATCTGGAAGCTCTGTAAGTAAGGAGTCTGTTGTGTAATTACATTGTTTTTGTTTCTGCTTCTGCCTCCTGTCTTGCTCATTGAAACACCTTGAGTCTAGCTATCACCCTGGCCAGATTTAGCTTTTCCTACCTTAGCAAATATTCTTTCCTCCAAAAGCCACATTTATTCTACGTTGACTCCTAGAAATTCCCTCCAGTGGATATTTTTAAGGATAGAAGTTTCATGCTTATAAATTTTTGATTGTTTAAAAAAAACACCCTTGTTGGTTTAGTGTAAATTTTACTTTAGAGTTATAGAGCTTTATATTATACCCTTTGTTTCCTTCATCACATTTCATATTATCAGAAATAATTGAATCTCCTCTACTTGAATGTGTGCTCTATGAGAGCCAGGACTATCTACCTTGTTTGTTTGCTGTTAATATTCCCCATGTATAGAATTGCGCCTGGCACCACAATAGGCTCTCAATATATTAATAGGTCCTTGGTATTTATATGAAGAAATCGTACAAGAATGATTGAATGAAACCCCAGTTAATCACAAGACAGAATCTTTTCATTCCTGAATGGATAAAACATTTTCTCTTTAGCATCTTTGCACATAAAGGAAATTTTTCTTTTCATGTGCTTATACCACCTAGCTGGAAGGGCAGTAGTGGACTTGAGAGTTTACAGGTAGAGAAACCCTTGATGCTGTCCTTGTTTGCCCACCTGCCTTGGTCTGGTTTGGTCTGCTGAACTTAATGAGAGCCTGTCAGTCAGAGGGACTACAGACAATCTTGTTTTTTATTCAGTGTCTCTGTGGGCCTGAACCTCAAATTATTTAGTGTAGACCTGTCCAATTTAGTAGAATCTAGGCTCATGAAGTTTTTTTTAAATTTTGTAGACTACAGACAAACATAAATAACTTAAAGCCTTTTTTATTTGTTGGTATGTCAAAGCAGGACATTTAATTATCGGAATTTGTATTTTTTCAGGATGATCCATTGGTGCTAAATGAGATCAGAGAAGATCTTCGAGTAGAGTGTTCGAAGTTTGGACAAATTAGGAAGCTTCTTCTGTTTGATGTAAGTTCATGGCTTGGACAAATGATTTCTGGAACAATCATTCTTCCAGTTAAAAGTTATTACCAGTTGTCAGTATGCCCTAAATTTTACATTAATGTTCTTATATAGTAGGTCTTCCATCTAATGGTAGGCATCTGTTAGCAATAATTAGATGAACATGGATTGTAAGTCAAGGCTTTGATAGATTTGGTACGCTGTGATTATTTCCCTTTATCATCACTCTAGAGCAGCCGTGGGCAAACTACGGCCCGCGGGCCGGATCCAGCCCGTTTGAAATGAATAAAACTAAAAAAAAAAAGACTGTACCCTTTTATGTAATGATGTTTACTTTGAATTTATATTAGTTCACACAAACACTCCATCCATGCTTTTGTTCCGGCCCTCCGGTCCAGTTTAAGAACCCATTGTGGCCCTCGAGTCAAAAAGTTTGCCCACCCCTGCTCTAGAGTATATGATCAGGTAAAGAAAGTACAAGAAAAATGTATGGTTTCCTATTTGCCCATATTTTCCCCTCTTGAATGATTCTCCTCCTCTATATTTGGAGAAAAACAATCAGGGAAAATATTCTCTTATATGTTTCCTCTTCTCATCCATTTTTTCCTTTGAGGTAGGTAGGTGTTGTTATACCCATTTTACAGATGAGGATGCTGAAAGTTTAGAGATTGAGCACCTTTCCCAAGATCATTCAGCTGCTAAATGGTGGAGCCAGGATTGAATCCCAGGGCTATTCAACTTCAGAGTCCACATTTAACAACTATGCTGCCTTGCCTGTCCTAGACAGTGTTGTTAGCAGAAACATTTCCAAGGACATCATGCTTGGTTCTTCCTAGAAAAGATTAAGTTGAAGAGGCAGCTAGCTATGTGTTACTGGCTAGGGTAAAAGGGAAGAAAGGCTTCATACATAGTATATTTTACTCAATTTGTCAGAAAAAACAACTCCCCTTACCTACTTTGTCAAATGTGTATGTTTTATTTTGAATTTTCTCATTCTTTTGTTTTCTTCCTTATTTTTTCTAGAGACACCCAGATGGTGTGGCCTCTGTGTCCTTCAGGGAACCAGAGGAAGCTGATTATTGTATTCAAACTCTGGATGGACGGTGGTTTGGTGGTCGTCAAATCACTGCCCAAGTATGGGATGGAACTACAGATTATCAGGTAAATTCTGCAACTATCAAGGGAACATAATTTGTTACCAACAAACACTGAACTAGCAGTCCTTCAGATAAATTTTGGATTTGGTTTAATCTGTGTATTGTAATAGTAGTACTTTTATTTATTTACTTACTTATTATTTACTTATCTATTTATTTTAAATCCTCACCCAAGGATATTTTTCCATTGATTTTTAGAGAGAGTGGGAGAGAGAGGGAAAGACAGAGAGGAATATCGGTGTGAGAGAGAGACATATCGATTGGTTGCCTCATGCACAATCCCTGACCAGGGCCCAGGCTGGGGAGGAGCCTGCAACCAAAGTATGTGCCCTTGATGGGAATCGAACCCAGAACCCTTCGGTCCCCAGGCTTACGCTCTGTCCACTGAGGCAAACCAGCTAGGTCTAATAGTAGTACTTTTAAATAATATTTTGCATTCAGAGCATAGAAAGAAAAATGTTCAACTTTTCAGTTTACAAGTCTGAAATTTGAGGCTTGCTCAGAATAGTGATAAGAAAAGAACATATTAATCAAAATGTTCCTCTTTTTTTCTGTGTTGTAAAGGCAGAGTTCAAATATTAACTTTTTTTTTTTAAATATATTTTTATTGATTTTTTACAGAGAGAGGGATAGAGAGTTAGAAACATCGATGAGAGAGAAACATCGACCAGCTGCCTCCTGCACATCTCCCACTGGAGATGTGCCCGCAACCAACATACATGCCCTTGACCGGAATCGAACCCGGGACCCCTCAGTCCGCAGGCCGACGCTCTATCCACTGAGCCAAACCGGTTTCGGCCAAATATTAACTTTTTAATTGATGGGACATTTCTGCAGTACTGTGGTGTTGGGAATTTATTTAAATGATCTTAAAGTCAACTCTATAAATCAAGATGTAAAGTTTTGAAAACTGAAGATAGGGAATTGCTTTGATTTCCTAAGAAGCAATGACTTATAAAATCAGGATACTTTTGTCAATATTAGTAATGCTCAGAGATGTTAATACTTTTAGCCTAAAACTTATTTTAATGGAAATTTCCATTTATGCACAGGTGGAGGAGACCACAAGAGAAAGGGAGGAAAGGCTGAAAGGATGGGAGGCTTTCCTTGAATCTCCCGAGGCCAATAAAAGTCTTCGGCGTTCAAATTCCATCTGTGCTTCAGAAAGGGCAGGGCCTTCTAGAGTAAGGCATTTTTCAGAGTGCCCTAGCACATCTAAAATGAATGATGAAGAAGCTGAAACTCAAATGGAATTTGAAGAGCCTATAGATGAAAAGAAGTTTGAAAAATCAGAAGATGGGGGAGAATTTGAAGAAGATATTGAAGAAAGTGGCCTCAAAAAAGAGGCTGAGAAACGCTACGCCCAGAAAGAATCTGAAGAAGGCTGCCTTGAAAGAAAGTCTGAGGAAGGCTGTCCCCAAAAAGAGTTTGAAGAGGGTGGTCCTAAAAATGAGTCCAAAGGGAATGGCCCCGGAAGAGAATCCAAAAAGAAGCTACTCAAAAGTGATTTTGAAGAGAATGGCTTTAAAAAGGAGTCTGAAGAAGACGAGTCAGAAAGAGAAGCTGAAGAAGACTACTCTGAAAAGCTCTTTGAAGACGGCTCTGAAAAAGAATTTGAAGAAAATGACCTCAGAAAAGAATTTGATGAGAATGGCTCTGATGAGTTTAATGGAAGCTTTCTCGAAAAAGAGTTAGAAGAAAATGACTCTGAAAGATCACAATTTGACGATGACAGCTCTGAAAAAGTTATTGATGAGGAAGGCTCTGAGAGAGAGTTTGACGATGAAGAATCAGATGAAGACGGAGAAGAAGATACTTATGAAAAAGTTTTTGATGATGAGTCTGATGGAAAAGAGGCCAAAGAAGATGCAGATGAAAAGGGGCTTGAAGATGCTGATGAAAAGGAGGAAGATGATGATGCAGATGAGAAGATGTTTGAATATTCAGATGAAAAAGAAGGTGAAGTAGATGCAAAGGAGGATGAAAACATGTTTGAAGATGATGAGGATTCCTCTGAGAAGTCTGATGATTCTGATGAGAAAGGGACTGTGTATTGTATGAGGAATGTTCGGGGAAAAGGGGCCCAGTCCACATGCAGCAGCTTTATCCTCAGTAGTGGTGGTGGTGGTGGTGATGATGATGATGATGATGATATTTAATCCCTTAAACTTGCTTTTGAGGGAAATTCCTCCATCTACATTTTGCCTATGCTCCAGGGTAATTACTAGTAGTGTTAATAAACATTGCGTAGTGATAGGATGTCATCAGATTAATGCATTTACTTTTGCATTGTTACCTCTACTTAATGATCTCAAATATATGTTAATTGGCTGTTCAGTTAAAACTTCATAGTATAATACAAGTAAACTGATTACTCATCCTTTGTCAGATTTGTTAAATGCATGCAGAATATTTTTTAAAGTATTCTGATTGAAGTTTGTGATATTCAAAAATAAAAATAAGTTGTTAATATGCAGAAACTGAAAATTGGACTTGCGTTAAGTTGCATTTTATGTTCTTGCTATTGCTTTATTCATACTTAAGGTTTTAGTTGTTTAAGGATTTGAAAAATCCTATAGGAGTTTCCTTGCTTCCAGCTTATATTACCACTTAGGTCCCCATTTCTCCTCTCTAAACCAGAACATGTTACTAAACTAATAATGTAAACAGCACTTTGGAGTTTTCCCCTGCCCAGTCCTAGCAAGTTACTTTTATTTGTTTTCCTTTCTACTCTCTTTCCATGAAAATTGACTCTTACATATGCAAGAGTAAACTTCCTGAGGTCCATCCACAGCTTTCTTTACTGAAAATATAGGGAAGGGCATTAGAATTCTGCTCTGTACTGTTTGGCCCCTTTAGAAGTTGATTGGAGTTGTGGAACCTCTCCCCAGAAAAGTGCATGCACTACACAACTTTTTATATACAGTTTTGGGAGGTTCATTGATCCCCTGGAGTTTAAGAATGTCTGTTATCATTCATACTTAAATTTTGTGTGTGTTTTTGTTCTAGTATGGTGCCTAGTACTGTGCTAAATTGTGTAGTCCCAATAAAATGTTGGGTCTTTCTTGCTTATGCTTTCAAAGTTGAGTATTGATTCATTGACTTCTGATGTAGCATTAAGAACTTGTTCTCATAAATTAGAAGTATTGAAATAAACTGCATTGATGTTTTTTCATTATACCGCCTGTAAGTGTAATCATTACCCCATTCAGATCGAAAAGAATTCTTGTACTTGAAGCCAGGTTTCAGAGAAGATTTTAGTTGATGTCTGGGATTTCTTAAGATCTGCAGGATTTTCACCAGGGATAAATCAGTAAAAGAGGTAAAGAGTTAAATTGAAAGTTTGCAAACCAAAATAGGATTCCCTTTAAAGATAAGCCAGAAGGACCAAAACACAATTTTTTGGAAAATTGGTTTTCTAAGTGAAAGGAAAATAAAGCTTTATCTTCCATGTACAATAGGTGGGACACATAGCTACAACTTGTAAATGAGCTCTTTAAGACCATTAGAAAGAGGCTGTTTTCATTCTGACATCCCTGCTCACTAATTTGGCTGGTATCAAAATACTCAATGCTCTTTTCACATAGACACCTGGAAACGAAAGTTGCGAACACCTGTAATTGGTTAATAATTTATGAGGTGTTATTGATAAGTTAGTGTCAAGAAGCACACACAGAGTCACCTGTTTTCTAAGTAATCAAGTTTTCTTTTTCCTGAAAATAAAGTTTATTGTGAGGCAACAATACATCCTCTTATCAAAAGAAAAGAAAAATAGAGGGTTGGATATTAAACACAGCAATGCTCAACAATTAACCCAGCATTTTCTAAATGTAAAGTTCCTTAAGGGTATATATAAACTCTATAAATATCAAATAATGTTTTCAGCCCTGAATGTGTGAACCAGAAGTGTCTTCAGGGATGCCTTTGAAAGGCTTTTATGCCCTGCTCTCTGAGTCTAAAAGTACCTTCATAGAAACAAACTTGAAACTTTATTTTAGAAGATAAAAATATTACTGGTCTTGCCAGTATTAATGAAATATTTGAAATCATTACTGCTTTCTACAAAACAACCTGATGGCAAAATTGGACTAATTTATTCCAAGGATCTCTGTTTTTCTTAAGTGATGATAGCCCTGATCCATTTGTGCCACACTGCCTCTTCCTTTTTGGAGTGGAACCTATTTTCCATATGTAAATTATCTGGTGTTTCTGAGGTTTGGAAAAGGAAGGATTTAGCTAATTTTCTGCATACGCCTTTCTGAAATAACATGAATCTTATTTTTTAAAGTAAACCAACCTTTCAGTGTAATGCCCAGAAGCGTTGTTAAATTGAACAAAACCGTGGCTTGGTGAACAGCAGAAGGCTTATCAACTTGCCCTTTGTGAATATTTGTGCATACATTGTTTTTTCCTTATTGGGCCTCTTTCAGATACAAACTGCATGCCTTTTTGGTGGTTGTTGTTTTCCAGACTGTCACTCCATTTAAAATCAGTTTGCTCAAATTATTTTTCCTCTTATCACACCTCATTTACATGACTGGATTTACATCTCTCTGTAAAATACTAACCTGATGTAAGAAAAAAAGTTACTGGGTGAAAAAGGTAAAGGGATTAAGAAGTACGAATTGCCCCTTATAAAAACAGTCACAAAGGCCCTGGCTGAGTAGTTGATACTGTTAGAGTTTCATCCCAATATGCCAAGGTTTGATCCCCAGAGCACATACAAGAAGCAACCAATGAATGCATAAATAAATGGAACAACAAATCTATGTTTCTCTCTCTCTAAAAATCAACAAATAAAAAAATCAACAAATAAATTAAAAACAGTCACGGTGGCCCTAACCGGTTTGGCTCAGTGGATAGAGCATCGGCCTGCGGACTCAAGGGTCCCAGGTTCGATTCCGGTCAAGGGCATGTACCTTGGTTGCGGGCACATCCCCAATAGAGGGTGTGCAGGAGGCAGCTGATCCATGTTTCTCTCTCATCAATGTTTCTAACTCTCTATCCCTCTCCCTTCCGCTCTATAAAAAATCAATAAAATATATTTAAAAAAACAAACAAACAACAAAAAAAAGTAGAGCATACGGAATGTAGTCAATAATATTGTAATATTGGAAATATTGTGGGGGTCATGTTGTAAATTACATAAATGTCTAATCACTGTGTTGTATACCTGAAACATATAATTTTGCATGTCAAGTGTAATTGAAATTAAAAAAAAATTAAGTGTGAAACATTTTCCTAAAATCACAAATTGATATTGCAAATAGCCGGAAATTCTTGAACAATTATCACAGGAAGAGATTGAGAAAAATATTTCATAGTTTAAAGTTTAGTTTTAGGTGTTCAGAGACCTACAGACAAGTTTTACTTTTCATTTGGAACCAAGAGGATCCTGATACGGTTTGTCAGCTGCATTATTCTCAAGTAGAAAGCATAAGCAGGTTGGCTTGTGTTTATAGTTATCAGTAGACTTTACAGGCTGTGATATTAAAATGCACTGGCAGTCCCGGGCCAATAAAGAAAGCTAGGACAGCTACAGCAGCACAATGGTGGCTTTTGTGCTGCCAGAACTCTATTTTTGTACCACTTCTTTTTTTTTTAATATATTTTATTGATTTTCCACAGAGAGGAGGGGAGAGGGACAGAAAGCCAGAAACATCGATGAAAGAGAAACGCCAATCAGCTGCCTCCTGCACACTCCCCACTGGGTATGTGCCCGCAACCAAGGTACATGCCCTTGACTAGAATCGAACCCGCAGGCCGACGCTCTATCCACTGAGCCAAACCGGTCAGGGCTTGTACCACTTCTTAATGTTTCTACTGAAATAACCATGATAACATTAGAAGAGTAAAGCTCTAAGAACAAGTATTTTTTTTGATTTGCCATTTCCAGCTTTCTAACAGAAATTATTTAAGTCTAATTTCTAGTGATAAACTTGCAACACCTTAATGTAAAAATTTCTAGGCTCAACTCTATGTCTAACTTTAAAGTTTGAAAATGTGATATCTTAGCCCTAGCCCGGTAGCTCAGATGATTAGACCATCATCCCAATACACCAAGGTTATGGGTTCCATCCCTGTTAGGGCACATAGAAGATTCAACCAATGAATACATAAATAAGTGGAATAACAAATCATTGTTTCTCTCTCTCTCTCTCTCTCTCTCTCTCTCTCTTTCTCTCTCCCTTTCTCTCTCAAATCACTACATAAAAAAATAAAAAGTGATATCTTTACATCCTACCTTATTTTTGTAAAGGAGAGTTTTTCCTTTTTTAAAAAAATATTTCATTTTTATTTATGAATTTATTTTTATCCTCACCCGAGGAAATGTTTATTGATTTTAGAAAGAGTGGAAAGGAGAGAGGGAGGGAGGGAGGGAGGAAGGGAAGGAGGGAGAGAGAGAAAGAGAAACATTGATGTGAGCGAGAAATATTGATCAGTTCCCTCCTGTATGAACCCAGAACTGATCAAACCGAAACCTAGGTATGTGCCCTGACCCAGAATCGAACCTGCAACCTTTTGATGTACAGAACGATTCTCTAATCAACTGAGCCACCTGGCCGGGTATTTAATTTTTAAATTTTTTATTGATTGATTTTAGAGAAAGGGAGAGGGGAACATCAATTTTTGTTGTTTCACCTATTTGTGCATTCATTGGTTGATTCTTGTATGTGCCCTGACTAGGAATAGAACCGAAACCTTGGCATATTGGGACAATGCTCTAACCAACTGAGCTAACTGGCCAGGACTTGTACTGCCATTTATTTGTTTGTTTGTTTATCTATCTATTTATTTTAGGTTTCTAGTGTGTTTTTTGTTTGTTTTGTTTTAAATATGTTTTTATTGGTTTTTTAGAGAGAAAGGGACAGGGAGAGAGAGAGAGGAACATCAAACATCAATGAGAGCAAATATCAATTGGCTGCCTTCTGCAGGTCCCCTACTGGGAATCAAGCCTGAAACCCAGGAATGTGCCCTGACCAGGAATCAAACCAGCGACCCCTTGGTACATGGGCTGGGCTATGCTACCTTTTAAATAAACAATATAAGCTTTTGTTTTTAGATGATTCTTAAGAAATTATAGATTGGGATATTAAAATTTTGTCATTTAATGTTTTTCTATCACCTTTTGCTAGGAATATATTGATTGCCATATTGAGATACTGATAGTATTAGACTATTGATTTAGTGTATTTTTACTCACTATGAAATCTTTTCAATGTAATTTTGTTCAGTTAATTAGCAAGTATATATTGGGCTAGTGTATGTCCAAGACTCGCAGGGGTCCTCAAACTACGGCCCGCAGGCCACATGCAAATACAAATATTGTATTGTTCCCGTTTTGTTTTTTTACTTCAAAATAAGATATGTGCAGTGTGCATAGGAATTTGTTCATAGTTTTTTTTAAACTATAGTCCGGCCCTCCAACGGTCTGAGGGACAGTGAACTGGCCCCCTGTTTAAAAAGTTTGAGGACCCCTGTAAGAGTATGCTAGATGAGGTGGAGCAGTGAGAATAAAGGCAGCATTAGACATGGACCCTTTTCAAATAGCAGTTGTAATCTATATTGAGACAAGGCAGCCAAAAAAAATGTGGCATTGATTCACTAATACACCTTCTACAGCCTAGAACAGTGCCTGGCACATAATAGAAGCTCAATAAATACTTGTTGAATGAATGAATTTATCCTATGGATATGCTGGCACACTCCCATTCATTCATTTGCAGAGGTATTATTAGCTTCACCACTACCTCATCACCATTCTTTTTTGTTAATTTGAAGATTCAATTGACTTTATTAAGCAACATCCCATCTAGCAACCATCTCCTTCCTCATCACCATTCTTGATTATTTCAATATCAAAGTAAATAATCCTGTTCTTTCTCTAGTCTTCCCAGCTCAGCAGCCCAACTGTCCAAACCAAAAATCTAGGAATCATCTTTGATTTCTCTCTCTCTCCTTTATTTGTCACCCCCAAGCCCTGTTGGCTCTAACTCCAAAAAACCCCCAAATCTGAATACTTCTCCCCATGTCTACTCCCACCACAGTACTACATGACAACCAGGGTGATAAAAAAAAAATCACTACTTAAAACACCCTGATGGCTTTCCATTAAAACACTCCAGTAGCACTTAAAATAAAATCCAAACTACTTGCTATGGCCTGCTCACAAAGCTCTGAGTGATCTTGCCCTGCCTGTTTGTGCAGACTCATTGCAGAACTCTCCCTAGTGCACCACTCTTCAGTCACACTGACATTATCTTGGGTTTACATTCTTACCTCAGGACTTTTGCACATGCCTCAGCCTGGGATGCTCTTTCCCCAGCTAAGCTGGATGAATCTCTCTCATCTTTCAGACTGCTTAAGTATCACCTTTCTTGGGAATTTTGACCACCCCACCTCCCTCCCTTGATGCTTACTGTTGAACCCTTTGAGCAACAAATTATCTTGTTTATTTGCTTACTTGTCCCCAATCCCATCCTTCCACCACTCTAGCAGCATGCAAGCTCTGTAATAGCCAGGGCTTTCTCCTGTTCTCTGCTGTCTCCCTAGTCACTGGAACAGTGACTGGCATATAATAGACCACCATATATTTTTTTTCAGTTTTGAGATAATCATCATGAATGCACTGTATTCTGTGAGGAGCTCCATGTCCTTAGAAGAATGTTCAGAACTTCAAGTATGGCAATGGAGGAGGAGTAATAGTTATCTGTAACATAAAACTGATAAGATAAGATTTTGAAAGCACAGGGCTTGCGGGTAGAGTTAATCTCTACTTGGGGCCATATTAAGTTTGAGATGTGTATATGACATCTATGGGGATGTATCAAATAGGTGATTTGAGATATGACTCTGAAACTCATGGATAAAGTTAGAGCTAGAAAGTTAAATTTGTTGACATCAGCATCTAGATGACATTTAAAGCAGGGGACAGGGTGAGGAGTCCCCAATGAGAGGCCAGTAACAAGTGGACAAGTGGAATAGGGAAACTGAGACAGCTGAACAAACTGACAGAGCAATTTATAGCAGATATAGAAGGTCACCTGCCTAGAAACAACATTTAGGCCTCAGTTGTATTCCAACTCTAGACCCAGAAAAGCAGCAACACTGGGTGGGTGACACAGGACCAGCTGTGATGACTGACAACCCCCTTCCCTGACACTGACCAATCAGTGAAGACCATGGACCTGGAAGAGTACACCTAAAAAATTGATTAATATTCTGCTAAAACACTCCCCTGAGGCCTCCCCTAAGATTCCTGCCTGTGAGAAAGACATAAAGCCTCAAGACAAAGGACCCAGCTTGTGCTCTCTCTCTGAGGAACAGCCCCCGCCATTCCCTCTCCCCTCTTCTTCCTCCACTTTTCCCCCACAGGCATCCATCTCCTAAATTCCAAGGGACCTCAGGAGTCTTGCAACTTGGGGAGCAGTGGTCAGTGGCTGCTTTTTGCAGGCTAGTCCCCTGAACCTGTTCTCAAAGCTCCGTTTCTCTGACTTCCCAGACTGCTAAGGCAGACCAGCCTAGGCTCTTCTGTTGCTTCTTCTAAACTAAGCCCTTTCTTGTTTTACTGTGCCCCAAGCTTTAATAAATGCTCCCTCATAGTCACCTGGACTCGTGTTGTGAAATTGTGAAATTTTTTCTGCACAAAGTCAAGAACACACACACTACCAATCTGCCTTAGGCAGATTCACTCAGGGCCGGTCCTCTGTCCAGTAACACTAGGACACACTGAAAGGACCAGATCAACCCCTCAGTTATGCGAGCATTTGGTGGTGAGACAAAGGAAGAGGGGACAGAAAAAGAGATTGAGAATGAGTGGCCAGTGATATGGGATGAAAAAGCAGAGCTATGGGTTTCTGGAGGCCAAGAAAAGACAGTATTTCAGGAAGACAGAAGTGATCAGTTGTGCCCAAGGATGCTGGGAGGTAAAAATGAGGACAGAGAATTGACCATTTTATTTGGAAAATTGGATTTGGTCAGTGATAGTTTATACGAGCCATTTCAGCAGAATGCTCAAATTGGGGAGCGGGTGAGAAGAGAATGGGAGGCAAGAATGTGGAGACAGCAACTATAGGTGATTATTTGGAGGATTTTTGCAGAGAATGGGGCAAATTATAGAGGAGAATATAAGGTTAAGGGAAATATTTTTTCTAAACCTGTACTTATTCCTTGTCCAATGTTCTCCTTTTCTTTATGTCGATCTGAGTTTCTAACTACTCTGTACCACCTAAGCATCTAAGCGGGGAGGGAAGAGCCCTGAGAAATACTGGTTAAGTTCACATTCCAGGAACACAGGCTCACTTGAAAGACTGAGACCTAATCACAGAACTTTAAAATGCGTTCCATCCATTCCAACTCACTACCACAATACTGAAGGCCTATGCACAGCAGTTCCTTTTACCCAGCAACTCCTCTCCCCTGTAACCCTCCCCAGGAAAAGTTTGCTTTATTTAATTGCCACAAGCTCTACCCATCCAATAAAGAGAGAATTTTACTTTACCTCTCTATAGACTTACATGCTTTAGTTTTGTTTTTGAATTAAGCAAATACCAACAGTGTTATCAGTCTCTCTCAAGGTTTGCACAGATGAGCCGTGTTTATGCTAAAATTTCATAACTGACTTGCAGTTATCTTGTTATAAATCAGAAATTTGTTTTTTCAAATAGCCAGTTTATTTTAAAATATAGGTTAATGCTTCATAAATCCTGAATTTTAAGTCTTGATCCATTAGGCCAAATTGCCCTCCAGAAATATTGAACTCACACACACCACCACTCCAAGTGTGTAAAACTGTTTGTTTCCAATATTGTTATTAATACTATTATTAATCTTTAAAATTTTTGCCAATATTATCATTGAAAATGGTATCCTATTTCAATTTGTATTTCCCCAATAACTAGAGAAGTTAAACAGCTCTTCAAATGCTTACTATTTTTACTTATTTAGCTTGGATTTGGTTATTCATAGACTTTGTCAAGTTTTCTATTGGCTTGTTTGTCTTTTAATGATTTGTAAAAGTTCTTTTTGCATTATAGATAGCAACCATTTGTTATAGGTACTGCAAGAAATTACTTTCAGCCTGTCCTTACCCTTGAAATTTTATATTGGTTTTAGGCACACATGTTCACTGTGTGTCAATTGGTAAAACTTTCTCTTTATGACTCCTGAGTTTTGTGTCATGCTTAGAAAGACCTTCCCCAGCTCAATATTATACTTATTGTAATATATTCCCACATATGTGTTTCTATCTATTCTTTTTGTAGTTTAAATTTAATTTGTATGTTTATATATTTAACCCTTATGGTATTTACCTTTGCATAAAACATGAAGAACAAATTGGGGTGGGGGAATTAAGACTCAGTTTTAGACACATTACATGTGAGATGCCTAAAGGTAGAGGAGAGGTCAGGGCTAGAGATGTGAATCTGTTAGTCATAGTAACATAGAAGATATGTAAAATCCCTCTGGGGCTGAAATCATCAAAGGAGAGATTACAGAATCAAAGGAGAGAGCTCAGAACTAGTCACTCCTTGAGGCAATCCAATATTTCGAAACTGAGCAAAGATTAGAAAGAAGCCAGTGAAGTTAGGAAAAAAACAAGACAGAGTGGTGCCATGGAAGAAGCCAAGAGAATGTATGAAGAATAAAAGGAGTTATCAATCCTGCTAAATGCCTCTAAGAGGTTGAGTAGGATGAGCACATAGAGATGCCATTGGGTTTAGTAACATTGAAGGGATTGGTGACTTTGACAAGATCAATACATTGGAGTGGTAAAAATGGAAGTCCCACTAAAGTAAGGAGGATCACAAGAAAAAGTGAGAAGTAGAGATGGTGACCAACCATGGCCAACAAGTTCAAGAAAGTGTTGCTGTGAAAGGGAACAGAGGAAAGAAAATGAAGGTAGTTGGGTTGTTAAAAATGGGAAATACATGGGTATATTTGAATGATGATAGAAATGATTCAGTAGAGATGGAGAAATTGAAGTGGGAGAGAAATGGGATAACAGGGTTAAGATAGGCCTCTAACTGGATTTGTTTCCAAATAAATAGCCAATTTTCTCAATGCCATCAGTTGATTAATCCATCTGTTCTCTACCAATTTGAAATATTTAAAAATATGAAATTCCTATTTGTACTTTATAGTCTGTC
The DNA here is from genome assembly GCF_000147115.1 of Myotis lucifugus. Classification (NCBI taxonomy): domain Eukaryota; kingdom Metazoa; phylum Chordata; class Mammalia; order Chiroptera; family Vespertilionidae; genus Myotis; species Myotis lucifugus. The sequence goes on along the minus strand of NW_005871050.1, from coordinate 3,835,133 downwards.
CCACTAATTTTCCATGACTTGGGCTTGGGAGGTACTAGAACAGTTTTTAAATTATGTCCATTGCTATTTATCTTTATTAATTTCAGCAATTGTTTTCAATTTGTAATAACTCTGTCACTCTCTGATTACTTCTTTTTCATAGTGGACTAATTTTGTTATATGGATGCAATATTCTATTGGACACCTCTCAAGATACTAGTTAGAAATTTAAAAAATTTTGCACATTAACTTTTCCCTCAAAAGTCAGTTGTTTTGCTTGTTCATCCTAGTGTTTCTCTTTCATGCTCTTGGTTTTTCTTAAATGTCTGGTGATTGCCCATTCATTTGAAGGATTAGATTGCTACATTTTGGTGACTGTTTTGGAGCCCTCAGCCATTGTGAAGGTCACTATTCATCTGAGAGGCTTTTTCTCTGAATATGACAGAGCTGTGCAGGTGAATGGCTAGGGGTGTGCCAATAGGAAGATTCCCATTTATGAAGCATGGATAGGGAACAGGTTGAGTCAGAGGTTGGGAAAATGCCTTATTAGATATAAAGTGCTTTAGAGGATTGAACTGCTGTGCCAAGATGCCTTTTGTGTCATGCTTATGGTGATCCCCGAATTACTTGGGCTCTCCCAACTTCTCTATCCAATGACAAAGTCCACACCGGGCTCTGTCTCTGTGAATAAGAAGTATTTTATTGAGAAAGAGGTTCTCACTGTGTACAGGGTTGGAGAGTGGCCCAGTTGCTTGGCAGATCTTTAACTAACTTCTCTGCTTTTTGCTCCATGACTTACTCTAGTTACTAGCTAGCCCCTACTAATTCTGAGCTATTTCTAGGGCTCTATTTGGAAGACTTATAATCATTTCTCCAATAGCTTTCTCTTATTCCTGTGTTAGCAGAGTGTAGATTCCACATTATAATTGCATAAATTTCTTATTGTTGCTGAAAGGTTACATAACAGTGGTTTACCATGCAGACTCCAGAATCAGACTGCCTGGCTTGGACAAGCTCTTAACTTCGCTGTAGTTCTGTTTACTAATTTTTAAACTTGATAATAATAGTATCTATTTTGTAGAGTTATTTATATGGTTTAATACATGTAAACTGTTTAGTGCAGTAGCTGGCCCATTGAAAGCACTGAATAACTATCAGTAATTTTGTTTCTTTGGTCTGAATATCTTTTCTGGCTTTGTAACATTGCTCTGGATTTTTCTTATTATTTTTATATTTCTTCTGGCATTTTAGTAGGATTTTATTTTATTTTTTAATATGTTTTTATTGATTTCAGAGAGGAAGAGAGAGTGAGAGATAGAAACATCAATGATGAGAGAGAATCACTGATCAGCTGCCCCCTGACATCTCCTATTGGGGATTGAGCCCCCAACTTGGGCATATGCCACTGGAATCAAACCAGAGACCCTTTAGTCCCCAGGCTGACACTCAATCCACTGAGCCAAACCAGGTAGGGCTAATGGGATTTTAGAAGGAAGATGAGATTAAACACACTGGCTCAGTTCATCACCTTGAACGGAAAGTGAGCACTTGCATTTGAAAATAATAAAAATGAACATTCTAGGTTGTTAATTTTCTGCCATTTTGAATTTCACATTCTTTTGATTTGCTTAGAGTAGCACAGATATAAGAAACCTTAGAGATCATCTAATAGAGCACTCTCACTTTAAAACTGAGCAAAGAAATGAGAAATAACTTCCCTAAAGTAGCAAATCTTTCTAGGGGAAGATCTTATACAAGAATCGAGATCTCTTGCCTCCTAGTCAAATTCTCCTACCACTAACAATAAGTAAATAAATATCTACCATAGGTGCCAAGGTTATACATTTCATATGTCTGTGCCCATCCAATGCTCATTTCCTCCTATTCAAAGCCAATCCTTCCACCTGTACGTTGATCCCATCCTCTCCTTCTACTTTCTCCAGAATTTTATATTAGTAATAATTCCTTCTTTTTTGTAGTATATTCAACCTATTGTTCTTAACTGGATTATTTCCATTGGCCTTTAATCATGTCGAAATCTATTACTTTAAGAAAAAGGATAGTGTTGATTTGGGGGTGGGTGGGTAGGAGCTGGGAAGAGGGAGGTAAAGGGGGGGGGGTAAAATGGGATATATGTATAATACCACTCCGGTGTGGGGTGAATTTCCCGCCAAAATATAAGATGGCTCTGTCTTTTGGTTTTGTTCCATCCACCAAAAGGGTGGATTACAAACAAATATTTGGTAATACGCAGTTACAATCGGCCCGAGTTTACACGTTTCCCGCATTCCACCGCAAATCTATATGAACCGAGTTAAAGACGGCTCCCGCGGAGTACGCGCAATTCACGCGAGCCGACTTAACTCGTTTCCCCCACTCCAAGTGATACTATCAACAGTAAAAAAATATATATTAAAAAAAGGAAAAGGAAGAGCAAACTCATTTGACCCTCCATACTCCCACTACCAAATTCTGCTCTATCTTTTCACAGTCTTTCATCTCCAAACTCTTGCAAAGTACTCTCCATCCAGTGATGGTGAACCTATGACACGCGTGTCAGAGGTGACACGCGAACTCATTTTTTGGTTGATTTTTCTTTGTTAAATGGCATTTAAATATATAAAATAAAAATCAAAAATATAAATCTTTGTTTTACTATAGTTGCAAATATCAAAAAATTTCTATATGTGACACGGCACCAGAGTTAAGTCAGGGTTTTTCAAAATGCTGACATGCCGAGCTCAAAAGGTTCGCCATCACTGCTCCATATTGTCAGTGCTTTCCTCTTCTTTCATCCCACTTGACTCTATCTCTGACCTCACAATCCAGCAAACATTTCTCACTAAGGTCACTTATGACCTCCATGATACTAAATCCAACAGAAATTTTTTAGGCATCAGATTCTCCTACTTCTCAGCAGCATTTGACCCTTGTGACAAGCTCCACCATCTTGAAACATGTTCTTCTTTGGGCATTAGTTTACAAACACTCTCCTGATTTTTATCCCACCTCTTTGCCCATTTTTTCTCAGTAATGTTTGCTGGCTTGTCATTTCCACCTAGGCAGTAAATGCTGTGGTTACACAAGGCTTGGTATTAGTTCTTCTTTTTGTCTCACTCTCTCCTCTCCCTGGGTGAGTTACAGCACAAGGCTTCAATAACCATCTGTGTACCATCAGCCCCCAGATTTATATCTCCAACTCAGATCTCTCTTTCCACTGAAAAATGTAATCTCTCTCTTTTTTAATAATCCTCAACTGAGGATATTTTTCCATTGATTTTTAGAGAGAGTGAAAGAGAGAAGGAAAGACAGAGAGAAATATAGATGTGAGAGAAACACACCAATTGGTTGCCTCCTGCATGAACCAGGACCAGGGCCCAGGCTGGGAGTGGGAAAGCCTGCAACCAAGGTTTGTGCCCTTAACTAGAATCAAATCTGGGATCTTTCAGTCCACAGGCCAACACTTTATCCACTGAACCAAACTGGGTAGGGCTCATCTCTTCTTAGATGGCTCAAAGACTCCTCAAAATCAACATATTCAAACAGAAATCTTTATTTTCTTTACTAAAGATGACACTCTTGAAATGTTTCATAGCTCAGTGAAAGTCACACTCATCAATCAGGTTATACAACCCCCAAACCTAGGACTAACTTTGATATTACTCATTTCTTATATCAATTCCATACCAAATCTATCGATTTTTTTTCTTACTACATCTTAAATCCATCCACTTCCCTCTACTTCCACCTCCTTCCTCCAATCCCTACATGCTGCTACCATCATCTCCCCACTAAGTGAATACCCCTCTAACTGGTCTATTCACTTGCTCTCTCAATCCTTGGTTTATACTGCAGCCAGATTGATGTTTTCAAAATGTACATCTGATTATGTCACTTCCCTCACCCTCCACTTCCCCACTCTCCTCAACACATATCTCTAAAACACTGTAAAATCTTCTTGTTCTTCTTAGGAAAAAGACAAAATTCCTTCATAGGGCCTACAAAGCCCTGTTTCCTCTGGCCTCTGCCTACTTCTTCAGCTCATCTTGTACCATATTCCCTCCCACAGTTGCCATTCTAAATGCATATGGCTTCCTTTTTTCTTATTTGAGCATAATTATCAGACACCTCCTACCACAGGGCTTTTGCACAGTTGGTTTCCTCAGCTGGGAACACTCATCCCTCTCTTCTTTGCTTGGTTAACTCCTTCTAGGCCTCTCAGATATCAGCCCAAGCATTATTTCCACAGGGAAGACTTTGGATGAAGTCAAGTATCCTTATCAGAGCTCTACTAGTACCAGATATTGATTTATTACCATTGCAGTTGTACATTTGTATGAATACTTCAGTAATTTCTCTCTTCACCACTACACATTCGTTCACTCAACAAATATTTACCAAACCCCTTACTATATTCCAGGCATTATTTTAGAAAGTTCGACAAACTGTAAAAAATAAGCAATATGATATCAAGAGGTGAAAAGTGCTATGAAGAAGTAAAAAGAGGTAAAAAGATTTGAATGAAGCGAGAGAGCAAGTCCTGAGGGTGTCTGAGGTGGTGGTGGTGAGAATTTCAGGGAGAAAAAATAGAGAGGGTAAAGACAAGAGGGTATTTAACCTGTTTGAGGAACAGCCAGGAATTCAGTGGGGCTGGAGTGGAGCAAAGGGGAGAGTGGTAAGAGATTAGGCAGAGAGTGAGGGGCCAGGTCACTCAGGGTGGTGTAGCCATGAGACAGGGAGAGATGTCATTGGAAGCTTTTAAACAAGGAGTTCCTGAAGTCAAATGCTCTACCTCTGAGCTATACTTAATAATATTGTATTGTATATTTGAAAGCTGCTAAGAGAGTAGATCTTAAAAATTCTTCTCATCACAACAAAACATTGTAACTACGTATGGTGACAGACGTTGACTTACTGTGGTGATCATTTTGCAATATATACAAATACTGAATGATTATGTTGTACACCTGAAACTAATATAATGTTATATGTCAATTTTATCTTAATTTTACAACATCTATCACACAGGGGAAAAACAAGGAGTGATTGACATAATTCTATATGCCTGTTCTAAAATGATCTCTGTGACTGTTTGGAGGTGAATGGATTGGAGAGAGCTAAGGGTGGAAGTAAATCCAGCTGAGGCTGTGGCAGTGGTCCTGGGGAGAAATAACGGGGACTTGGACTAGGGTAAGCATGGTGAGAAAGAACAGATTGGAGTGTGTTTTGAAGGTAGAGCTTTCAGGATTTCGATGTGTTTCTCAGTGGGTTTAGAAAAGTCAAAAGGCTTAACCTGGCCGATGAGGCCCTATATGATCTGCCCCCTGCCCCCTCCCTCCCGCCACCCCCTGTCTCCCCCTTAGCTCCCTCCTCTCCAGCAACATGGGCCTTCTAGCTCTTCTGTGAAGAGACCAAGCATGATCCCACCTTTTGCATTTGATGTTCCCTCAAATGTCAGAAAGCAGGTATCAACATGGTTTCCCTGCCCCACCTCCACCGCCCAGGGTTCTGCTCAAATTTCTTCTTATCAGAAAGTCCTTGACCACCCTATATAAAGTATCACCTCACCCCTGCATTCTGAATTTTCCTGATTAATTTCTCTTTGTAATACTTATTGCCACCCCACATATACATGTACTATACATATGTATATGTACATACAAACATGTAACGTGTCTATATTTATTCCAGGAAGGCAGAGATGTGGTCTGTTTAGTTCACTCTAAAACAGAACTCCCAGAATAGTGCCTGGCACACAGGTATTTAATAAATATTTGTTAAATTAATATTGTTGAAACAGAGAATGAGGGGAGCAAAGAGTGGCTTCAGGGTTTGGAGCCTGAATGATGGTGCCACTTCCTGAAGTAATATTGAAGATTTTTCAAAATGAGGATTGGGACCCCCTGCTCCAAACTTACAGCTGGAGTCCCTGAACTGCTTCATCTATTGCAGGTTCAGCAATGTCCTGACTTCCTCTCGGACCCACTGAAACCTGTGACAAATCTAGAATCCTGGGGGTCTGGGCTATTCTCTTACCAGAGGGAAAGAGGGAGAAAATAGTGATAAATTAAACTGACTCTCTCAATTCCTGAGACTCAAAATGACATCAGTTTGATCCAAGCCCCACAACTGATGCTTCAGACGTTATTGACTCTGTGTGTGGTTTCCTGGCAAACAATTGGCTGCCTACTTTAAGAGACAATATCGCTAAGTGCTTTTTTTTTCATGCAAAAGAAAGAAATAAAAAAGAGCTACCTATTTTCCTCATTCCTGCAGGTGCCCAACCCGATTGACTTGTTGGAGTGCATTTTCTGCATTCTTAATAGATAGCTAGCAGGAAATGCCTTTTATAGCCCCACTAGAGTGGCAGAGAGCAGCAAGGGGTGGATACAAAATCCCCAGCCCCTGCTTCCGCAAGCACTGAGTTGCTCTAAAGAGGGCCAGGCATCAAGACGCACCTCTGACCAGCGATAGTTTGGCATCTGCATCTTGCTCTGGCTCAGCTGATAGTCAGGAATTAAGGTAGGAGAGGCTGGGGACTTTTTTAGTTGTTTTTTGTTTGTTTGTTTGTTTGTTTGTTTGTTGTTGTTTGTTTTTTGTTTTTTGTGGAGGAGGGATGGAAATTCAAATGGAAAGGAATGGGACACGGGGGTAGGAGGGTAGGGAGCTGTGAGCATCATAAGCTTTTCTCAACGAGATACAATCTAGCCCTTTTGGGGCTTTTATTCCAAGTGATTCTTGTGACAAAGTCTCTGACTCCCTACCCCACCCCTGGTGCTGGGTACCGGTTTGCAGAAGGGTGGTAAGTGTGTCCGTGCATGCAGACTGTGGTAGAGTTGAGGCCAAACAGCTGGTATGGGATTCCATGTTAAAATATTTGTGCAGAGGATTGGGCAATATTTTGAGGTCTAGTTGAACACTTGGTGTCTGTATATTTTGTGTATTGGGGAAATTGTAAGCTAGGTGTACTTTTGTAACTTTGCTGTTCTCACTGCACAGCTGGCAAAGCTTGGCCTTGGGGTTTTGTTTGCAAGAGTATTTTACTACAAGCCAGGTACTTATACAGAAAATCTTCTCTAGGAAAGTCCCCATCCTTTCTCCTGTTTCACTGATATCCCCTCAGTTCCCGCTTTGCAGCATCCATTTCTAAGCAAGACCCATCCTGACCAATTCACTCATTAATAGAGACCCCTCACAGAAGGCTCATTGGAGGATGAAACTGCTCAAGTTTCTCCAAAGATGCACTTCTTAAAAAGATTAAGTCATGTAGCAGTTCTCTGAATTTCAACATCTCTCGAATACAGATCCTGTCCATTGCAATCCAAGTGCAGCCCAGAGAACTGTTTGTGAGCTGGATAGAGAAAAGTCACTCATGGCATTTCTTTGAAAGCATGTCAGTGTTTTGGGGAGGAACAGAGGGACAGAGGGTGTACTTGTGGTTTATTCAGGATCCCCAGTTCTAGGGTCTGAGCCCTTCAAGATGATAAGGCTGAGATGTTGACTTTCTATCTCTACCCTTTCCTGCCTGTGGCCAGGTGGCCTGTGGTCTCTTCCCAAGGAGAGTACGTGCTTTAGGGTCCTGAGGTCCCATGGGTCAAGCCAGCAGTTTCTCTTGTGGTTTCAGGGAGACTTGGCAAAGATAGAAAGCAAGTTCTGTCACGCCTTAGCCTGGAGCAGTGGCCACAGGCAGTTCGGAGATTAAGAGTCCTACAAAGGTGCTAAGCGGCTCTTGAAGGGAGAGGCTTCAAAGAGAAGCCCGGAGGGAGTACGTGAATGTTCTGCCCGCATTCTGCAGCCCGCATTCTGTAGCCCGCATTCTGTAAAAGAAACCAGATGGCTGGATTAAGGTCCTAGCTCAAGGTCCTCTAGAATTTAAAGGCCAAGCCCTCACATTTGGTAGATGGGGAGACTGAGGCCCACAAAGGGAAAAGGACTATTAGTTCCACCAGGTAGACAGTAAGGGACAATGGAAAAAGGACAGACATTGAAGCTAGAGTGACCTGGGTTTAAATCCCAACTCTGCCACTACCTAGCTGTGTGGCTGGGGCAGTTTATTCACATTCTCTAAGCCCCTATTTGCTCATCTATAAAATGGGAATAATGATAGCGACTATGAGGGTTGTAAAGGTTGGAGAAAATATGTATGTTTCTGTCACAAAGTAGGTATTCTGTAAACTGTAGCTTTAGAAAAAGTACTGCCTCCACATTTATTATTACTTTATAATTCACAACACCTTTGCTTTACTTTATTTTTTGAAATATATTTGACATTATATTATGTGACTTTACATGTTACATGAACAACATGTTAATTTGATAAATTTATATATTATATATGATTACCATGGTAGCCACAATTAACACCACTCATGTTTTATAATTATCCTTTTTAGTAGTTGGAATAATTAAGCTCTAGTCTCTAGCAGTTTTGATGATGATAATGTAGCATTGTTGTCTATATTCACTGTACTGTACACTAGATCTTAAGGGCTTATATACAACTTGTTGTAGATTTGTACCCTTAAACAACACTTGTTCCTGTTCTCTGGTCACCACCATCTTATTTTCTGTTTTTACAAGTTTGGCTTTTTAAAATTCCACATCTAAGTGATAACATGCAGTACATGTCTTTCTCTGACTTATCTCATAATGTGCTCAAGGATAATACCTTTGCTTTATTTCTACAACTCTGGGTATGTGAATATATCATGTGCTTTGTCACTGAGGAATAATTTAGCTACAGCAAAATTCACAAATCTTAAGTGCTCAATCTGATGATTTTTGACAAATGTATACATCCATGTATAATCTTCACCCTCGACAAGATGTAGGACATTCCCAGCACCCCTGAGAGTTTCCTCCTGCCTTTTCCTAATCTCTACCTTACAAGCAACTGCTTTTCTGATCTCTATAACCAGAGATTGTGCCTATTTCATGTAAGTGGAATCATATAAGGTGTTCCTTTGTGTCCATCTTTATTTCACTCAACATGTTTTTGTGATTATTCCATGATGTCGTGTGGATTGGTAGTTTGCTCCTTTTATTATTGAATAACATTCCATTGTGTGAAAATGCCACAGCTAGTTTATTTGTTCTCTTGTTGACAGAGATTGGGTTGTTTTCACTTTGGGGCTATTTAAATAAAGTCACTATGAACATTCACATACAAGTCTTTGTGTGGACATATATCTGCACTTCTTTTGGTTATATGTACCTAGAAGTGGGATTGCTGGGTCATGTAGTATGGGTATGTTTAACTTTATATAAAAAACTACCAAACATTTTTTCAAAGCAGTTGTCCACATGTTTTTTGAAATAATGATACAATAAATTCATTTTTCAAGTAGTTCCTGATTATACTTAGTGTGTCTGTCAACCAGGGGGAATAGATTGATGTACTCAATCAAAGGCTTCTGTAGACAATATAGTCCGGTTATGACTGGGGCTAAAGTGATTCTGAAAGGAGAATTCTTTATAAAGTGTCCCCCGCTGACTGCCAGATTCCTTCCTAATGTCCCCATCATAATCTGTTGACACTTCTAGCAAAACCATAAAAGAATAATCTGCAGAATTCATATACTACAATCTCTTCATTTTACCCAAGAGGAATCTGAAGCCCAGAGAGGCCATGTGATTTCCCAAAAGTCAACCCCAGATCCTCTGACTCCTCTAATTGATATGATTTCCTTGCATTGTGCTGTCTCTGCATGAAATGGCATTCAGCCATTGTTTAATGAATACCTATACTGTGCTAGGTGTTAGGGTTAAAGAAATGAATAAGAAAAAGTACCATCCTAAAAGATCTCATAAACAGGACTATTCAACTATCCTCATTTCAGCATATTCACAAGAATGAATATATTAAAGATGTCTTTAGCCTGAGCACAAGAGTGGCCAATGGTAAAGAAGCAATCCGATGAGCTACTTCCCCAGTTAAAGAAAGGCCACAGCATGTCTTGATTGCCTGTTGTGTGCCATTTACTGGCCTGAGTGCAAAAGGACAGCCTCTGCCCTCAAGAAGTTCAAGGTAGAATACAATGATAGAGGCCAAGCTTAAGACAATTCAGTAAACAGTTCTTGAACATCTGCTCTATTTCAGGCCCTGATCTAGGTGCAGAGGATATGGTGGTGAGCAGAGCTGACAATCTTTCACATTTGCAAGAAGTGTGTGTGTGTGTGTGTGTGTGTGTGTGTGTGTGTGTGTGTTTTGAGATCTGCATTTGGTTCAGAATATAGCTTTACGGAGGCCTTATGACTGGAGTGGTTTGTAATTGCTAGTTTCTAAGATTGGGATGGGGTGGGTGGGTGAAGGCCACCATCATACATAGATTTTGGTATCAGGAGGAGTGGGAGAATTTGATGTGTTTAATTCTCTTGCATGGAAGTAGTCAAGATGGAAAGCAATGCTTACTATGACTATTGAAATTGTCAATACACACTGGATTGCTTAGTCAGGGAACCTCATCCCTTTTTCCAGGGGGATCATGTAGTTCTGGGAGGAGGGAGGCACTTCCCCAGAAAGCAAGTAACCTCATGATTTGGCCTCATTATTATTATTTTCTTTCATTTCCTAATGCTCTTCTAGTCATGTTGCCAGAAAATTCTTCTAATTTGTAAGAAAGGGCCCCTTCAGTTGTTTCCTAAACACTGATCAGATCAGGCTCCTCAGCTGGTCCTCAGATCAGCACAGCGTGGTTGTTGAACTTGTACTTCGTAGGAGCTAACTTCTTGCCCCCCAAGGATACTGCTCATCCAAACTATAGCCAAGCCACTTGGAAAATAGTGCCAATAATATTTCACATTTGATCTGCAGCTATCACCTGTATCACAATGGAAGAAATGAGTATGCATGCCACCCAGATGCAGAAGCCTATAAAGACTGAGTGGAATTCTCGGTGTGTCATTTTCACCTATTTTCAAGGGGACATCGGCAGCGTAGTGGATGAACACTTCTCCAGAGCTCTGAGCAATATCAAGAGCCCCCAGGAATTGAGCCCCTTCAGCCAGAGTGGAGATGTGATCCTGAAGAATGGTGAGCATGTTGTGGGGGAAGAGGCTGGAACTTCCAATCGAGGCTATCACTGAAAGATAGTTCTCTGATTCTCTTAATGCACATACACATGTATATATTTGCTGAAGGCAAGCCATATTGTCAGAAAGATGCTGCCACCCCCTTCTTAGAAGTTTAATGTGATAATGGACACTGTTTAATCAAATTAGTTCACCTATTTCACTGTTTCCTCAATTGTGTCAAGTGCTGGCTGGATTAACTACTCGGTACACAATAAGAGCATCATAACTGTTTGCTATTTTTACCTTTACCAGTATTATTATTATTACCATTATATTATTATTATTATTATTATTATTATTATTATTATTATTATTTCTACTACTGCTGGCCTCACAGGGGCAGGATGACCAAAATATTCACAATATAAAAAAAGCATGTCCCATATAGGTACACCCAGACTCCTCTCTACTAATAGTGGATGATCTGATGGTCAGGGAAGGGGCCAGAGAGAGGTAGATGGAACCTTACCACATCCCTCTTTGCACCCTTAACAGTATCAGGGGTGTCTATTGCATTAACTATTTAGTAATTATTTTTAAATATACATTCTTATATCTCAAAACAATTATTTCAAGAGCTATGTAAAAAATGTGCTCATCAAAATATCTAGGTTTGGAGAAAGCCATAAATAAGCTGGCAAGCCCTCAGTATGGCTTTTATGGACCCTGGACACTTTGCTTCATAGGCTCATTCCTCCGTAAAGATATGAAAAAGGACATTTTTTCCTAAAATGGCATAAAAGCAAATATAATCTAGGATGCATTCATTTTATATATTCATTATAATTATTATATTTATTTTTTCTTACAATTTTAAAGGCAGTTAAAATATTTTCATGGGCCCTAGACACTGTACCTGCTGTGCCTAATGGAGAAGTCACCCTGCCAGATGGATGTGATTTGATAGGGCTCTTTATCACCTTTTTGAGATGTGCAAATAGACCAGGGTCTGATTGATTTTTTAAAAATATGTTTTTATAGATTTTTAGAGAGAGAGGAAGGGAGAGGGAGAGAGAGAGAAACATCTGGCCCTGATCTGTCACCTTTTGGTGCATGGGATGATGCTCAACCAACTGAGCTACACCAGCCAGGGCAGGCCTGATTGATTTAAGAGCTCTTCATTGCAGTTGCTGAGCGCACATTAATGCCTTGCTCCCACTGGAAGATGTACATGCCTCCAAATTGGACACTTTGTGCAAAGTGGCCATGCAGGGCCTCTGCCCCCATAGGAAGAGCTCCTGTGTTTTTAGATGCCATCACTCTGGTTTTGTTCTTTGGGTTTGGACAAGGAGTTGGTATACATCTGATGTGCTTACTCACCTTTGCAGAATTTACTTTTCTCTAAGAAATTTCTTTTCCAGTCAAGAGATGTGATTTTCTTAGAGACTCTTGTGAGTTAAGTGAACATGTGGAAGGGGATGTAGTAGCAGCATATATTAAAGGAAATGCTGTAGGTCTTGTTAAAATGGGAACAAGGAGGTAGATGAAGAGGTGAGGAGGTGATGTTCAAGAGTGTTCTGAAGCCCTACCTGGTTTGGCTCAATGGATAAAGCATCGGCCTGCGGACTGAAGGGTCCCAGGTTCGATTCCGGTCAAGGGCATGTACCTTGGTTGCGGGTACATCCCCAGTAGGGGGTGTGCAGGGGGTAGCTGATCGATGTTTCTCATCAATGTTTCTAGCTCTCTATTCCTCTCCTTTCCTCTCTGTAAAAAATCAATAAAATATATATTTTTTAAAAAGAGTGTGCTGAGTACTACAGAGCAGGAGAGGGAATGATTGATCTTGAGTCATTTGGGGAATTGATAGGTGGAAACTGGGATTCAAAGGATCTATCTGGCCCCAAAGAAGGGGCAAAACCCCAGGCTCTTTATGCACAGACAAGATATTGCTAATTTGGGTTCTTTGATTTAGATCTAAATACATTGACTTGAATTCATTACAGTCATTCCTTTGAATACTGACAACTTGGTGTCTTCCTTTTCAGCCAGGGAGAGGAAACTGCCAACATATATTAAACTCCTATTGGATGCCAGGTACCAGGCTACAATTACTGCATCCACTTCAGTGGTTCATAAAGGTCAAAGATGGACAAACTGAACCTATGTTGTTAGAAGAAGATGGGTTGCTTTTGGGAATGGGGGCTAGTGACTGGATGTGGGCACGAGGAGGGCTTCTGGGATGGCGGTCACGTTCTGTTTCTTGATCTGGGTGCTCATTACTCAGTTCGTGAAAATTCCCAAGCTGTACACTTTATTTGTACATTTTTCTGCATGTGGGTTGTACTTCACAAAACCACTTTACAGTAGATTTCTATATCCTCACAGAATAGGAAACTGCAGCCCAGAGAGGGTAAATAACATGGTGCATCACACATGTGAGTGATAGACTGAAACCCAGGTCAGTCAGACTCCAGAGCCAATCTCTTGACTACTTCACTGTCCTTCCTTTGTAGACTCTGACAACACCCTGGCAAGAGAGTTAATAATGCCCATAAGAACTATAGCTAATACTGTTTACAATGGCTAACATTTACTGAGCACATACTTTCTGTGAGTGAGACCTCTTGTTAGGGGTGTCACATGATTGATCTCATTGAATCCTCATACCAACTTACTGGTTAACTCTCACTGTGTCCATTTCATGGTAAAGAAACCGAGGCTCAGAGAGTCCAGGATCCCACAGCTAGAAAGAGGCAGCCATTCACAAGCAAATCAGTTTGATTGCAGATTTTGAGCTCTTAGCCACTTTCTATATTTCACATGTTCTGTATTTCATCTCCATTTTCAGCTGGGAAAAGGAATCTGGATAAATCACCAAAACACTAGGCATCTCAGGGAAGTGATTGTGAAGTATGGTGAGGGACTGAACAGTACCCACCCCCACTCCCAGTGCCCAAGAACGGGACTGTCTCCTATAAGCTGTCCCTCTGTCTCTGGTATTATTTTTATCTTAGCTAATACAAACAATATAACGCAAAGAAGGCAGAGAGGAGAGAGTCAATGTGTGCAGTTTGGGCAGGCCAAAGTTTGGACTTTCATGGTACAAGATGTGGGTGTGTGTTCTGAGGGATCTCAGTTTCAATGTAATCATAAAGCAAGATTTGTATTAAAGGTAGAGACAGGGAGGCCAGGGGATTGTCAAGGGCGGGGGGAAAAAAAGGACACATATGTAATACCCTTTGTAATACTTTAAGCAATAAAAAAAGAAAAAAGAAAAGAGAAAATGACATTCCTATGAAATAGCCACGTGGAAATCTCACGGAGAAGAGAGTAGGCAGGAGAGGGAGCTGCTAGAAAGATAATTCCCCTTTTAGCATTCATTCTAAATGTCGCCTTGTACCAAAGACAGTTTTTAAAGAGGAAGACAACCCCAAGAATGTGCTGCTAAAGATGAGGCATTTTTCTATTTTTAAATAATTGAAAACTTAACCTGGTTGTTGTGGCTCAGTGGTTGACTGTCGACCTATGAACCAAGAGGACACGATTTGATTCCCGTCAGGGCACATGCCCAGGTTGCAGGCTTCATCCCCAGTGGGGGCATGCAAGAGGCAACCGATCAATGATTCTCTCTCATCATTGATGTTTCTATCTCTCTCTCCCTCTCCCTTCCAAAAAAATAAATAAATAAAGGTAGGGACAGAGAGAGGGAAAGAAGGAAAGAAGAAAGTATGGGTGGAAGGGAATCAGGCATTTATGTGTTGGTCTTATCATAATTATGACCCAGAGTCACTGAGTCAAGAGGTTTTTTTAAGTTTTTACTTTAAAGTAACTTTTTCTAACCACAAAAATAATGTGTTAATTTTTGAAGAATTTAGAAAACACGGGTAAGCAATCAGGGCTCAAAACCACGTGTGCATCTATGCACACATACTAAGTTTTACAGCATAACATTATTTTGCACAAAATGGGTTGTAACTTTTTTTAATCGACAATAGTCATATATCTCTCTCTATGCCATTATATGTTCTACTACAACATCAAGAATATCCTCCTTATAGACATACCGAATCTATTAAAAGTTTTAGACATTTAGGTTATTGCCAATCTTTAACTGTATTATGTCACTTTGAATCATTGTAGCTAAATTTATACATGCATCATTGATTATATCCTTAAAATAAATTGCTGTAAGTGCAATGATTGGGTCAAAGGGTACACACAAATTTTAGGGTTTTGACATGTACTGACAAAGCGCTCCCTAGAAGTGTTATGCCCATCTGCCACCCATCCAACCCTAGTAGTGTGGGGAAATGCCCATCTCACAGTACTCTTTGCAATGTTGGAGAGGCATAGCCAGTAAGAGCATGAGGTTTGGAATCAGACAGATTTATCACTTGCTAACTGTGTGAATTAGGCAAATTATTTTAACCTCTCTGAGTCTCTATTTTCTCATCTGGGTTACTACATAAGACCATGTATGCAGAATGTTAAGCAAAGTGTCTGCTCCATAGTAAGTGCTCAATAAAGAAAAGCTTTTCTAGATTTATAGTTGTTCCTGCCCATCTCTGACATAGTCTTCCCTGGGAATGGACACATACTGAGCACAGGCTTCTGAAATCTCTTTTAGAGCCAGTATCTATTCGATCCTCCACATCAGTGATTCCAAAAGTGGGCGCTACCGCCCCCCGGTGGGCGCTGCAGCGATCCAGGGAGGCGGTGATGGCCACAGGTACATTTGGGGGCGATGAGTAACTGCTATTAAAATTAAAAAAAATTAATTTCCAGGGGCTGAGTAATATTTTTTCTGGAAAGGGGGCGGTAGGCCAAATAAGTTTGGGAACCACTGCTCCACATCATCCCTGAAGTGCTGCTGCTGCGGGCTTTTTTGCTTAGTCCTTTCCTCTCTTCCCTTTTTGGCACTGAGGGTAGGAGGACACTCAGGTCTCATACATTACATTTTTGCTTTTTCCTAAGTTGATTATATGAGTGTTGCAAACTAGGAAAGAAACCTATGAATATGAGCCCAAACTGGGTTTATAAACCAAAATAATGATTAACAATAATAGCAACAGCTATCACTATTCAGGACCTATTATGTACCAGGAACTGTGCCACATCCTTTTAAATGGATTGTCTCATTTAATTTCACAACAGTCCCAAAGGCTCAGAGGTTGGTGGGGACATGCTCAGTGTCACACAGCTTGGAAGGAGCAGAGCTGGGATTAGACTCCAAGCCTGTCTGACATCTGACATTGAAGTCTGTGCTCTTAACCACTTTGCATGCTGCTCTCATCAGTGTAGAAAGATTTAATGGAGAAGTATGTGTGTGTGCATATGTTTGAGAATGGGTACATGTATGTGTAAGCGTATGCGTACGTTCATTAGAATAATATTTAGTCAGGGCCTACTAAGTGCCAGGCACTGTGCAAGTTCCTGAGAATATGGTGGTGAACAAAAGAAAAATAATCTCAGTCCTCTCAAAGTTTACTGGCTAGCAGAGAAGGCTAAGAGTGAGTGAATGAATACATGAAGAAATTACAGGTTAGGATTACTGCTATGAAGGAAATAAACAGAACATAGTCACAGTCAATAGCAGGATAACAAACTCTAGATTGGAGGGTCAGGGAGATCCTTTCTGAGAGAGTGCATTCAGTGCCTAGGTCATATGTACAAGATCAGTAAGGCCAGTTCAGATGGAAACGACCCAGTTGTTGGAGGCTACACATTGTTTTAAATTTGTTCTTAGGGCATGTGGTACCCTCATTGAATACAAAGAATGGACAATGATTATACTTAGTTAGCTTAATCACTCTATTTGTGCTATACAGTGCCCTGAATTGCTACTCTCCTGCAGATAATCAGTTTTCAAAAGTAGCATCCATCCCTGGGAACAAATCTTATTATATGTTTCCTTGCTCTTGATTTCATTGAAAGAGGCCAATCATTGTAAATGATGTGAAATGTTGGGCAGAATGTCTGTGCCCCGTAGGTTAGGGCTTTTTTGCTCTTATCATCTCTATGACATCGAAAAGCTAGGGTGGTGGGTGGGAGCACTCCAGTATCACCGGGTAGACCTCTCAGATGTTTTTATCTTGTACAGAATCCAGGCAAACTGAACATTCAGAGGAGCTGAGAGAGGCACATGTGGAGGGAAAAGAGACCAGACAGCCTCTCCAGCCTTCCAATCTTCCTCTGTCTCTACACCCATGCCCCCTTCATTATCTTGGATAGTTGAGAGGTTCCAAGCTTTAAGTATCTGCTAAAAGTCTCTCCTTCTTTCCCTTTTGCTTGAATGGGAGTTGAGAACAGAGAAAACATCCATCATGAAACATCCATGTCATGAACTATCCTGGACTTCTTGAGGACTCAAATTCTGCTGCTATTTATAGGTACAATTAGAATTAGTGTTTCTGAGACCAAAGGAGTCTCCATCCTCATTAGTTAGTCCGCAAGAAGAAACTAAGTTACTGCTTGACCTTGAATGCTTTGCTTATGTAGGAAGAGGTCCAAACAACCATTTCCCTACCCCATCACTTATCACTCCAGCTTAGATCCCTACTTGGCTAATCTGCTTTGCTAACTTGGTTCAGTCTTCTAACATCCCCATGCCCCAAATTCCTCTTGAAAATGGGGTTTCAATCCCTAGTTTTGTGTAATTGATGGACACAGGCAAGTGTTACACCCCTTATAAAGTTCAGTGGAGTCTTCATAGTCTGTGTACTTAAAGGATTAGCTATAAAATAAAGCCAAACAACAGCAACAACCACACACAAATCACCTTTAATCAAGCAATCCTTCAAAAGTTTCCCTGAGGGGCTAGTTGGACAAGGATGCAAAAATGTATATACAAAGGTGTTCATCACAATGTTGTTAATAAACAAAATCGCAAATAACTGAGTTTCTCACAAATACAATGTTTGCTAGTCAAGTTACTACCTAATGATAGAATACTGTGCAGCCATTTAAAAAGCTGGTGTCGTCTCCATTCATGTCTATGGGGGATATTTGTGGTATTTTAATGATGTGAAAGCAGCCTTAAAAACAATATGTGATGTGAAAACAATGCAGCCCTGGCCAGGTAGCTCAGTTAGTTAGAATGCCATCCCAATATGCCAAGGTTGTGGTTTGATCCCCAGTCAGGGCACATATATGAATCAACCAGTGAATGCATGAATGGGTGGGACAACAAATTGATGTTTCCCTCTCTCCTCCCTTTCTCTCTCTTTCTCTTTCTAAAATCTCTCTCCTCTCTCTAAAATCAATAAATAAAAATAAAAATAATACAATGCATACATGAATAAAAACAAACCTTAGTAAGAAATATACCTAAAGGTGGACAATGGTGGTCGCTGGATATTATGATGAGTTTTTTTAATCTTTTCTACATTTCTTCACATTAAAAAATATATTATGTATTAACCAGAAAAATTAAGTTACATCCATTTTGAAAACAATAAATACACACCTAACATGTCTTCTAAATCTTTCCTTCTCAGATAGTGACATGCCTCCAAATCAGTGGCGTTTCTCTTCTCAGTGGACAAAGCCACAACCAGAAGTATCTTTTGCAAATGGCACCGTCAACTGCATCACGAATGGATTTGGTCCCATGGCTATGGATCAGTACCCAGTGCCCCTGACTGGGAGTCCCTCTGTTCAGCCTGGTGAGCTGTGGCATTTCTCCTCCCTAAACAGCGCAGGATCTCCAGAGCCAGAATATCCTCATGCCTTCTCTGCTGGGCACCTGGTTCCAGAGGCCCAGCCTAATGGGAAATATGAGTCCTTCCTAAATTTCATGCAGCAAGAGAGATGTGTAGCCTATCCTCAGCAATCTGCCATGTGGGAGAATTGCAACTCCGCCCAGGCAGCCAGAAGCACGGGAATACCCTTCAACCTGCCTTCCAGCTCAGCCCACTGTAAGTAAATGCTTGCCTCTGGTTGGTTGGGGTTGAGAATGAGTTGGCATGAGGTGGGTTGTCAAGACTAATTGCTGCTACTCTGGACATGGAGGTTTTGAGGGACAGAATGTTCTGCTTAAATGTTCCATATATCTTCACTAGGCTTCAATGACATTCACAGTTTAATGAATAAGGGTTACGTAGAGAGCCAGTCAGATGAACTTGGCCTGGAATATTCATCCAGTCTGTTGACTTGGACTTATCCTAGAAAAACGATGGGTTGCTACCTAAAATTGTAGAGTCTGTATTCACATCACTGTGAGCCACCAAATAATCCATTTGTAAAACAGAACTCGGCGCTATACCTATAAGCTAAAACTCTATTCTTCAAACAGGTTGGCAACTTGCAATGATGTCAGGCTCAGTCAAAAACAAGGGCAATATATACCAGCCATCTGCTCCACACACTAAAATTCAAAGCAACTGTAGAGGCATCCTATTGCTTCCTGGAGACCATCACAGTGCCTGTGCACTTGGCTCTTCCTGCTTGGTTTTCCTTGGAGTCTTGTTCCCTGATCATCACCCATCCCACTGAACTAAAACACTTCTTCACTTACCTACTCATTCAAAAAAATATTTAATTAGTGCCTACTAGATGAAAAAGACCCATAAAAAAGATTCCTTTCTTTGTAAAAATGTGGGGAAGAATTGGCCCCGGGGTACATTTTCACCAAAAGAGCAAACCACTCTGCTATAAGATTTGCCTTTCACATGAAATACTGAAGATATACACTGAGTGGCCAGATTATTATGACCACCTGATGTTTGTAGGCAAATTAGCTATAATTTCACGCTGAAGTTGCTAGAGGGAAGCAGGTTGTTTACCACGACAGTAGAAGTGATTTTTTCCAGAAGATATGGGTAAACAACATGATTTAACAAACTTTGAACGTGGTATATATTTGAACGTGAGTGGCCAGATTATTATGACCACCCCATCAGTACTTCGTTGGACCACCTTTTGCCTTCAATAATGTGGCGATTCTTCCTGGCATTGACTCCATGAGATGTTGAAAGGTGATGCGAGGAATCTGACACCATGCCTGATGAATAGCACTGTCCAGTTCTGTGAGATTTGATGGTTGTGGAACCAACTGCCTGATGACTCTTTTAACTTCGTCCCACAAATGCTCAATTGGATTGAGATATGGTGATTGTGGGGGCCACCTAAGCAAGGTAAAGTCTCCCTCATGTTCTTGAAATCACTCCTGCACAATACGAGCACTGTGGCATGGCGCATTGTCTTGTTGGAGGAAGCCATCTCCATTGGGATACACCATCAACATGATAGGATGAAGTTGATCAGCAACGATACTTAGATATGTTGTGCTATTCAGACGTTGTTCCACACGAATTAAAGGGCCCAAATCATGCCAGGAAAACATGCCCCAAACCATAACACTGCCCCCACCAGCTTGAAGGGTTGTACCCATGCATGTGGGGTGCATGCTTTCATGCTGTTTTTGCCAAATTCTCACTCTGCCATCTGCATGATGCAACTGGAAACATGATTCATCCAACCACGTGACTTTTTTCCAATGCTCGACTGTCCAATCCTTGTGTTCCTGTGTGAATTGGAGACGTTTTATCTTGGTAACTGCAGACAGCAAAGGTGTTCGAACAGGCCATTGGCTTCAATATCCCATACAATGCAGTGTATGGCTAATTTGCCTACAAACGTCAGGTGGTCATAATAATCTGGCCATTCACGTTCAAATATATACCACGTTCAAAGGCTGTTAAATCGTGTTGTTTACCCATATCTTCAGAAAAAAATCACTTCTACTGTCGTGGTAAACAACCTGCTTCCCTATTTATAATGGTCTGGCCCTCTAGCAACTTCAGTGTGAAATTATAGCTAATTTGCCTACAAACATCAAGTGGTCATAATAATCTGGCCACTCGGTGTGTGTGTGTGTGTGTGTGTGTGTGTGTGTGTGTGTGTTTGTGTATTAGTTGTCTGCACTCTGGGTGAATTTTCTTTTATAGTTCTCAAATCCATACATATCTGTGGTTCTAGTGTCCCATGCCTGAAATAAATTGCTAAAAGCTGCCTTTACTCTGAACTAAGTATATAGTACACAAAGAGTCTGTTCAGCATAGCCTTCCTAAGTCAGACCTTGTGTTCCATCCTAATGTTGAAAAAATTTTCCATTAAGATACCAGTCCATCACTTACAGAGTTTGATTAAAAATGTACATATTTAAAAAGAGTAAATTATAAATGTCATGATTGGGAAACCTAGGAAAATTCCCACCCGATACTCTTTGTCAAAAATCTGTTTCTACTATATTCAGAGGGAAGATTAGGCCAACTGTGTTTGTGTATATGCCAGTGTATATATACACAGCAGAGTCCTGTTTCAACAGTTGGTTAGAACACAGATGGCTTAAATTATCGCCTCCCAAACATAACTCTATAGTTCAAATCCAATTCAGCAAATACTTAGTGAGCTTCTACTATAGGCAAAACTAAAAGGCAGGCATATTCTCAAATGTTTGTCACTACAGTCTTGACTGCTGCAAAGTCTTAGCACTTTTCTGCTAATGTTGACATTAGTCATATTAATTGGTGATTGATGCTTCCGGATCTGTTCAGGAAGTTAGTGACCCTTAATCAAAAACACTGCCTAGAAGGTGGGGACAAGACTCAGGGGACCTTAAAAACAGAAGCTTTTCTGTTTTTGTAGCATCTAAGAAAATATGCCAGGTGTCCACAAACTGAGGAGCAAGTGATTTGGAGGTCCTGGGGTACAACTGAGCACTTACTAACCCAGCCCTAGGAATTTCATTTTCAATCATATTTGTTCTTTAGGTAAGAAATATTTCTGCCCAGATCGTGGATCTGCCAGTGCCAGCCTTGCAAGTGGAAGTAAGTATATGGTTCTGCTTTTGATAGTGTGTCTCTGTGTCCTGAGAACAAACTTGAGGAGAAGCTTGTAGTGTAAAAACCAAGATTTTTAACAACAGAAAAGACCCTCATTTGTATTATTTAGTATTTTCATAGTTAGAACTTGTTTCATCAGAATCTCAAAGATTCCATGCACTCGGAATCTTATAAAATTCTTGAGCATTTTCTTATTTTGACATAAATGCTACTCTATTGAGTTTTTAAAAAAATCTGAGCTGGATTTAACTGGGTTTACTGAGGTGACCCAGAAAAATGAACAAGTTCATAATATTAGCTTGCTCTGTCCCAGATGTCCAATTTTCAGTCAAGAACACAGGGCTACTCCAGAACTCTACAGTCAGGGAAAATGACACTGGAGACCAAAGGCCAGGACTATGGGCTTCACACTCAATTTGAAAGTGGTGTCAGTAGGAACTTACAAATAAGGACAATCTGGGTGGAATGACATGAGGATTTTTTTTAAAGCCAGTGTAAAGAACTTTTATTGCAATAATGAAACTTGAAACTCATATGTAGTGCAGGGGAGGTGGATGGGAAGTAGGCAGCAATAATTTCTTTCACCAAATCACTACACAGGACAACAAAGGAATAAGAGGAGGGAAAAAAGCCAGGAAACTTTCAGCTCAGCAGGGGGAGGTGAGCATCAAAAAACAGGAGATGCTGAAGCTGTGATGACCAGCATCATTTTCTTAAGACAACACTCAAAGATTTGTCATGATGGCTGGGCTTTCATTGGGTTTTAAGTGATTTGGAGGTCCTGGGGTACAACTGAGCACTTACTAACCCAGCCCTAGGAATTTCATTTTCAATCATATTTTTTCTTTACTAGGTAAGAAATATTTCTGCCCAGATCGTGGATCTGCCAGTGCCAGTCTTGCAAGTGGAAGTAAGTATATGGTTCTACAAACAGCACCTTCAATTTAAACTTTTGATTAAAGTTCTTAAAATTTAGAGAGTGGAGCCTGGATAGCTATGACATAAAAATCCTGAATATATATTAGAAAAAAACCCCACAGGATTGGGGGGGTGGAGGGAGAGCCAGGACATGAAGAAGGCTTCAGAGGTCTCTGCTGGCCCTGAGATATGGATACCTGTAGTGTCCAACATTACAGTGAAAACAATTTGCTTTTAAAAGGCAGAGGGTTTAGGGGAGAGTGGGATGGGGCAGTGGAGGCATGGGCTCTCCCCTCCTCACTTCAGTTTTGGGTAGGGCTCTTTTTAAAAAATATATATTTTGTTGATTTTTTACAGAGAGGAAGGGAGAGGGATAGAGAGTTAGAAACATGGATCAGCTGCCTCCTGCACGTCCCCTACTGGGGAGGTGCCCGCAACTAAGGTACATGCCCTTGACTGGAATTGAACCTGGGACCCTTCAGTCCGCAGGCCGGCACTCTATCCACTGAGCCAAACCAGTTAGGGCTTGGGTAGGACTCTTAATTCAACCCAAAGACATCTCTCAACTTGGAGATAATTTGGCCCTCAACAGTGCCTCAAGTCTGCTATGGCTTTGCAGGGCAGCAATAAGAATGTTTAATACATAATAGGTAAAAATTTCATCAAAAAAAAAAAGATTCTTGCATCCTCCACACACCAATTCCTAGTCTAAAGTCAACTCATTACTTGTGCAGTTAATACTTAAGTAATATGTAATTGGAAACCTAGATCCAAAAGACTGAAACTGAATCTTCACCCCAAAACAAAAAAGAGTAACTTGAGGTTTATGGCAAGTAGTTTAGGTCAACACACATACGAAGAGAAAGGGGAAGAACAAAGCTGGGTGACAGAACACATTCAGTCGGAACAGATGTTTATACAAAGTGTAGTGCAACATCAGGAAAAGCTCTGCACAGATTCGCGTGTGCGTGTTGGCGCCAGATCCCTCCATGGCACATCCAAGCACAGGGAGCTCAGGAAGTAGGCCATTCCTGTCATTCCAGTTTTAGAATTTCTACGTCAAAGAGAGTGGCATTGGGTGGGATGATGCCTTGGTGCCCAGTGGCACCATAGGCATAGTCTGGGGAGATCGTTTGGCTCTCTGACCCACACTCATGTGGGCAACCCCTTCCCAGCCTTGGATCACCTCCTGCCTGCCTAGCATAAACTTAAAGGGCTTGCTTCTGTCCTGGGAGGAATCAAATTTCTTTCCATATTCAAGCATTCCCACGTAGTGCACGAGGCAGATCTGGCCATGCTTTGGGAAGGTGCGCCCCTCTCCACCTGCACTCCCATAGCAGCGGGCGGTGGCAGGCGTGGGTTGGGTGAGCAGTGCAATGGATGTCAGCGGCTGAACCGAGAGCAGACCTGTAGACTGTGAGGCTTTGCCTCCTCCCTCTGCACGATGCCTCGACATGAGGATCTTCATGGCCTGGGTTCAAATGTGGCTTTATTACTTACTATTTCAGGAACTTGGTTCCATTTCTTAACCTCTCCATACCTCAGTTGCCTTCTTTGTAAAATGAGGATTAAAATAGTGCCCACCTCAGGGTTTCTGTGAAGATTAAATGATAATATATGTAAATGATTTGAATTTATATCCTAATGTAAATTAGCCATGGTAAGCCATGAAACACACACACACACACACACACACACACACACACACAACACACAGCATCTTGTATGCCAAAAGCTGTGCTTCATGCTGTGTTTGAGAGGAACAAAAGAAACAGCTACCACCATGGTACCTGATCTCAGGCACTTTACAGTCTAATGTGAAGTAAGTGGGGAGGCGGGGGGCAACATATAGATCTTACTAGAATGTCAGTTCCTTGAGGGCAGAGACTTTGAGGGGTGTGCCGCCATATTTACATCACCAGCACCTGCAATATTGCCTAGCACAGAGGTCAATGCATATTTTATGAATGAGTGAATGCTGGAAACAATAAAAACATTGATAAGGGAAATGGTACAAATATATCTGCCAATGTAGTTCAAATTATTTTGTTTGAAGCCCTTGTCTGAGAGTAACAAATAAACAAGCCACAAACCACCCTGAGTGATTAATTGTACATGCCCAAATGAGGAGATGGATTTAGGGCTAGTTCAAGAGCCTTAGCATGGCTGAGTCAGGTTTTGTATCAGTCTCTGCCCAAGGGAGTTAGCTCTGCTGGGCTTCTAATTAATGAAGTCAGGATTATAAAGTCTCCTAAATACTTGTTAATAATTTATACATTTTTAAATTGTATTAAATTGTAAGCCTTAGAATTATTGAAAACTTGAGATGTTAAATTGTTCTAGGCCAAAAATAATAACGACATGTATGGGTAGTGACTATGAGACAGATACCCCACACACCATCCTGCTCAATCCTCACAATAACCTCATGATAGGCATATGAGTGTATCTTAGGCACTTTACACATTAGGTTTTCAGTAAATAGGGATTGAACAAATGAATAAATATTCCCATTTTATAGATGAAAAGACTGAGTTTCAAACAGGTGAAAAGACTTGCTTTAATATCACAGCAAGCAGCAGAGGTATCTCTGCTTTCACAGTGTCAAAATATGATCAAAATCATAAATTACAATAAATAAATAATAAAAAAGAATTCCAACTTAAATCAAGTATGTACAACAGTAAAAATTAGCAACTGGTAAGATTGTTTTGTTTTTTTTTTAAATATATTTTATTGATTTTTTACAGAGAGGAAGGGAGAGAGAGATAGAGAGTTAGAAACATCGATGAGAGAGAAACATCGACCAGCTGCCTCCTGCACATCTCCCACTGGGAATGTGCCCGCAACCCAGGTACATGCCCTTGACCGGAATCGATCCTGGGACCCTTCAGTCCGCAGGCCGACGCCCTATCCACTGAGCCAAACCGGTTTCGGCACTGGTAAGATTGTTTTACTGTATATGGGTTCACTGTCTATCTGTGGCCAGGACACTATCCTAGAATAAGCAGAGGGATGTAGAAGGCTTGGAAAACATTCAAAGGAGCAATATTACCTTAGGAAAGGGGCAAGGAATGAGCTTTCATGTGGAGAGTGGTTAAGGAGAGGTGACTATTCTGCCACTTTGGCTCTGAGCAGAGGGAGGCAGAAGAGCATGACAACTGTGAAGGGGGCAACTTAGGGCTCTGAATAAAAGGATCAGGGAACACAGAAAGCCCATGATGCATGCGCTTAGTCAGTCTCCCAGTCTTGCCTGATGGTGAGAACCACAGGGAGGGAGTTTGTGAAATGCAAACTCTGCACCCTCACTTTTTGGTTTGATATATTTGGCATGGAACTCAGTTGCCTCTGTATGTTTGATTATATATTTTATATTAACTTGATTTCAAAGTGAACTGGATGAACCTTTCAGTAGGAATTTTGGTAGTTCTGAAAGATTTCCTATGTGAGGCCCCAGATAAATTTTTGTCAAAAGAAGGAAAGCAGTCTCCTCCTGTCCTTCCAAAATGGCCTAGTCCCCACATGTGGGCTGTCAGGTACCTCAGAAGCAGTGACCATGTGGAAGAGAAGAGCAATCAGCCAGAAGGGTAGTCAGATTTTCTCAAGGTGATTTAAAAACTTTGGTGCCAAGATTTTTAGTGGACTTTATTTTTTTCATTTGTAGAAATAACACTGGATGTATATAGCTTCTATGTCCACAGATAATAATAACATTGGTATTGCTATTTGCCAGACTATATATGAATAAAACTGTCTTGGTCTCTCTCCTCATAGAGTCTAGTGGGAAAGGCAACCCCTCCCCCAATAAAAGGAAAAATAACAAATTTGTAAGTTATGACTAAGTGCGGTGAAGGAACATACAAGATGTTGAAATAGGGAAAGATGGGGGCCAACTTTGGATAAAGTGGTCAAAGAAGGCTTCTTGGAGGAGGTGACATGTGAACAGAGGCCTGAAAGAAGTGAAGGAGCCAGCTTTAGGAAGAGTTGGGGTAGAGATGGAGGGAGATTGAGTAAGCTGCCCCCTGCAAAGACCCAGAAGTATGAGGGGAATGGGTGAAAGATCAGTGTGGCCAGTGTAGTGAGAAACAGAGTAACACAAAAGCAGACTGGAGAGGTAGACAGGAACCAGATGACAGAGGGTCTTATGGGTCATTTTGAGAATTTTGATTTTATATTCTAAGTGATTTGGTGAGCCCTGAAAGACGCTTATTAAATCCAATGTCCATTTAATGAGGTCACAAAAGCTGTGGTAGAGAAGATAGATTGAAGAAAGACAAGAATGAAAACAGACCAGTGTGGAGGCAAGAAGCATGAGAAGATGATAACCTGGATTGAGTGGAGATAGAAGTATATGTATTTGATATCTATTTTGGAGGTTTAGCTCTTAGGATTTGCTAATGCTCTGGATGAGAGTGGCAAGGAAAAGGGAAGAATCCAGATTAGCTCTTTGGTTTACTGTTTGAGCAAGTAGGTAGATTAGTGGTACAAAATGGATCAAATAATATCAAAATGAGGAAGACTGTAGGAGACACAACTGTGTTGTGGCCCTGTAATGTCTGAGGTGCCTATAAAGTACCCAAGTGGATATATCTTTTAAATAGTTGTATATGTAAGTGTGGAGTTCAGAAGGGAACTTAGTAAATTTTTGAGATTGTTTGGTATATAAATGACATTTAAATCCATTGAATGATCCCCTAGGAAGAGAGTGTAGATACAGAAGAAAAAAGGGCAGAGGACAGTTCTGGAATGTGTCAATATTTAGAGGTTGGGGACCCAAGAAACAAAAAAAGGATAGGACAAGGAGCAGTAAGTGTGTGAGAAGGAGAACCAGGAGAGTGTGGTATTAAAAAACTAAAAGAAGATAATTCAAAACAGAGATTGATCAACTGTATCAAAGGCTTCTGAGAGATAAAATAAGAGAAGGGCAGATAAATGTCTATTGGATGTGGCATCAGAGATTTTGATAACCTTGTTAAGGACAATTTTTGTTATGTGATATGTATAGAAGCCAGATTGGAATGGGTTGAAGAGTGAATGGGACATGAGAAAGGGGAGACAATAAGTGCCAGCAGCTTCTTAGAGAAGTTTAGCATTGAGGGGGTAAATAGAAATGAGGTAGTAGCTAAAGAGACTAGTGGGGTAGGGAGGGCTTTTTTAAAGGCAAATATTAGAACCTATTTGTATGGTAATGGGAAAGATCCAACAAAGATGAGGAGTTTGATGATGGAGTCAAATGAAGATAACTTCATGGGTGAGGTCATGGAGGAGATCTAAGGGACATAAGGAAGCATTGCCATTTGCTAGGAAGAGAGAACATTCTACTGTTGAAAGTGTACCAAAAAAATAAGGATATAGGTACAAATATATTTACACTTGTTTGTGGGGAGTCTACAAGGTACTAATCAAATGATTTATATTTTCTCCTTCAACTATGGGGCAAGATCATCAGCTAAGATTGAGAATGTGTGATATTGGGCACTGGGAAAGCAAGCCTTCTGGTAGATAGATATGAGCAGGATTTCTGAGTGCTAATCTCAAGTCTGAGATCATGAGTTTCATGTGGAAACAGTTAGCTGGGTTGTGTGATTTTCACCAGTGTTGTTACATTAGTGTAATGCACAGAGAAGGCAAATTGTGAGGCTCAGCCAGGGTTGAGGTGAGTATGCAAGTGAGTATGATGGATCAAGAAAGAGGAAAAGGAGTCTAGGGTATTACACGTGAGTGATTATCACAAGGGACCATTGTGTCTAAGCTGCACAAAGAAGGAAACAGACAGATGGAGGGTTATGGGTGGTGGAGGTTGATGGAATGGAGGATTAGATTATGTAAAAATGCAGTAATAAGACTAAGCCAATGAAATGGGAAGTGGTGGTTGGAGAGTAGATGTTTGAAATTGAGATGACAAGGGTACCACCTGTGTAGATGATGACAAAGTTTAGTATGTGACTATGGGAATGTCTGACTGAGGTGGAGTAAAGTAAAAGGTCATCAGGTATGAGGAGAATGACAAGAATCACAGAAGTGAAGTAAAATAAGAACCAATATCTAC
This sequence comes from Myotis lucifugus, assembly GCF_000147115.1. Classification (NCBI taxonomy): domain Eukaryota; kingdom Metazoa; phylum Chordata; class Mammalia; order Chiroptera; family Vespertilionidae; genus Myotis; species Myotis lucifugus. The sequence continues at coordinate 3,806,330 of NW_005871050.1, read as the reverse complement.
CTATAATGGAAGTGCTATTATTATGCAGTTAACAGATAGAAAAATTGAGGTTTACATAGGTTAAGTAACTTGCCCAAAGTCAAGGTGAGTAAATGCCAGAGTCAATTTTTTCTGACTTGAAAAGTCTTGGTCTTATCCAGTAAGCTTAAGCTATAGTGTGACCACAAATTCCTTTACTACAAATAAAGACATCACCTCTTTAACAAAATAATAGCTAACATTTACTGAGCATATATATGCCAAGCACTGTTCTAAGGACCTTACATGTGTTTAACTCACTTAATCCTTCCAGAATCTTAAGAGGCAGGTATCATTAGTACTCACATTTAACAAATGGGGTAAGTGGAGCTCAGATAGCCCCTAGGTTAACTTGTCCAATGTCACACAGCTAGGCAGTGGTGAGGTCAAGGTTCAAACCTGTATTCATTTAACCCCCAGAACCAGCTTCTTTCTCATCATGCTTATCTTGTTTTTCAGAAGGCCAGTCTCCAGAGAGAAGAAGAGATTTGTTCTTTTATTGAACTTCAGTTTAAAGAAAAGAATCCCTTTTTCCAAACCTGCTCATGATTTTCTACTGTGAAACCAGAGGACCTAAATACAACATGGTCCTTTTCTCTTTTTGTCACTAAAGAGCACTGAGTCTTGAGCAAGTTTCCATTCTCCCTAAAATTGTACACTTCTCTTCCTTTGCACCTATGCCCTATGGCAGGGGTTTTAAAATTTGTTAAGTGAATCCCCAGCACATAAAATCATTAGAAAAGCTATTCAGGGATGGGGAGCATGGAGGCCCACCTGCTTGCTCATCCCACCCTGCCACTGCACCACTGCTTTCCTACTTAGAAATCATAGTACGCTTACTCGCTTACTCTCTACCAGAAGGATCTTTCAAACCAAGACTGACTGTGGGGTATTCTACGAGGTTGTCCCACTTTTCCAATTGAATAGAGATACCAGGATCAGTATTAAGCTTTCAAACCTTAACCAGACTGTGATCAGCTTCACTCCTGCCTTTACCAAAATCAAAATGAAAAAAAATGGGGTGGGCAAGGTAATGGGTTGAGGCTGTCCATTCCGTGCATCCTCAAAGTCTGGAAGAAAACTGAAAAGGTCTCAGGCTGACTCTGATGAATGAAATAGTTTCACTTGGAAATTTGGATTCCTCACTTCTAAAAAAGTGATTCCTACTGGAATTGCTGAGAAATCCGAGGACTAAATTATTGGAAGTTAGTTAGCAAACTGCTTCATTCCAAGTTGGACCTAGAGTAAGTTTTGTATCCCAAGCATTTCTTAGCCACAGTTCCATGAGTTCCTGTCTGCCCTCAGTCTGAGGGTGAGGACTCTGGCATCTGATACTCCACAGGTATTCATTTGGACCTTGGCGGCACCTTGCAGCTTTCCACAGGGGCCAACCTAATTTACATAAACAACGGAACATTTCCTTTAGCTCTTTCACTGTTAGTGACATCTGGGAAAATTAACTTTTTTTCAGCACAGAACCTTTGGGGCCACCCATGTAAATAACACACAGTATCTTAGATGAACTAGAGGTGAAAGGAAAGGGTTGGTCCAAGACATAGCGGCAAGACCTCCCTGCAGATTGTTCCTAGTAAAATGACAAATTTCTCTAAACTCATTAATCTCTCTAATGTAGTAGACAACCTTGCGTCCACTGTGAGCTTGGTACTTAACATGTGACAACCCTGGAAGCCCCTGCAGTCAATGTTCCCCATTCACACTCCACTTGTTCCTGTGTACTGCGTAGAGGGTGAATAATAAAACTTTACTTTTCTGAATTGTGCTGTTCTTTTTTTTATATATATATATATTTTATTGATTTTTCACAGAGAGGAAGGGAGAGAGATAGAGAGAGTTAGAAACATCGATGAGAGAGAAACATCGACCAGCTGCCTCCCGCACATCTCCTACCGGGGATGTGCCCGCAACCCAGGTACATGCCCCTGACCGGAATCGAACCCGGGACCCTTCAGTCCGCAGGCCGACGCTCTATCCACCGAGCCAAACCGGTTTCGGCTGTGCTGTTCTTTTTTAAAAAATATATTTTTATTGATTTCAGAGAGGGAGAGAAAAATAGAAAATGATGAACAAAATAGACCCAGAGACATAGAAGCATGGAGCAGACTGATGAATCTCAGAGTGAGGGGGGTGTGTGGGGAGATTAATGGGGGAATTTATATGCATATATGCATAGCCCATGGACACAGACAATAGTGTGTTGAAGGCCTGGGAGGGGTGGGTGCAGGGTGAAGATCAGTGGAAAAAGGGGAGGCATCTGTAATATTTTCAACAATAAAGATACATTTAAAAAACATAAAGATGTGCCCCACTTTATTAAAAAGTTCAATATGTAAAAATCTTAAAAAACACACAAATATCAATGATTAGAGAGAATCATTGATTGGCTGCCTCCTGCTTGGCCTGTACTGGGGATTGAGCCCAAAACCCGGGTATGTGCCCTGACCGGGAATCAAACCATGACCTCTTGGTTCATAGGTCAATGCTCAACCACTGAGCAACACCAGCTGGGCTGGATTACACTTAATTCTAAATTCTTTCACATCCATGGTCTTATGCGAAGTTTCCAATAACCCTGGGATTGATAGTACATGTGGATACTGAGAGTCAGAGTTGATAAATGGCCTGCCAAGATCTCATAGCCAGGAGTAGTGCCAGTGCTGAAGACATGTCTGACCTCAGAGCTCTTTTCTCTCTAACACAGTGGTTCTCAACCTTGGCTGCACATTAGAATCACCTGGAAATCTTTTTAAATTCCTGATTTCTGGGCCTCATCCTCCGGAAATTCTGTTTCTTTGTTATGGGTTGAGGCCACAACATTAGTAACAAAGAAACAGAATTTCCGGAGGATAAGGCCCAGAAATCAGGATTTTAAAAAGATTCCCAGGTGATTCTAATGTGCAGCCAAGGTTGAGAACCACTGCGTCTAACATAATACTTATCAACATCAGAATGACTCTTAGATATTTTTTCTTCCATCTACTATATATTTTTTGACCACAGCTCTTGTGTGCATGAATCGACTTGGGTAGTAATACAGTAATTCTGTCTCAAGAACAGTTTTTCCAGTGTGTTACATGTTTCCTAGATTAGTTTAAAGAATAAAAAATTACCCAGTACATTTTCTCTCAAAAGTTATTTACCTTCAAGCCCAGCTGGCATGTCTCAGTGGTTTAGCATCGACCTATGAACCAGGAGGTCAGGGTTCTATTCCTGGTCAGGGCACATGCCTGGGTTGCAGGCTCAATCCCCATAGCGGGCGTACATGAGACAACCAATCAATGATTCTCATCATTGATGCCTCTCTCTCACTCTCTCTCTCTCTCTTTCTCTCTCTCTCTCTCCCCCGCACCCTTCCTCTGAAATAAATTTTTAAAAACATATATTTTAAAAAGCCATGCTCTGGTTGGGAAAATTCAGGGTGGAGGCTGATTCTAGCACTTGTTACACATAATTTATATAGATGTGTGCTTATCTTGTCTCACTCTAGAAAGACTCATCTGTATTAGAAGACAACATGTGCCATCAGTATTGAACTCTTAATATGCTATTTAGGGAAAAGAAGTGATTCCATAAAGACTGGCATCTTATGTAGCCCGGGTAATCTGATAACACTTTCCTACAGATCACTCAGTCTGGAAGCTCTTGCATAAAGCTGAAAGCAGTAATCAATTTTTCCACTTTAATAAACAGGAAAGAAAAGGTCTTTCGTCTCTGAGAGATCCTTCACATACATAGGTAAATCCCTGCCCAGATCAACTCCAACTTAAAATCCAAGATTTATTTAGCTCTGGCCGGCTTGGCTCAGTGGATAGAGCATCGGCCTGCAGACTGAAGTGTCTCAGGTTTGATTCCTGTCACAGGGGACATGCCCAGGTTGTGGGCTCTATCCCCAGTGGGGAGCATGCAGGAGGCAGCCGATCAATGATTCTCTCTCACCATTGATGTTTCTATATCTCTCTCCCTCTCCCTTTCTAAAATCAATAAAAATGTATTTAAAAAAATAAAATCCAAGATTTAGATTTCTGGCTTTATATCCATCCTTTATTTTCCTTTCCCAACTCACTTCCAAAAAGCTAACCTGAAAAGCATTTCTTTGAGCCACTTGGGCATTTTACTCTTGCAATGAAAAGTGCATACAAGATGTGTGCCACCTTTCACACACAAAGGCTAGCCCCTGTGTGCTTGCATGGCTTCATCCACACACCTAGTTGATAATCCTGTGAGAGTCTAGTTGAAGGGGGATGTGGAATTAACAGATTGATCAAGGTTTTAAAATTGAAAATGATCAAGGTTTGAAACAGGAAGGTTGGGGCCCAATCGGGTTAGAGCACATAAACCTCATTTACATCTTTCTCTACAGTTTTGAGAAACTGACAAGTGGATTGATAGACTGAGTCACCATCTGCAGGACCCCTCCCTCACACTCCTTACCACCACCTCCTAACCCCCCAAGCCCACCATTTCTGAACTTTACAGACTGGAAGAATGAGGATTGCTTTATATGGGCTGATTCACATGCTTGAAGAATTCCTGTCCTGAAAAAGAGAGAAAAAAAAGGTGACAATTTTCCTTTTCTGGTAGCAAAGACTGTCTTTAGCATTCCAAATAAAATGTTTGCGGATCCAATTGAGACCTGTGTTTAAGCATTTCCATTCTAAAAATCAGTATGACTGAAAATAAAATCATTCCTCCACAAAAATGCTAACTAGAATATAATAGTTATTTTTCTGCCATATAAACAATAACCTCTGCCCTTTTCATCATTGTTTCCCTGGCTTGACAGAATTGAAATTTTTTTTTTTTATGAAGAACATTTTTTTTAATTTTATTAAATCTTTATTGTTCAGATTACATTTGTTCCTCTTTTTTCCCCCCCATAACTCCCCTCCTCCCAGTTTCCGCCCCACCCTCCGCCCTCACTCCCCACCCACTGTCCTCATCCATTGGTGCACGATTTTTGTCCAGTCTCTTCCCGCATCTCCCATTCCCCTTCCCCCCCCAGAATAGTCAGTCCATTCCCTTTCTATGTCCCTGATTCATTATAATCACCAGTTCATTCTGTACATCAGATTATTTATTCACTTGATTCTTAGATTCACTTGTTGATAGATGCATGTTTGTTGTTCACAATTTGTATCTTTACCTTTTTCTTCTTCCTCTTCTTAAAGGATACCGTTCAGCATTTCGTCTAATACTGGTTTAGTGGTGATGAACTCCTTTAGCTTTTCCTTATCTGTGAAGCTCTTTATCTGACCTTCAATTCTGAATGATAGCTTTGCTGGATAAAGTAATCTTGGTTGTAGGTTCTTGGTATTCAGCACTTTGAATATTTCTTGCCATTCCCTTCTGGCCTGCAAAGTTTCTGTTGAGAAATCAGCTGACAGTCGTATGGGTATTCCCTTGTAGGTAATTGAGTCTCTTTCTCTTGCTGCTTTTAAGATTCTCTCTTTGTCTTTTGCTCTTGGCATTTTAATGATGATGTGTCTTGGTGTGGTCCTCTTTGGATTCCTTTTGTTTGGGGTTCTCTTCGCTTCTTGGACCTGTAAGTCCATTTCTTTCACCAGGTGGGGGAAGTTTTCTGCCATTATTTCTTGAAATAGGTTTTCAATATCTTGCTGTCTCTCATCTTCTGGCACCCCTATTATTCTGATGTTTGTACGCTTGAAGCTGTCCCAGAGGCTCCTTACACTATCTTCATATTTTCGGATTCTTTTTTCATTTTGCTTTTCCGGTTGGGTGTTTTTTGCTTCTTCGAATTTCAAATCTTTGGCTTGATTCTTGCGCTCCTCTGGTCTGCTATTGGGTATAATATTCTTTATTTCAGTCCGTGTATGCTTAATTTCTAGTTTCTTTATCGTAGCATCGAGGGTCTCATTAGTTTTTGTGAGGCTCTCCACAAGTTTATTGCAAGTCCTCAAAATTGCGTTTTTTAGCTCCATATCCTCCATTTCTGTCATGTTTTTTTGTCTCCGCATCTTTTATGCTTTCTTGGTGCACCCCCTTGTGGTCTTTGTGCGCAGTCTTGTTCTAGTTAAGCCTTGATTGTTGTAGTTAATACTAGAGGGATTTGACCACCAGGCCGACTTGCTGTGAGAATCAGCTGTGTGGAAAACTTCTGTCCTCTGGGGAGGTGCTAATCTAGCCTTTGCCTGAGGCGATCCGGCAAATGGCTCTGAGCAGGGCTTGGGCGGGGCGGGCTCAACAGGGCGGGCGGAGGGAGCAGTTATGGCTGCTCTCAGTCCCGTTCCCAGAGGCTCTGCTTCTCAGAACCCCAGCAACGGCTGCAAATCTCGGAGAGAAAGCTGCCCTCACGTTTCAACTGATGCCAGACAATTCCACTTCTCCCGTTTGAGTCTGAGTCCCTAGAGACTCGCCCGGATCTCAGAGTCTGAGACTCCCTCCTGATTGAAAACGACAACCGCGCACTCAGCCACCAGCCCGCTTTTCGCGAGCACCTCCGCACCTTGGTATTTTCCACACTGCGCCTCTTCTGAGCCTCGGTATGCTGTTGTCTTTCCTTCTAGTTGAAGAGTCTGTCCTCAGCCAGCCTTCCTGTGGTTCTGGTTGATGTCCGTTCCGTCTTTTAGTTGTATTTTTGAAGTGGTTGTTTGCGGCAGCAATCTCAGGTGTTTACCTATGCCGCCATCTTGGTCTCCCCCTCCCAGAATTGAAAATTTTTGCCAAACATTTGTATTTTCAAAATGTGAAGCAATAATGCAATGGTCTATTTAAATTCCTTTAATGTGTAAGATTTTAAAATGGCATGCTGTTGAATTTTTATAGACTAGTGGTGATTATAGAAATGAACTGGGCTATATAGCATTTTCATAAGGATTGCAGTTTTATCACCATTTCTTTGCAAATTTAAGACAAATTAGGCCTCAAAGATCTTCTCAACGATGTTTTATTATTTTTTTCTTCATTTTAATGATTCGCTTAGAGTCAAGTTGAGACTATTTGGAGTAGTTACAGTTACTTTTTAGGTGAAAACTGACCCTACACTTATTTTTCAAAATGAGCAGTGTTTTCTTAATGCTACTGAAAATCTGAACTGAGAGTTAGGACACCTGAGTTCCAGTCCTGGCTCTGATGAGCTAGCTGTGTCATCTTGAATGCGACACACACACACACACACACACACACACACACACATTATCTGTAATATGAGATGATCCCTAACATCATTACCAGCTCTAATAGCCTATATTTTGAATTAATATAGTAGTTATGACAAGACCTATTAGCAGTTGCCATACTGGGGCTAAATAAAGAGGACAGGGTCTGAACAACTGACGAATAGGACAAACTGGCAGCCAAGGATCTGCCAATCAGCTGCAACGAGTGCAGTTAGTCAAGTGCCTTCATCTATTAGTAATACCTTAGGATCTGCTTAGGCCATGCTCTATGTGGAGAGGCTCCAGCCAGTGACTCAGCATTATAAGTGTACTAAGGCCTAGCCATTTCTGCCCAACATGGTACTCTTCTAATGGGCAATATTTGATCCAGATTTCATGTTGAATTGTTTGAGACTTTGTCAGATTTGCATCATGGTTTGAGTTTTTTTCCCCTGCTCAATTCTGCTTCCTCCCCATTTTATCTTTCATAGGTATTACCCACCAAGCTTCCATACCTCTCATACCCCTAATGCTCAGTGCTTGCTTCCTGGAGGACCCAGCTGACAAACATATAGCAGTATTTTAAGGGCAGACACAAAAGATAATCTCAAGGCTCATGGAATAGATGGTAATTAAACTAGTCCCGCTGAAGTGGAGCATTCAGGTCAATAAGCAGTTGAAAATCAAGCTGGAATAAAAAGATAATCAAACTGAAAAGATAAGTTGGGGAGTCAGATTAGTGAGGTTAATTGACAATGTCACACGGACGTATAGTTAAGGTTGGTGCCAGATTGGAGCCCCAGGTCATCCCAGCCACATCTTAAATCACTTACCAGGCCAGCAATTGACTGTCTACATAAACAGAAGATGGCTACTTCTGCAGCCTATGTGATGTACCTATATCAATGATTCCCAAAAGACCCCCTGGATGCATCATTATCAGCTGGGGAGCTTGGTGAAAATGGATACTCCTCAGTTCTGCCCTAGGCTTACTGAATGGGAGTCTCTGAGGATAAGAAACACTATCCCCCACTTTTCTTTGGCTGGAACCACCATTTCCAGTAATTCACCAAAATAACTAACATAAAGGGAAAGAGGAGAGGCACCCACTACGTGTTCTCTAGGTCTTTTAGAAAACATGGACTTGTTCCTTTGGCCATATAAATGCAAATATACAAGAAAGGTGATATTGTGGACATCAAGGGAATGGGCACTGTTCAAAAAGGAATGCCCCACAAATGTTACCATGGCAAAACTGGAAGAGTCTACAATGTCATCCAGCATGCAGTGGGCATTGTGAACAAGCAAGTTAAGGGCAAGGTTCTTGCCAAGAGAATTAATGTACGTATTGAGCATATTAAGCATTCTAAGAGCTGAAATAGCTTCCTGAAACGTGTGAAGGAAAATAATTAGAAAAAGAAGGAAGCCAAAGAGAAAGGTACCTGGGTGCAATTGAAGAGTTAGCCTGCTCCACCCAGAGCAGCACACTGTGAGAACCAATGGAAAGAAGCCTGAGCTACTGGAACCCACTCCCTGTGAATTCATGGCATTAAAAAATAAAAGACCTCTGTACTAATAAAAAAGAAAAAGAAAGAAGCACCACCCCCACTGACCTTTCCTCACTTCCTCTAGAAATCTGCTGTACAACAATGTGAATATAATCAATATTACTGAACTGTACACTTAAAATGGTTAAGATGGTAAATTCAAAGTATGTGCTTTTTTCCACATTTGAAATAAATAAAACAACTCTTGGAAAGTTCTGGGAACTTTTAAACAAAGTCCAAGAAATTAAAAAAAAAGAAAGTGGGAGAGAGGTGATGAACATATTATGTTCTTTGCTTCAACAGTGTAAGTTTGTTGTTTGCCCTTACACTTGTTGTCAATGCAGACCTAGAATCTTCAGATTGCAGACATGAATCTATTGTATTCATGACAAAATGCATAATCAAGGCACGGAGCTCATAATAATAGTTGAGTGAAGTTTAATATTTCCTTGCACCTATAATCTACATATAGAACAATCAACAATGACCTGAGCCCTTAAAGAGCCTCTTAAAGAACCATTAACTTAAAAAATATTTACATGTCAGCTATATTTGGATACACCACTAGATGGTACAAAAACCTAGTTTTCTGGTCATGATTTGCTTGTTGTGAAGGCTATGAAAGAGTATTTAATTTGAAATACTCTGAATATGTCCTTTGTGAAGTTGGAAAGTGAAATACATTGAAATAACATCTGGAAAAAATAGCATTACATTCTTACTTTCTGTTAGTTTGCCTTCCAGCTTGCTAATGACAGAAAGGGTACTTTTGGGAAGACAATTGGGACACATTTTCAAAATTTCCCAACCTTTTGGCTGGGGTTTTGTGTCCCCCAATCTAATAGAAATAGTGATATTTGCACTCTAACACGCTTAACCTCAATAGCTACTAGGATTATTGAAATTATGGTAGAAACATTTTCAATTCTAGGTCAGAAGAGCTTGGTATTTTAAGAGTATATTGTCTTTTTAAATTATTATTGAAAAGAGAAATGCTTTGCAGTTCCAAAAGGGGAAATAGCAGGATTCCATTTATATAAAGTTAAAAAAATAGGCAGAACAAATCTATGTTATAAAATGTCAGGGTTCTAAATGGAATAAAGCTTGAATTTTAAAATGAAACAAACAAACAAAAAACACCTACCATCTGGAAATAAAAACAAAACAAAAAACCACACACCTATATTAAACAAGTTGGTTAATAGGGGAAAGAATCAGAAATTATACATTTTCTGAAAAAATAATGGTAATGAAAACACTACATATCAGAATCTATGGGATACATTTAAATACTCAGAGGAAAATTCATAACCCTTAAAGCCTATATTTAAAAAAAATACAAGAATTAATTTTTTGACTAAAAAATCTTGAAAAAACACACACAAGGTAAACTAAAAAAGAGTATAGGAAAGACCATAATACAGATAAAAACAAAAGTCAAGATTTCCTGAGGAGGAGAGTAAGTGGCTGAAAGGGGGCACAGAGGACGGGTACCTTGGGAGTACTAGTAATGTTCTGGGTGCTGATTACTCATGTGTTATCCCTTTCTGACAATTCACTGAGTGGCCACTTTAGATCTGTGCCATTTTCTATATGTGGGCTAAATTTCATTTACATTTTTATTTTTCAGAAAACATGGGGGGAAATCTCCTTGACTTTGATCTTGGTGATGATTTTTTGGATATGACACCAAGAAAGTACAGTCAACAAAAGCAAAATTAGACAAGTGGGACTATATCAAACTAAAAAGCTTCCACATAGAAAAGGAAACAATCAACAAAATGAAAAGGCAACCAGTGGCATGTGAGAAAATATTTGCAAACCATATACAGGCATACCGCGGAGATATTGTGGGTCTGGTTCCAGATTACCACAAAAAAGTGAATATCGTAATAAAGAGAGTGACAATTTTTTTCGTTTCCCAATGCATATAAGTTATGTTTACTCTATATTGTAGTCTATTAAGTGTGCAATAGCATTTACATACCTTAATTTAAAATAGTTTATTGCTAAAAAATGTTAACCATCATCTGAGCCTTTAGCAAGTTATAATATTTTTGATGGTGGGGGGTCTTGCCTCAATATTGATGGCTGCTGATTGATCAGGGTGGTGATTGTTGAAGTTGTGGTGGCTGTGGCAATTTCTTAAAGTAAGAGAACAATGAAATTTGCATTTCGATGGACTCTTCCTTTCACAACCGATTTCTCTGTAGCAGGTGATGCTGTTTGATACCATTTTACCCTCCATATTAGCAATAAGGCTGTTTCACTTTCTTATTGAAGGGGAAAATAAGACATTTGGAGAGATAGCTACCTGAATCTGTGCCAGTAACCTGCCTTCTGCCTTCTGACGCACACTCTTGCTTGCCGATAAACTCCATTCTTATCAAGCTCCATTATCTGTGATGCCTGTCCTGCCTTGCAGAACCTGTTTCCTGGAATAGTCCCATTGTACAGAGGCCATGAACCATGAACCATATACAATCCCCGGAGGGGCTGAAACCAGTGCTGGCAGGCCTCTGGGTGTGGTCTCACTTCCCCCATCCCAACTCATGGGGGGCTGCAAAGCCCGAGAAGGGGCTGGAAGCCTGCTCCATATTTGGGGGACAAAGGAACTAAAGGGTATAAAGGGAAAGCTTCGTCCATATTCATCACTCAGGATTTGGAGACTGACTCCCCTGAGTCACGGCGCTAGCGCAATCTGCAATAAAGGCTGCTTTTCTGAATACCCTCTGAGTGCCTGGCTGATTAATTCTCCCGTGCTGCCTGGCAGCTTATTTGCAACATTAATTTGGTGCATTGGCTGGGAAAATATCAGTTGTGCTGCCCACTTAGGGCACCGCTGGTAAAGGCCGACAGCCAGTTCCATTCACCCAGGCTCTCCTGAAGACGGGAAAGGTGCACCTCCAGTGATTTGCTGGATTCCAGTATTCATTGGGCCCAGATGACCAGGACCCCCACTTGCACCCCAATGGACTCCAAGGAGGACAGAAAAGCCCTTACTGGAACCAGACATCTGACCAGTGAGTTTTCCCCCAGGGGAACCAGTTCGAGTTCAGGCCTGTCTTTCGGGACAGAAAAAGTGGCTGATCACCACTTAGGCAAAATATTTGCCTCAGTTCAGGGACTTTCCATGGGTGGAAGTCAAAACTTAGACTGACTGGTGTGTGAATTTGAATGTAAGAGTCTGTGTGAAGCGAAAGCGACCTTGTGTTTGTCCTGTGTCTCGTTAACTGGAAGGGATTACACAGTGTAACTGGAAATATGGAAAGTAGTTCCTCCAAACCTACTGTTTTAGAATGCATGTTAAAGAATTTTAAGAAAGGTTTTACTGGGGACTATGGGGTGAAGTTAGTTCCCTGGAAGTTAAGAAAGATGTGTGAAATAGACTGGCCATCTTTTGGGGTAGGATGGCCAGCAGAGGGCACATTGGATGTCCCCACAATCAGGAATGTTTACAGAGTTATAACAGGAGACCCAAGTCATCCCGACCAGCTCCCCTACATCAATCAGTAGCTGGAAATGGCTCAGCTCAAGCCACCTTGGATCCGGCTATGTGTATGTAAGAAGGGACAGAGTAAAGTTTTAGTGGCAGGAGAAAAGAGGCAGGCAGGAGAAAGAGGCAGGCAGGAGAAAAGAGACAGTCAGGAGAAGAGAAGCAGGCCCCTCAGAAGGAGAATAAACCTCCTATTCTGCAGGAACCCCCTGAGAAAACCCGCCAGTTTTACCACCTCCATATGTGCCTCAAGTGGCACCCAGTGTTCCTTTGCCCCATTAGGGAAGCTTGGATACACCACCTCCTTCCGTCTCTCCCCAACTGGACTCTCCAGAGCCAGTTGGATGGCACTTGCGTTCAGCTGATCAGAGACCCAGGCCACCCCCAGCTTTCCAGATGCCTCTCTGGGAGACTTGGGGTCCCCAAGTGCTTGGAGAAGATGGGACCCTATAAGAGGGGGGATTGGCCTTTTACTATCAGCCTTTTACCACCACTAATCTCCTGAATTGGAAACATCACACTCCTATTCTGAAAAACCTCAGGCCATGGTAGACCTCCTAGAGTCAATTTTCCAGACCCATAAGCCCACCTGGGTTGACTGCAAGCAACTCCTTCTCATGCTTTTTAACACTGAGGAGTGCATGGGAATAGTAACGGAAGCTCAGAAATGGCTCCAGACCCAGGCCCCGGCAGGGATATTAGACACAGACAGATGGGCCAGGGAGGCCCTCCAAGATGAGGAAACTAGATGGGACCCTAACTCAGAAGATGGAAGGGCCAGGCTAGAGAGATACCTACTGGCCTTCCTCCAAGGGCTCAGGGCCAGGGCCAAGAAGCTCACCAATATGGCTAAGACCTCAGGTCTTCTAGAAACCTGATGAAAGTCAAGCAGCCTTCTATGAGAGACTCTGTGAGGGATATAGGATCTGCACTCCTTTAATCCTGAAGCCCCAGAAAATCAAACTATGGTCAATGCAGCCTTTTTGGCTCGGCTCAGCCTGACATAAGGAGAAAGCTACAAAACCTTAAAGAATTCAAATTTTCTGTGTGGTGTGGGGGGGGGGGGACACACACACGCAACCAAGCTGCTAGAAATAGCAAACAAGGTTTTCATCAACCGAGACAGGGTGGCTAAGGAGGAAGCAGAGGAGAGACTGAAAAAGAAAGCAACCTTGATAGCAGCAGTGATTAAGGAATCAAGCTCCCAGACAGATAAGAAAGGAAAACAAGGACCCAGGCCAGGGGAAAGGAGGACAAACTTTAAGCAGGATCAGTGCGCCTATTGTAAGGAATCTGGACACTGGAAAAATGAATGTCCAAATCACCAGAAAGGGGTCAGGGTCATCCAACCCACCCAGCCGCAGATCTCATTGGGCTGGTGGCAGTCGACTCTGACTAGGACAGACTCGGCTCTTTCCAACTGGGCTCCCGCAAGCCCATGGTCAGAATGAAAATTGGGGGCCAGACTGAACTTTATGTTTGATATTGGGACTGAGCACTCAGTAGTTACTCAGAAGGAAGCTCCTCTCTCAGGAAAGGAGGCCACCATTATTGGAGCTACCAGGGACGAGACCTGTAGATCATTCTGCTGCCCTCATTGGTGGCCACTAAGTTATTCATGAATTCCTGTACTTGCCAGATTGTCCAGTGCCTCTAATGTGTGGAGACCTTTTAGCCAGATGGCTCAGCACAGTTGTGCCTAGGTGAGGAGACCTCGCCAATGATCCTGTCCTTAGCAGTGCCCAGGGAGGAGGAATGGAAACTTTATACCTCCCAGTCAAAGGACTCACCATTAGAGCCTGAATTAGAGGAAGAATTCCCACTGGCCTGGGCAGAAGGAAATCCTCCTGGCCTGGTCAAGGACCATGCCCCAGTACTAATTGACTTGAAGCCTGGGGCACAGCCTATCAAAATCTGCCAATATCAGATTCCAAGGGATGCATGCCTAGGAATCCAGGTCCACTTAGACCAGCTGCTTCAGTGGGGACTTCTTAAACAGTGTCAGTCTCCATGGAGCATGCCCTCTTGCCTGTCAGAAAGCCTGGGACTAATCATTACCACCCAGTACAGGACCTGTGGGCTGTTAATGAGGCTGTTAAAACCCTGCATTGGCACTGCTGAACCCTTACACTCTTCTGGGACTCATTCCATCAAAGGTGGAATTGTTTACATATCTAGATCTGAAAGATGCCTTTTTTCTGCCTTCAGTTGGCACCCTCCAGTCAGCCCCTGTTTGCCTTTGTGTGGAAACCCCAACTACGGGGGCCAAGGAGCAGTTCACCTGGACCAGACTGCCACAAGGGTTCAAGAACTCCCCAACTCTTTTTAGCAGAGCGCTAGCATCTGATCTGTCCAAATTCCCAGGACAGGACTTGGGGTGCATTCTACTCCAATATGTAGACAACCTCCTACTGACTAGCTCCACGCAAGCTCAGTGCTGGGAAGGAATACAAGCCCTTCTGAGATTCTTAACTGAAACAGGTTACCAGATGTCCAAGGAAAAGGCTCAAATCTGTCAGAGAGAAGTCAAGTACCTAAGTTTCCGAATCGCCCGAGGTAAACGAAGACTAGGGACTGAAAGGAAGCAGGCAGTATGTGCTATTCCAGTCCCCAGCACCTGGCGGCAGATTTGGAAATTCTTGGGAGCAGCAGGATTTTGTCACCAAAAAGGGAAGGACTCAGTGTCAGAAGGAAACAGTTGTGAAGACACAGCAGCCAAGTTGGCTGCTAAAGAACAAGTACCACTGTCGCAGATCATGTTGGCCCCTGAATTACCTGAACCTCCGAAATAGACTTTTCAGGAAGAGGAATGGGCTCAGCAAGATGGGGGTAAGAGGATGAAGGAAGGTTGGTGGACACTTCCAGATCATAGGGTCTATGTTCCAGAACAGTTAGCCCATAAGGTAGACCTCCAGCAGCATGAACTTACTAATTTAGGGAATACTTCCCTAGAGGCTTTGTTAGGCAGATACTATCTAATTGCCCATCTTTCCTCCTCATGTGCCGCAGTCTCTCAGCGCTGCCTCCTCTGTGCACAGAACAATGCCAAACAGGGTCCTGTAGGACTGATGGGAGTACAGCACTGTGGGCAAGCTCCCTTTGAGGACCTAGAGGTAGATCTTACAGAAATAGGGCATAGCAGAGGGAATAAATATCTTTCAGTCTTTATCTGTACTTTTTCAGCCCAGGTCGAGGCATATCCTACTTGCACAGAGAAGGCAAGAGAAGTCACTAAGGCATTGCTGAAGGACATAATTCCGTGGTATGGAATGCCTCTGACCATAGGATCAGATAATGGCCCAGCCTTTGTAGCCAAAGTGGTAAACAAGTAGCTAAGGTCTTAGGAATGAAACAGAACTTATATACAGCTTACAGACCCCAGAGCTCAGGGCAAGTAGAGTGCATGAACCAGACTCTCAAGCAGGCTATGGCTAAGCTATGTCAAGAGACAAACTTACCCTGGACAGATATCTTGCCTCTTGTACTCCTGTGGGTACACTGTGCCCTGAAGACCAGGGTAGGTTTCTCTCCCTTTGAAATTCTATATGGCAGACCCTCTCCCTTAATTCAGCCAAAGGGAGATTTGGGGGAAATAGGAAACTTAGAAATTCAGAAGCAATTACAAGGACTTGGGAAAACTACCTTTGAAGTCCACAGATGGATTACTGACCAATTGCCCATCTCTTTAGGAACGGCTATGCACCCTCATAAACCTGGAGACCAGGTTTGGGTAAAGGATTGGAAAAAGGAGCTCCTTAAGCCAACTTGGAAGAGACCCTATCCAGTCATACTAACCACCCCCACAGCTCTCAAGGTTGCAGGATTGAACACCTGGATCCACAACTCCCAGGTGAAAGCAGTCCACCAGCTGAGTGACACCCAGCCTGAGTGGAAGGTGACCTCCGACCAGAAACACCCCCTGCGGATCACCCTCAAGAAAATGGCGGACTTGGCTGACCAACTTGTTCCAAGGAATTCAGATAACATCCTGCTGAATTCTGCCTTACACTAATATTTCTTTCTTATCTCCCCCCTAAAAGTAATATACTCTGGTATTTCTGGATAATCATTGTTTTTATCTTTCTAATAATTCTTATTTTGTCTTTTTATGAGTGTTGCCAGAACTCTAGACTAGTACCAGGAGGAGAACTTTTCTGTCCCTGCTGGGACACAGAAACACTATAAATTACTACCTCCTCCACAGCAAAGGAATTTATTGCTGTCCCTGACCAAGATGAGACTGGTTCTTTTACTGTAAATAATTGCTCTCCCCTTCTTGCCTGGTATCATAGCTGGCCATCTGAGGTGGGGTCCCAACGACAAACCCAGAAGAGAATGCTCATGTTTTAAGGAGGGCCAGACCCAGCATATCACTGACTACAATCCTGCCTGTTACCAAGATATTGCCACTTACTGTGAGTGGCAAGGAAGAATTTATATCACAGGAGCCAACTGGTACCCATCTACGACCTCAACTAGCTCCTTTATGAAGAAAAATAACTGCATAGGTCACAATTTTCAAAACATATGTGGGGATACCAAGGCCAAGAGGGCTCTAAAAATAACCCTGGGCCACCAGATAAGAAAAAAAAAGAAAGCGTGGGAAAAGGAGACATATGTAAAACTTTAGACAATAAATTTTTTAAAAAAGAAAAGGGCTATACAAGTTGCTGAAGGTATGACAGAAATAAAGAATACTAGAGTAGAAATACTTAATGGAAGGTCTGAGGCATGGTTATGGATTTTTGAAGGACACAGAAAGAAGGTTTGAAGGCTGATTTGAAAGTGTGAAATTTGTGAAGGTTGTGTATGTGATGAGAAGGAAAAGAGAAATGTTGAAAGAAAGAAAGAAAAAAAAAGGGCCATTTTACTCTGAGCAAGAGAGCCTGAGGCTTCAGTCTCCAAGCCTGACAGGACAAGGTTGCTGGATACTTCTTAAACCAGAATATTCAGCAGCAGAATTTTAAGACAGAGTGTACATAATGCTTCAGACCCCCACCCAGCAGGAGCTGCCCCCTGATGGTCAGTGAGTTCCCACCAGGGGCACACCGCTCAGCCAGAAGCCAGGCTCACGGCTGGTGAGCGCAGTGTCAGTGGCAGGGAACGGGCCTAAGCTGGCAGTCAGATATCCCCCGAGGGCTCCCGGACTGCCTCAGTCTCTCAGCGCTGCCTCCTCTGTGCACAGAACAATGCCAAAGAGGGTGCAGGCCGGGCTGAGGGAGCCCCCTGAGTACATGAATTTCATGCATTGGGTCTCTAATTGATAGATAAATAAAGAAGATATGATACATGCACACACATGCAATGAAATATTATTCAGCCATAAAAAAAGAAAACCCTGCCCTTTGCAACAGCATAAATGAACTTGGTAAACATTATGCTAAGGGAAATAAGCCCAGACAAAGTAAGACAAATACTCTATGATCTCACTTATATGTGGAATCTAAAAAAAGCTGAACTCATAGAATCATAGAGTATAATGGTGGTTGCCAGGGGTATGGGGTGGGAGAAATGTGGAGGGGTTGGTTAATTATAAGATGAATAAAGTTCTGAGGATATAACATACAGCTTAATGACTATAGTTAATATTACCATATTTTATACTTGAAATTGATGAGATCTTCAGTGTTCTTGCCACACACACATATAAAAATGGTAACTATGTGAGGTGATGATTACATTAATGAACTTGATTGTGGTAATGATTTTGCAGTGTATTCATATGTCAAATCATCATGTTGTACACTTTAAATATATTTTTGTCAATTATACTTCAATCAAGCTGGAAAAAATAAAAACGTCAAACTAATTTTAAAAGTTTATCAAAAGAGCCCTAGCTGGTTTGGCTCAGTGGATAAGCATCAGCCTGTGGAATGAAGGTCCTGGGTTCGATTCCGGTCAAGGGCACATGCCTGGGTTTCAAGCTCATTCCCAGTAGGGGGCATGCAGGAGGCAGCCAATCAATGATTCTCTCTCATCATTGATGTTTCTATCTCTCTCTCTCCCCTCTCCCTTCATCTCTGAAATCAATAAAAATATATTAAAAATAAGTTTATCAAAAGAGAAGTTATAATTTTATTATTCAGTTTTCCCCAGTACATTATTCTTCCCCTGATGCTTAGCATAGTATCTTTCATAGAGTAAGGACTCAATAAATGTTGAATCTTTTTTAATGGCTTTGTGTATCCTATTATTGAACCTACCATTATTAGAATGAGACATCTATCTACACTAATAAAAGCAAAACATGCAAATTGGTGTCACTCCGTTACGCCCGCCAGCCAATCAGAGTGACTATGCAAATTAACCCAACAAAGATTATGGCTAATTTGCATATGCAGGCATGGAATGAAGACTGAAGGCTCTGACCAGAGTGAAGACTGAAGATTGAAGACTGAAGACTGAAGACTGAAGAGGCTTGGCTTCTTCGCTGTGGCCAGACCAAAGGTCTGGGTCCCGGGTGCTGGAGGAAAATTGGTGCCGGCAGCCAGGGGAAGGAAGGCCTATTGCACGAATCTTCGTGCAACGGGCTTCTAGTATATATAAAGAGGTAATATGCTAATTGGTCCTAACGGTGTCCCAGTTATGACCTTTCAACAGGCTGCAGTGCACAGGAGCTGGTGGGCAGGGACGAGGGCAGGGACTTGCACCACCCGGACATGAGGCTGCTGCCAGGGGTGGCCCCCTGCCCCGGTGGAGGTGTGCACAGGCCTGCCGTACCACCTGGCTTAGAGGGCAGCATCAGGACAGGCCACGGCAGCCCCCCCCCCCCCCCCCGGAGGAGGCACATGCAGGCCTGCCATGCTGCCTGGCCCAGAGGGGGTCGTCAGGATGGGCTGCGGTGGCCTCCCCAGTAGAGGTGTGCACAGGTCCTCAGTGCTGCCAAGCCTGGAGCGGGGAGTCAGGATGGGGTTGGGGCCTCGGCAGAGAGCTCTCAGCACTCCTGCACTGGGGTCTGAAGGCAGGGAGAGAAAGGGAGAGCAGATGGGCAGTTAGGGAGTTTAGGCCAGGAGGGGAGTGCAGATAGGCAATTAGGGGGATCAGGCCAGGAGGGGAGAACAGTTAGGGCCATCAGGCTGGCAGGGGAGCAGTGAGGGGCATCAGACAGGCAGGAGAGTAGTTAGGGGCATCAGGCAGGCAGGCAGGTGAGCGCTTAGGAGCCAGTGGTTCTGGATTGTGAGAGGGATCCCAGATTGGAGAGAATGCAGGCCAGGCTGAGGGACCTCCCCCCCCCCCGCACAAATTTTGTGCACCAGGCCTCTAGTTATACATAATAAGAGTAATAATAATAATTTAAACAACTATAGCACTTTACAGTTTGAGGCTCTCAATTCCTGACTTTCATGTACATAGAGCAGGTTGCCTGGATCAGACAGGGGTTGTAGATGAGATATTTGTCGAGAAAGAGTCCCCTAACCTGGAGATGGTGGCTATTTAGTGATAAAACAAGGAAAGAAAACACCTACTTCATACTCATATGGGGTGACTAACCAACCAGGACTGCCTTGGTTTTAGCACTGGAAGTCCAGTGTCCCATGAAACCCCTCATTCCCAGGCAAACCAGGATAGTCAGTCACCCTAAATCACTTTTCATGTGTTATCTCATTAATCTTCACAGTAACACTATATAGGAGGTACTATTATTATTTTCATTTTAACAATGATAAATGGAGGCTCAAAGGGGTTAAGTCACTTGTCTAGGGTCACACAGCTAGGAAGTAGTGAAGTCTCAACTCTAGTCCTAATTGGACTGACTCCAAAGTTAGCAGAGAGCTGAAAGAGACAGGTGACCTCAGTCAATGAGGACTGAATTACTGAAGTCCTCCTGTTACAAAGGATATTCTTTGACTTGCTCAAAGAACAACAGAGAATTTAAGACAACTGGAAGAAGTGCAAATTGGGATAACTTTCATGGCCCAGAGCTGAAAACTCTGATTCAGTACAGTCATTCTGGGCAAGGTATCCATTAAAACCTTCCAAAGGGGGTAAGCTTTGCAGAGTTACTCCAGGACATTTTAAATTCATTAGCAAAGGGCAAAATTCCCAGAAGGCTGAAAGAATTTCCTCTGACAACACTTTTTAGATAACCTACCAAGTAGTATGGCCAAACTCCACCCGGAGTAGAAATTCAGAATCACAGTCACAGTTTGAGCTAATTATTGTTGTTTTTTCCAAATGACCCACAAAGACCTACTAGGGAGCACTGTTGTCTTTCATTGAGAAATCAACATCATGACTGTTTTCTTATCTTTAAGGTTCATAAGGCCAGGATCCGATTATAGACTCAAAGTCTCAAGAGGAAATGCAAGGTTGGAAGCTCCAGGATGGAACTTTCAGTAGGCATATGGGCAGAAATAGCAAAAGAAGTACATGAAAACAAGTAAACAGAGGATGTATCAGAAAGAACTAGCAATGCCTTCCATACCACTGTAAGAGTGTAGGAAACTGTATACTTAAGAGGTACTATGAAGGAACATTCTGGAATTAATAATAAGCACACCATTTAAACATTTCCCAAGAAACTTAGGTAGGATTTTGTGTCAACTTCCCATCAAAGCAATTTAATACATCCTACCCAAGTGCTCTGCACCATGGTAGGTGGGACAAACTTCAGTGTTAACATGTCTGCTCATATCACTGACATTGAGATTGATTTCATCCTCAAAAGTTGAAGGTATGCCCTAACCGGTTTGGCTCAGTGGATAGAGCATCGGCCTGTGGACTCAAGGGTCCCAGGTTCGATTCCGGTCAAGGGCATGTACCTTGGTTGGGGGCACATCCCCAGTGGGGGGTGTGCAGGAGGCAGCTGATCAATGTTTCTCTCTCATCGATGTTTCTAACTCTCTATCCCTTTCCCTTCCTCTCTGTAAAAAAAACCAATAAAATATATATTAAAAATAAATAAATAAATAAATAAAAATTCTTCTTAAAAAAAAAAAGTTGAAGGTAAGTCTTTCAAGACTCCGTTAGCTAATATCATAACATATAACCATGCCAAAAGATTCCAGAAATTCGGGTACACTTTCTTGCTCATGAACCAACACCATTTTGTGACACAAAAAGAACAATCAACAGATGTTTTAACCAGGCAAAAATCCCACCAATGAGTTCTTCAGACTTAGTTATTGCTACTTGTTACCTGAAGTTGATAATTCTAAATAAACCAAAAAAAAAAAGCATCATTGCCACCCACTTCTTAAAGGAAAGAGCCAACTTTCAGAAGGGCAATACCCATCTCTGCCTACTACAGTGCCTGGCACAGGGACATCTCATTCATTAAATTGATATTACTTTTGGCCAACAAATATAACAAGTAAACTGTACAGATCATTCCTGGATCTCTACCCAAGGCAGAGTTAGCTGCCTTCTTCTGAACTCCCATGGCTCCCTGGGCTTCCCCTATCATAGTGCTGGTCACACGTGTTGATCCCAATGGACTATTTCCTTGTCTGTCTTTCCCACTAGACTGTGAGCTATGTCTGCCCTGATCATCACTGCACCCCAGTGCCATGTTTATGAATGATTGAATGTATAGAATATTAATTATACTCTATGTTCAAGAAGTACAAGGCTATGGAATACTATATTTGTCACTCTTTCTCCAGGTTTCCTTGCTCAGCCAAATCTGTGAACTTAGACAAATAACTTGGCTTCCTGGGAACCAGCCTCAGTTAGAGCAGTGGGCTCGGTGACAGACCTTCAAGGGGGCACAAGGCATTTTCTTACACTAGGACTCTGAGTGATCTAAGGCTGTAGGGAAGAATAGATTGTCCCTCCAGAAAAAGTTGACAGGGGAGGCTTAGTTCTTATGACTAGAAGTAGGGCCTTTGGCTTCAGACAGGGCTTAAAGTCAATCTCTAGTATTTTCTGACTAACTGGGCAATTACCTTAGCCTTCTAAAGCAAGCATGT
The DNA here is from genome assembly GCF_000147115.1 of Myotis lucifugus. Lineage (NCBI taxonomy): Eukaryota > Metazoa > Chordata > Mammalia > Chiroptera > Vespertilionidae > Myotis > Myotis lucifugus. The sequence continues at coordinate 3,784,225 of NW_005871050.1, read as the reverse complement.
CAAACTCATGGCCAGCCACGAGTTTGACATGCTTTCTCTAAAGCCTCATTTCTTTAACAGGGCTTGTTTTGAACATCTTATCATTGCCATTGACTATGCTCAAGATGAATTCATAATTGCTTGTGTGTTTAGAATTATTACAATATTTGAGTAATAAGGGCTATGATTTACTGAGTACTCATCGTGTGGCAGGCTCTTGGCTCAGTGCTTTAGATGCATCAACTCATTGAATCTTCACAATAACCCTTCAAGGAAAGGATTTTTTTTTTTTTTTTTAAATATATTTTATTGATTTTTTACAGAGAGGAAGGGAGAGAGATAGAGAGCTAGAAACATCGATGAGAGAGAAACATCGATCAGCTGCCTCCTGCACATCTCCCACTGGGGATGTGCCCGCAACCCAGGTACATGCCCTTGACCGGAATCGAACCTGGGACCTTTCAGTCCGCAGGCCGACGCTCTATCCACTGAGCCAAACCGGTCTCGGCAAGGAAAGGATTTGTGTTGCTATTTTATGGATAAGAAAATTAAAGCTTGGAGCAGTGGCTCAGCCCCTGCAGCTGGTAAATTGTAGAGCCAAGATTCAAGCCTGATTTTGTCTGACTCCATACTCTTAACCTCTATACTCAACTGCTGTAGAGTAATTAAGGGGTATTAAAATGGAACCTTGTAAAAGCCATATATATATAAATATAAAGCTTTTGCCTTCTCTTAAGAGGCCATTAGTTTCAGCAGCCTTTTGGCGTCAAATGAAAAAAATAAGGTTGGTCCATCAGTACAAGCAGACAGGCCACTCTACCAATATACTGGGCCCTTCTTCCCATTGCTAGCTAAAATAATTACCATCTATTTAATCACTTGAATGATTCACAACCTGGACTTGTGGGGCTTTCATTTGATTTTCTACGTAGTTGTAGAACATCAGAATAATATGTAGATAGGCAGTTCTAAAGGACCTTTAAAAGCACTACTTAAAAAATAAAGAAGTCTCCAGTTCTCAATCTTCTAAAGCCAGGAATTCTTTCCAAACTTGATAGGACCATTTGTCAAATTCATTGAGCTTTGTGTGATGGAATTGGTAAGTGCTGTCCTTCCCTGGGGAGTGTCAACCTCATGGATGCTTCAGCTTAGTTAACATTGGGAATGGCCTTGGTGACTAAAACTGCTCCTGTTGCCCTAGTTTCAGGCCAAAATTTGCAAACTGCTTAGGTTCGGGGAAACATTTTAGTCAAACTGAGCATGATTTCCACTTCTTTGGAGAGAGGCCAAATGCTGTGCAAGATTAGAGATAAAAGGAAACCTGGTCCGGATACAGGGGCGTGCATGGAGACAGGTCTATGCTTGGGGTAGGGGGTGGGGAGTCTCTGCTGCTCTCTGCTGGCCATAAGCTGGTGCTATAGTCACTGAAAAAGTGACTCATTCAAAGTGCTGCCGCTGGGGCTCCTCCTCCTATTGCTACTACCATTATTACTACCACAAACTAGTAGCACATATCAAGTGCCCTTCCAATGCCAGGTACTGAACGAGGTGCGGTGGAGAAAGAGGGGACAAGTTCTGGTCGGTGTTCTTGACAAACGCAATATGATGGGGAAGACAGATTCCCAGACAGAGAATTATAATAAAGTGCAGTTAGTGTCCACAATAGAGCAAGGAACAGGATATGTGTGTTCCTTCAATCAGCAGTACTGAGCTCTTACTCTGTGTCAACTTCCAAGTGAGGTTCTGGGAAAACAATGCCACCTACTTGCATTTGTACAGAGCTTGGTGTTTTAAACATTCACTTAGTACACATCTCATTTGGTCATCACAACAAACCTGTGAGATATGCAGAACAAATATTAATTTCCCAATTATTTAGATTAGGAAACTGAGGCTCAGATGGGTTGCATGAGTTGCTATATGATATAGAGCTGGCTGTTAGGTTACAGAGCTTGGACTTGACTGTCTGACTTCAAATCCATTCCCATGACTGTTGCACCACACTGCTCTGTGCTGCTTACTGAGATGTAAGTAGAGTAATGGTTAAGGCCAAGTGCTCCTAGAGTCCAACCACTCTCTATAGACAGTGGCTGGCAAATTATTTCTCTTTGCTTCATGTTTCCCATCTTTTAAATGGGAATAATAACAGTACTTAATTTATAAGGTTATTATGAGGACTAAATGAGTAAATGCCTATGTCAGTAAAATAGTAAACACTTAATAAACATTAGCTCTTAATATCACTCTCAACACATGAGGCAGACAACTTTGGCAACGTGTGAAAAGTCCACTCTAATAGCTCATTTTTCAGTCTTCCAGGGACAATACCTCTTCCTCTTGTCTCTAAGAGTACCTGTAGAAATAATGGGGCTACCAAGGGTAGAGGAACAAAGTCTGCCCTAGAGAGGTGACCTCTGTCTTTCGGCACAGGGGTGAGGGGGAAACTGCCAGAGGGATCAGGACTTGTAAAATAGAATTTTAAAATGTTCATGTTAAACACAATGTCATTGAGAGATAATATGTCAATATTGCTCTGGACTCATCAGTGAAAAATCACATGCCACTCATGTCAATGACCAGAATTATAGCTTATACATTAGCAGTTTAATTAAGTCGTATTTTTTAAAAGATATTTTTATTGATTTCAGAGAGGAAGGGAGAGGGAGAGAGAAATAAAAACATCAATGAAGAGAGAGAATCATCTATTGGCTGCCTCCTGCACGTCCCACACTGGGGACCAAGCCTGCAACCCGGGCATGTGCCCTTGACCTGAATCGAACCTGGGACCCTTCAGTCCGCAGACTGATGCTCTATCCACTGAGCCAAACTGGCCAGGGCAAATTAATTAAGTCGAATTTTAAGAGATGAGATGTTTGGTATGCATTTTAACAATTAGAAATGACTCTTGTTAACAGGACATTTATCAAAGAAGGAACTTACAATACTTATCCACGTACGCAGTTGGAAAATTTTATCTGGCTGAAAATAAGTGGATTTTGTAGCAGAAGGAAAACAAAAGAATTAAAAAGTGTTTTTATTGAGCCCAGCCAGCATGGCTCAGTGGTTGAGTGTCGACCTATGAACCAAGAGGTCACGGTGCAATTCCCAGTCAGGGCACATGCCTAGGTTGCGGGCTCAATCCCCAGTGTGGGGAGTGCAGGAGGCAGCAGATCAATGGTTCTCTCTCATCATTGATGTTTCTATCTCTCTCTTTCTCTCCCTCTCACTTCCTATCTGAAATCAATAAAAATATGGTTTAAAATGTTTTTATTGAAAAAGTTACCTTGTTAAAGAGAATTTAAAAATTATAGAGACTTTATCACTGGACAAAATTCATCTTATTCATATCTGCAAAACAAGGTCAGTATGAGCTGGTACTGAGAATGCGGACAAAGAATTATATAATAGTATTTGAACTGGATCTTCTATCTATCTGGGATCCCATGAAATTTCTTTTCCCACTTTGCTGCATCTCCTCAACTCTTCTGAGTGTCCTCTTTTGGCTCCTTCATGAACTCTTCTTTCTCTACCATCTCCTAAATGTTTGTATTCTCCAGGGATCTTCCTTTGCCTACAGCCTTTATACACTACACCCTCTTCCTAAGTGATTGCATTCTTTCTCACAACATCAATTAGCATTGATGACCAAATTGATTACTCCAAAATCTCCATTTTCCACCAAGACCTCTCCCAAGAGCTTGAGACTCATTATCCACCTGTCTATTGGACATTGGTATCCAAGATCCCACAGACACTAGTACCTCTTAAATGTGTTCTGCCACCTGACTTCTCTGCACTGTTTAAATGACACCATCATTAACCCAGCCAGCCAAAGTAAGAACTTGAAAGTCATTCTTTTTTTATTGAGATATAATTCAATATTCATCCTTTTAAAGTGTACAATCTAGTGCTTTTTAGTAAATTCACAGAGTTGTGCAACCAGCAACACAATCTAGTTTTAGAGCATTCAATTACTCCTGAAAAGATCTCTCATATCCATTAGCAGTTACCCCTCCTACCCCTGGAAACAACTAATCTACTTTCGCCCTCTGTAGATTTTGCCTATTCTGGATATTTCATATAAATGGCATCATATAATATGTGGTCTTTTGTGACTGGCTTCTTTCACTTAGCCTAGTGTTTGCAAGGTTTGTCCATGTTGTAGCATATATTAGAACTTCATTTTGTTTTATGTTTGAATAATATTCCATTGTATAAATGTATCACATTTTATTTATCCATTTATAAGTTGAGGGACATTTTGGTTGTTTCCAATTTTGGTTTTTATAAATTAAGTTGCCATGAACATCCATATGTAAGTTTTTGTGCAACATATGTTTTCAGTTCTCTACAAGCAGAATTTCTGGGTCATATGGTGATCTATGCTTAAGCTTTTGAGGAACTGCTAAACTATTTTCCAAAATTAATATGCCATTTTACAACCCCACCAGTAATGTATGATGGTCCAAATCCTTTTGGAGTCATTCTTGATTCCTCCCTTTTCCTTAGTTTACACATTTAATCAATCACCCAAGTCTTGCCAATTTAACATACTAAGCATCTCTCAAAACTGTCCCTTGCTCTCCAGTCCTACTACTACTGTTTTGGTCAATCCTATGTCATCTCTCATTTGGAATATTGCAATAATCTCTAAATTGGCTCTTGCCTCTAACTGCTCCTCTAATCTGCTGTCAGAAAGAGATTTCTAAAACAGGCATCTGACAACATCATAGTTCTGCTTGAAAGCCTTTAATGCAGTGGTTCTCAACCTTATGGCCCTTTAAAGACAGTTCCTCATGTTGTGACCCAACCGTAAAATTATTTTCATTGCTACTTCATAACTGTAATGTTGCTACTGTTATGAATCGTAATGTAAATATCTGATATGCAGGATGGTCTTAGGCAACCCCTGTGAAAGGGTCGTTCGACCGCCAAAGGGGTCGCGACCCACAGGTTGAGAACCGCTGCTTTAATGCAATGGCTCTCAACCGTGGCTGCGCAGTAGAATCACCAAGACAGATTTAAAATATCCTGATGCCCAGGTTGCACCCAAGGTCAGAATCTCTGGGGTGGGATCCTGGAATCAATAGTGTTAAATCTTTCCAGGTGATTTCAATATGGAGCCAAAATGGAGAAACACTGCTTTTTAGTGGCTTCCTATTGCTCCTAGGATACAGTTTAAGCTTCTTAATGGCCCAGAGGTCCATCATCAGCCCCCTTATACCTCTTTATCTGCATCTCTTGTCCCTCCCTTCCTCACACTAAATACGCCAGCCACACTGATCTGCACATGGTATCCAGCAGAAACATGTTTTTTTCTTCCCTGTCTCTTCTGCCTGGATCATCCTTCCCAGGTCTCTTCCCCTAGGGAGCTTCTACTCATTCTTTAGGATTCAGCACCCCCAGGTCCATCCATGTTGTCACAAAGGGTAAAATTTTCTTCTTTTTATGGCAAAGTAGTATCCATCATGTAAATGTACCATAGCTATTTTATCCACTCATCAACTGATGGGCTGTTTCCAAATCTTGGCTATTGGAAATAACACGGCAATGAACATAGGGTGCATATGTTCTTTCAAATTAGTGTTTCGGGTGAACATTGTGCTAAGTGAAATAAGCCAGTCAGAGAAAGACATGATTTCACTCATATCTGGAATCTAATAAACAAATCGAACTAACAAGCAGAATAGAGACAGACTCATAGAGAACAGCTCTCTGCCGGGAGGGAGAGAGGCTGGAGGTATTAGGGGATTGAACAATAAAGGAAAAATAAGAGAAAGAATTCATGGACACAGACAACAGTGTGGTGACTATGTGGGGAGGGGTGTGGATAGAGGTGGGAGAGGGTACAAGGGGGATAAATGATGGAAATAGAATAAAATTTAATAAAAAGATTCAACACCTCTAGGAACTCTTCTTATATAAGATTTCTCTTGCTCTGTGTACTCCTTGAACCCTATTGGAATCATCTTCCTCCCCTCCCCCACCCTCTGCTTAGCTGATTCATTCATCTCTCATCAGCACCTGAAATTTATATGCACTCTATAAAGAGTTGTTGGGTGAATAAATTAATGAATATCCTCAACAATACAATATTTATTGGTTGACATCTTAACAGCCAGACCATGAAGGCAACTGGGCCAGAATAGATAATGACTTCAACCATGGAGAAAGGGCCTGGCATAACCAGTCTTACCATACCAGCATACAGCTTCCCTAGCCAGGAAACTCCCAGGCACTTCAGAACTGTCCTCAACCAGACAAGTGGCTCTTGACTAGAACACACTGAACATAAAACTAGGACTGACCATGAAGCAGATGCCTTAGCAACAGTGGTTGGCAAACTCATTAGTCAACAGAACCAAATATCAACAGTACAACGACTGAAATTTCTTTTGAGAGCCAAATTTTTTTAACTTAAACTATATAGGTAGGTACATTGTTATTTAACTTAATTAAGGTACTCCTAAGGCTTAGGAAGAGCCACACTCAAGGGGCCAAAGAGCCGCATGCGGCTCGCGAGCTGCAGTTTGCCGACCACGGCCTTAGCAGATCCCTCTCCTGAAACTTCAAAAAACCTGCCAAAGAGAAGGGAAGCCACTGTCTGCACCTGAATAAAGACTAGTGTGGCAAAAAGTGAAGCACTCTCGCTCTCTCCGAGCCCATTCTAATGCTCTATCCCATCTCTGGGGCTTCCATGTTTCATGCCTCTCCACACTGTCTCAAACTTCAGTATCAAATAAACCCTGCCTGCTCTGACCAATCTCTATATCAGGGGTCCCCAAACTTTTTAAACAGGGGGCCAGTTCACTGTCCCTCAGACTGTTGGAGGGCCGGACTATAGTTTAAAAAAAAAACTATGAACAAATTCCTATGCACACTGCACATATCTTATTTTGAAGTAAAAAAACAAAACAGGAACAAATACAATATTTGTATTTGCATGTGGCCCACGGGCGGTAGTTTGAGGACCCCTGCTCTATATACTTGCCTGGCTCTCATACTTTGGTTCCACCTTGATTATATGATAGCAACTGATTGGCCAACCACACCAAGTGCCAAGACCACAAGCTCTCAGGAGCCCATATCTCTGAGAAGGTTGTCAGCCTTGCCAGCCTACTGTCTGCTTAATGTCAGGTCACAGACTTGGCTTCCTGATTAGGTATTCACTTTACATATATTTATTTCAGTACTAAAATGAGATACCACATATAAAATGGAATATTACTCAGCCATGAAAAAGAGAAAATCTTCCCATGTGCGACCATATGGATGGACGTTGAGGATATAATGCCAAATGAAATAAATCAGACTGAAAAGGCAAATACCATATGATCTCAACTTATATATGGAATAAAAATAACACAAACAAACAAAATAAAACAAAACTAACTCATAGATACAGAGAACAAACAGATCAGTGGTTACCAGAGGAGAAGGGAATTGAGGGTGGGCAAAATGGATAAAAGGAGTCAACTCTATAGTAATGGATAATAACTAGACTTTTGGGGGTGATTGCTTTCTAGTGTATAAGAGGTCAAATTAATAATGTTGTACACGTGAAACTTATGTAATAAAAAATTAAATAAAATGAAATACCAACACTAACATTAATTGTCTATATTGCATGCCAGCTATAAAAGAATGCACCATTTGGAAAAACACAAGACTATATAAACATTAGAATATTTTGTTATTTTAGCAATGCTTTATTGTTGTTTAATTCATGATTTTCACTCAACCTTGGCTATACTAGTACATTGAAAATACCTAGGGAGTTAAAAATACTGCTACCTATAAGTAAATCAATCAATCAATCAATCTGAAAAAATACTTATTTAAATAAACATATTATAAAATACTGATTTCTTTCCCAGAGATTTTCATTTCATCCATTTGGAGCATCTCCTGGACATTAAGAGTTTTTAAATCTCTGCAGATGATTCTAATATGCAGGTAAAATTGAGACCACTTACCTTAGGTTTACTTCCTAGACACCAAATACACTTCCCCTGACTTGGTTCTGGGCAGTTGACATTGGCAATGCTATGACTTGGTATCTTACAATGGTTTTAGTCCCCCACAATCAGGACTTCCATTTATGCCCAGGATCTTAGAGGCTACTCTAAGGGCATTATTTTGGAATGATAGCTTACCACCTCTATGAGTTTCCTTCCCCCCAGGCCTTTGAGAGTTTATTCCTATTATTCCACCTGTATTTGCAAAGGATCCTGAAGCCCACTCTTCTTTGCAACTTGGCCTTTTAAAAATCACCCCTTCTGGCTTTAATTTTTGGCTTGCTCTTTCTGTGTCCAAACTGAAAACTCAAAGTGAGAGAAACCCACACTACAGAGTGAGATGCTGGGGTTTGGTGCCAAATTCTAAACGCCCACTTTCCAATCAAGGGTGACTAAACTATGAAGTAGCACAACCCCACCCCCTCCTTTTTAGTTCCTCACAGTGCCTGCTATAACCGATTTTATAATTAGTAGTTGATTAGCATAAAAAAGATCTTCCTTCCCGAATGAGGCCTCGCAATTGTGTTTTTCAACTTCTGACCCAAATTGCAGAACAATTTAGGGTTTTGGTTTGTTTGCTTGCTTGCTTTTTGTTTTTACTCAAACTCATTTTGAACAAAGTAGCTTGAAAACAGTGTTAGGCTGTTTCTGCATACAAATAGCTAGAAGAGCACCTCTCTAAGCCCGTGTCTTGTCAATGTAAGAAACATTCAAACCTATGAAGAATTTTTGTGAGTTTATTTGAGCCAAACTTGACAATTGCCAGGAAGCAAAGTCTCAAAGGATTGAGATAATGCTCCAGAGAATGGCAGTTTTGCACCTTATTTTATACTTTACAATCAAGAGAGGAGATATATGTAAGTTACATGAAATCCATTGGCAATACATTAGGCGGGGGGTGAGGGGGATGGGAGAAAGCAAAGCAGGGATACCTCTGGGATTGGATAGACACATACTTCATTTATATAAGTGGGTATTGGATAGTTAACAGTCAACAATTAACTCAATGACAATGAGGGGGACTTGTGGTCTCTGCAGAGTGGTGGATGTTCTTTGAGGGGTCTGGAAAAAGGAAAATTACTTTGATAGCCCAACGATATGTTATCGTAGATGCAAAAAGACAATAGACAGGCTCAGTTAAGGTAAAGATTGACCTTTGTCAGGGAAGATACCAGCCTAGGACATGACTAACCACCACAAACTGCTTTTGGTTTTAAAAGTTTAATTTCAGACCATCCTTTGTGATTACTTTAGGTCTCTGAGTTTGCAAGGCCACCATGCAGGCCTTCCCTGAGCTAGTCAGGTTAGCATGTGGCTCCTTTTCGTCCACTATCCAACAGTGGTAGAAAAATGACTTTTTCCTATTGTAGGAAAAGATAAAGATCAACAGCCATGGTGGACCAAGGCTCAAGATTCACTTAAAGGAAACTGGATCCAATTTTCAATGTGACACTGAGTTTTTATTCCAAAGTCAGGGTTTACCAAGCCAGAGCTCCCTTGTTTTAAGGGAAAGTGTGGATTCTACATATTGGGTTTTTAGGGTTCATTACTGGCCAACACAGAGGTACCACTGCAGCTCTCTCTTTGAGAAGGTTCCTCCCACAAAGCATCCCACTTCCTTTTCAAAATTTACTTATTTTGCTTATCAGCAAGAAAATGAAAATGTCTTTTTCAGTTCTCTATGATCATCTTCCCAACTCAGCAACTTAATGCACCTTTGTCACTTTGATTTATTCAAATGACTTGAAATGTCAACCTGTTGAAGATCTGTAGGGGAACGTGGGTAGTGTCACCCACTGCCCTGAAAAGGCAATGGATTTCAACTCTCTGAACGGATGTCAGAGAGGCACAAAGCTGAGCCCATGGGATCTCTTCCTGCCATGCTTCTCAATGGAGTGATTCGCTTGCGCACTCTTATTGAGGAAGCCATATCTCCTGCCAGTTTGAATAGCACCATCTTGGCAACAAAGTAAATAATCTCTGAGAGACTTTTCCTCTAACTGATTTATTAGACTCACAGCATAATTTTTATTATTTTTTTAATTTTTCAATTACAGTTTAGATTCAATATCATTCTGTATTAGTTTCAGATGTACAGCAAAGTGGTTAGAAAAGTTATATACTTTATAGAGTGGTTCCCCCTGCTGCTTCAAGTACCCACCTGGCCCCATAGATATTTATCATGATACTAGAGGCCTGGTGCACAGATTTGTGCACTGGTGAGGTCCCTCAGCCTGGCCTGCACCCTCTCACAATCCAGGACCCCTTGAGGGATGTTGGAGGCCCAGTGCACGGATTCAGCCCAATCCCCGCAGGCCAGGCTGAGGGACCCCACCAGTGCATGAATCTGTGCACCAGGCCTCTAGTATGCATATAAGATCTTTGGTTAATCTCTTTCCACCCACTCCTCTCCCCTCTTCCCTCTGAGATTCATCAGTCTGTTCCATGTTTTCATGCCTGTGTATTGAGCGACTGCCCCCTGGTGGTCAGTGCGCATCATAGCTACCAGTTGAACGGTCGAACAGTCGCTTAGGCTTTT
>NW_005871050.1:3771145-3773589 GCF_000147115.1 Myotis lucifugus | reverse complement strand
AATTTGTACTGCAGACCTTTGATCACCAATCAAAGTCTGATCTTACTGGATTAGCACAGCTTCAACAGGGGAATTTTGAGAGTCCACGCGGTGGAGGACTTTTATGTGGAGGGGGTCATTAATTAGGGCCATTAGAATGGCCTCACATGGTGCCTTGCACAGGAGGTAGAAAGCACTCATTGCATGTAAACTATTGCTATAATTACAAAAAGTTCACTTCCAGTGACTGAAAGGTAGGCTTACTTACTACAATTAGGATTTGACTTTAAATACACTGTGACTATTGCTGTGGTTCTGTCCTGCTGGTGGCCAGCCTGGTGCTCTCAAAACCATTCAAAGAAACCTTAGGAAAATGTCTAAATTCTTCTTTTGGGTTGAAATTTGGTGAACTCTAATGGGTTTTGAAATAATTGAATTGGTGTCTGAAGTTTGGAAAGGCAAAAGTTCTCTTTTGTTGGTTGGGATTTGGTGTGAATTTGGCATTAAGAACAGACCTGTACTTGCTTACTTCCTTAGTAAGAAAGCTGGAGCAAGCCCCTTCAAAGAAAGGATAAAACACTTGCAGAGCCTTGTTCAATTTTCTCAACAGGGAGTGGCGCATTAATTTAGTGTATAGGAAGTTGGTCATAAGGTGCTATATATAACAAAGATCTGACCTTGTTCTTAGCTGAGGTTGGTTGGCTTCCTCTAGAGAGTTTGCCAAGTGGCCTTTGTGGTTAAACAGCACACTGAGCTCTCTCTTAACTTATTTTTTAAAGTTGAATTTATTGGGCTGACATTGGTTCGGAAAACCATACAGGTTTCAAGGGCACAACTCAACAAAACATCATTTGTACACTGCATTGTGTGCCCACAACCCAAAACAAAGTCTTCCCATCCCCATTTCCCCCCACTTTGCCCATCTCCAACTACCCCTATTCCTCTTTTCCTCTGGCTATCACCACACTGTTGTCTGTGTCTATGTGTTATGTGTATATATTTTTGTTAATCCCTACACCTTTTTTCATCCAGTCCCCCAACCCTCCTTCCCTCTGACAGCTGTCAGTCTGTTCCATGTGTCCATGCCTCTGTTTCTGTTTTGTTTGTCAGTTTATTTTGTTCATTAGATTACACATATAAATGAGATTATATGGTATTTGTCTTTTTCTCACTGGCTTATTTCACTTAGCATAATAATCTCCAGGTCCAGTCCATCCATGCTGTTGCAAATGGTAAAATGGCCCTTTTCTAAGTCCAAGTAGTATTGAGAAGACAAAAGGATGGATTTGCCTGGTTGCCACTAGTGAACATTTGTGAGTGACTTCTCTATGCTAGGTGCTGGAGGTACAATGAGTAACAAGGGAGTTACTCTTTTTTAAAAATATATTTTATTGATTTTTTACAGAGAGGAAGGGAGAGGGATAGAGAGTTAGAAACATTGATGAGAGAGAAACATCGATCAGCTGCCTCCTGCACACCCCCCACTGGGGATGTGCCTGCAACCAAGGTACATGCCCTTGACCAGAATCGATCCTGGGACCCTTCAGTTCACAGGCCGATGCTCTATCCACTGAGCCAAACCAGTTAGGGCCAGAGAGTTACTCTTAAATCAGTATATATTATCTTGTGTACAAGGAGCTCACAGTCTAATCAGGGAGACAGTGATGTGCTGGAGCCAGCTCCTACTGGCTCATGAGAACTGATAAATTTCAGAACTTTTGCAAAACAATTATTAAACACACTGTTAAATTATATAAACTTGCAATTAAATACAAATATAGTTAAAACAAAGGTAATACCAACTCTAAGCTTATTGTTTTCTAATTATTGTTCTGACTTTTACTGGTATTACTATCAATGCTTTTGAGATTACCTACAGCTACTCTATCTGTATAATGGAAATACTATATAATGCTGTGTTGCTGAGCATTTCTTCCCAACACAGTGCTGAGTGATCAATCTCTCATTAGTAGCAAAGTACTCCTACATTGACTGTGGTAGGAGTACTTACACCATGGAAATCAGCAATCACTATAAACTAGGATTTTTTTTTCAGAAAACAAGTTATTAAACATTTAACAACACACCACTGGACACAGATGAGCAAATAGGTGATTATAGTAAATCCAGTGGGTCACAAGGCTATAGGATTTCGGTCTAGGGTGGAGGAATATGAGAAGGTATTAAGGAAGGCTTCACATAGGAGGCAGTGCTTAAGGAAAGCCATGAAGGATGATAAGGAGTGAAGGTCCAGAAGCAAGATAGGATAGAATGGAATGAATGAAAAGGTTGAGTTCCTTACCTTCAAGACTCTCAGTCTAATGGAAGACACAAATGAGAAATAGGATGAAGGAGATACGGGCTCAAGTGCTCTGCTGGGCCTGGTTGGCCTGCTTGGAAGCATAGAGAAGGTCACTGTATTGGTCGGGGTACAGGGAGGCTTCTTAGAGGAGGTGATGTGGCAT
>NW_005871050.1:3768274-3771045 GCF_000147115.1 Myotis lucifugus | reverse complement strand
TATATGCATAGCCCATAGACACAGACATCAGTGTTGTGATGGCCTGAGAGAAGGAGTGGTGGGGGATGGATGGAGGTGGGCAAAGCGGGGAGGAGAAATGGAGACATCTGTAATAATGTCAACAATAAAAATAAAGTTTTAAAAAAGAATAGGTAGACATTTTAAAAAAGATAATTAGGAGTTTCCATCTCTTTTGGAAACTGAGGCAGAAAACTAATGTCTTCTTATATATTAAAACTAGAAGCCCAGTGCACTAAATTTATGCACAAGTAGGGTCCCTAGGTCTGGCCGGTGATCAGAGCCAATTGGGGCCTTCCAGCTGCCAGCTGCGGCCTCCCTTCCCCGCTGCTGCCAGCTGCCAGCTGGGACCTTCCTTTGTTCTGCACCACCCCCTGGTGGTCAGTGCATGTCATAGCAAGTGATCAAACTCCCCCACTCTTGAGGGGACACTTTGCATATTAGCCTTATATATATATATATATAGATATGTTAGCAACATTATGCTTAAGAGAAAAAAAGTAATAATTGTTTTAAAAGGAATTCTTAAGTGCCACACTCTTTTTTTTTAGTTGATATAATACTTGATATGTTGCCTTGTGGGTGGGTGTGGTTAGTTTCCAGGACAGCCTCCCAATGGGTAAAGCTTCTAAGTTCTGCCTGAATAATATAGAAATGGGAAGGTGGAGTAAATTGGGTGCATTTGTTAAATTCTGAACTAAATGGGACCTAGTCCCTCATTTGGGGGAGTAATTACTACATTCTATATTCAAAAAGCTGGTGTTTGCTAAGCCCTTGGGTTTCATGCACAAAGCACAAACCACACCATTCTTTTCTCAATAATATACATTCCTATAAACACCACAGCCTAACTTTTACAAGAAAAAATTGGCCTTGAGATAAGGATGGATTACATTCTGGCATATGTGTGAGGAACTGTGACTGCGTTCCCAGCTATGATAATCTAGGAAATGATGTTGTCTCACTTTGATAATAACATCTGGGGAAAATACGTATTCTCTCTTTGCATTTGGTGCCTTAAAAAAAAAAAAAGAAAATTAAAGGTCAGATTAGCAACCTAAAAATGAAACTAGAATGGAGGTGAGAAAAGAAGGAGTAGTGTAACATTTACCCCCCTGCTGAAAAGAGAAAGCAGATCTAGCTATCTAAGCACTGGGGTGTGAAATATAGGCCCTTCCTGTTACAAACAGAATTAATCCCTTTGCAAATAAACCCTTGAAAAGAATCCTGGGCTAAGCTTTCTCAGAGACTTTGCTGTTTTCATTAATTCCTTTGCATTCTACTCAAGTTTCTTGCTTGCAAGAAACAGAAACCCATCTAGCTAATTCAGATAAAGGATGAGTAGGGAAATTTAATTAACTCAGAAATACAACATTTACTGAGCATCCACTATGCGCCAAGTTCTGAGGTAGGAGTTTCTGATAAGCAGTGACTAAGATGGACACAGTCCATTTACTCATAAAGCATACTATCTAGCAGGGGGAAAAAAGCACTAAACTCATAATTACAGAATTTGTTATTTAATTGTAAGGGTGATGTGTACTCTTAGGGAAAGGAAGAGAGACTGTGGGATCCCATAGGGCCCCAACCTAGTGGGGCTGGAAGAAAAGTCAGATAAAGCTTCCTTAAAGAAATGATACTTAAAAACACTCAGGAGTTTTCTTTAGCTGGAATGAGGGAGGCATATTTGTTTTTTCTTCCTAATTCCCTCATCAAGCAATGAATTACAAATCTGCATGAAAATTGAAATATTAAAACTCAGAAAAAAATGTAGAAAATGAGCCCATCAAATCTATTTTCTACTTGTAGGATCCTTCAGTTAGAATGCTCAGTTATGTTCCAGGATCTTTCATTCACTCAGGGATGTATTTTTTGGCTACTACTGACAAAATATTATTTAGTATATCATTTAAATCTGTGTATCTACAGCATTATATCCAAAAGGCATTCCAGGAAGGAATTTTCATTGGTAAATGTGTGGCCTTAGTCATGGGAATGATATGTTTGAAAGGTTGTGGGAGTGCTGATTATCTTATCTAATAAAAAAGAAACATGCAAATTGACCATACCTCTGCTACACCCACAAGCCACGCCCACCAGTCACACCCACCAGCCAATCAGGGGTGAGTATTCAAATAAACCCAACCAAGATGGCAGCAGCCACGGAGCTGGAGCGAACAGGAGGCTTGGGTTGCCCCTGGCGATAAAGGAAGCCAAGTTTCCCGCCTGCCCTGGCTGGCTGTGGGCTCTGCTCAAGGTTACAAAGTTTCAATTATAGAAGACAAATAAATCCCAGATACCTGCTTCCAGCTGCTGCATCCTCTGCTCAAGGAGGGTCTGGGAGCCTGGATTGCCCGGGGCAGTGGCCAGCCTGCAAACAGCCCTCAGCACCTCACCCAGGCTAGCCACACCCTCATGGGGTGAGGGTCCCCAGTGGGGGACTTGGCCAGACTGCAAACAGCCCATAGCCCCTCACCAAGGCTGGCCAAGCACCCCAGCGGGACCCCCCATCCTGAAGGGGGTGTGGCCAGCTGGAATATGGCCCTCAGCCCCTCACCCAGGCTGGCCAGGCACCCCAGCAGGGACCCCCACCCTGAAGGGGGTGTGGCCAGCCTGCAAACATCCCTCAGCCCCTCACCCAGGCTGGCGACACCCTCATGGGGTGAGAGTTCACACTGGGGGGCTTGGCCAGCCTGCAAACAGCCCTCAGCTCCTCACCCAGGCTGGCCAGGCACCCCAGTGGGGACCCCCCA
>NW_005871050.1:3712172-3767856 GCF_000147115.1 Myotis lucifugus | reverse complement strand
TGGTTTGTTCCTTGGTCCCTGCAGCCGCAGCGCGAGCCAAACACCAGGCTTCTGAAATTGGAATGTAGTAATCCTCCCCCAAATGAGAGACTAGTTCCCTTTTTAGTTCAGTATTTAACACATGCACTCAATTTACTGCACCTTCCCCATTTCTATATTAATCAGGCAGAACTGAGAAGCTTTACCCCATGGGAGGCCTGTCCTGAAAACTACCCACAGCCCCCCACAAGGCAACATATCAAGTTTTATATCATCTAAAAAAAAGAGTGGGGCACCTAAGGAATTCTTTTTAAAACAATTATTCCTGTTTTTCTCTTAAGCATAAGGTTGCTAACATTTCTTTTTAAAAAAAAAACAACAACCCAAAGGGGGGGGGGGGGTGGTGACACACCCCCCCGCGGGGGGTTTGAAAAAACACGGGGCGGGCGGGGGGCATTGGGGGCAAGCAGCCGGCAGCAGAGTGGTTAGGGGTATCAGGCAGGCAGGCTGGCAGGTGAGTGGTTAGGAGCCAGCAGTCCCGTATTGCAAGAGGGATGTCCAACTGCCGGTTTAGGCCCGATCCCTGTAAACCGGCAGTAGGACATCCTTCGAGGGGTCCCAGATTGGAGAGGGTGCAGGCCGGGCTGAGGAACACCACCTTCCCCGTGCACAAATTTCGTGCACCGGGCCACTAGTTTAAACATAACATTATTTTTTAAACTTTTGTTTTTCAATTAAAGTTTATATTCAATATTATTTTGTATTAGTTTCAGGAGTCAGTATAGTTTTGACATTTGTATAACTTAATATATGATCCCCAGATGTTTCTAGTACCCATCTGGCATCATTCATAGCTATTACAATATTGTTGACTATATTCCCTATGCTGTACTTTACATCCTCATGACTATTCTGTAACTACCAATCTGTACTTCTTAATCCCTTCATACTTTTCACCCAGTCACCCAACCTCTCTTCCCTCTGGTAACCATCTGTTTATTCTCTGTATCTATGAGTCTATTTCTATTTTGTTTGTTCATTTATTTTGAACTTTAGATTTGGAATATAAATGAAATCATATGGAATTTGTCTTTCTCTGTAAACATGACATTATCAAATTTTAAAGTTGTAATCTCTATTGTCACAAACAACTGACTTAATCTGTTTGAGCTGCTATAACAGAATAAAATATACTGGGTGGCTTATGAATAACAGACATTTATTTCTCATAGTTCTGGAGGCTGGAAGTCTAAGATCAGTGTACCAGCATGGTTGGGCTCTGGTGAGGGCCCTCCTCCAGGTATCAGACTTCTCACTGTGTCTGTTCATAACAGAAGGGTTGGGGGATCACTTTGGGGCCTCTTTTATAAGGCACTAATCCCATTGATGAGTATTCCACCCTCAAGACCTAATCACCTCAAATACCATCATATTGGGGATAAGGTTTCAACAGATGAATTGGGAGAGTGTATAAACATTCAGTCTATTACAACAACTATTTTTTTAACAGTGATGTAGAATTAATAACATTGTTGACTTGTATTTTGTTCTTTACACAGCAGATATCATATGCTTTTGACAGTTTTATCATGTGTCAACAAAGACTTCCCATCTGAGAAATTGGAAAGAAGGCATTTGCATTAACCCCATGCCCATCAAGCATGTTTCTGACTAAAAGCAACTGCCTACAGGTGACTTGATACATCCAGCAGACACTGAGCCACTGGGCAAGATCACATCTTTAACTTTCTTCCAACCATCTCTCTGCCACACCCAGAATAACTACTGAGTAGAGGAAGAGGCCTCTTCTCTTCCCATAGCCATTTCTCTCTTCTAGACTTATGGCTCCACCAGTATAAACAGATTTGTGTGGCCTAAGAAGACAAACTGACCTAAGATTTGTGCAAAACTTAGCACTTACCATTTTGCAGAAACTTTTTTCAATTACAGTTGCATAAAAGAGGCTTTAATTTTCACTTTGAATTCTACCTTTGACTGAACCCAAATATCAGAGTGAAATTTAATCAAAACCATAGTTTATATCCCAAAGAAGTAAAGACTTACTTGAAACCTGAAGAATTTCTCAAAGTTATTGAGAAGGTATAGATAGAAAGAGCAGCCTCACTCAGATTTACAACAAGGAGTGAAATCTAAACCATGGGTTCTAGACATTTGCTACCACTAGAGGTGGGTGGTGAAATGATAATGATAATAATAATAATAATAACTACTACAAGTAGTATCATTGTGTATTAAGCTTTTATTATATCCCAGGAGATATCATGCTAAGCATTTTTTTTAAATCTCATTGACTCATGCCAGCAAACCTCTGGGGTAGTTGTAATTATGTCTCCACTTTACAGATGAATAAATGAGCTTTATGGAAGTCAACACAAATGGCCCACATTCTCATACTCCATAAGTGTCAGAGCTGAATTTGGGTATGGATTTACTTTATGCCCGTGCCCTTGTTTTTAACCCAGGCATTGGAGAGTGGGAAATACTTGAATTAATAATAAAGCTAATTTCCAAAACAAAAGAGCAAAGTATTGTTTTTATGTCTGGATTCCTGTAAATTAATGACAAACATCACACCCATTATATATACAATTGTATACATAGATACTCTGTAAAGTTCAGGGCACTGGTACTCTTGATAATTCTTGTTTTGACTAGATGTGACCCCCTTATATAAGTGCTTCTTAGTGTGTTAATAAAAATATGCATTATTACCTGACCAGAAATGTTGCTGTCTTGAAGCAAAGAAAAAGGACTAAGAGGAGGCAGCCTGGCTTTAACAAGGTTCAAAACAGAATTTTGGTTTTCCTTGGAGTTATCATAATGGGCAAATCTGCTTACTTTGGCAATACTATTTCAGGCTATTATACATGGGGAAAGTTTGGATCAGGAGGGTAGGTGAGAAGTAATAGCACTAATAATGGGCATGTAAACAGCCCTTCTCAATTGACAAAGGACTTCATATTTGGAGTCTCTTACTTCGTTTCCAGATGTTTGTTGTAATGTTTTATGTTTAAATAATTATAAATTCACAGGCAGTTGCCAAGAAACACACAGGGAAGTCTTGAGCAGCCTTATAGCTTCCCCTGATGTTGACATCTTATCCTATATAATAAAAGGCTAATATGCAAATCAACCAAACTGCAGAATGACCAGTTGCTATGACATGGACTGACCACCAGGGGGCAGCACTCAATGTAGGAGCTGCCCCTGGTGGTCAGTGCACTCCCACAGGGGGAGCGCTGCTCAGCCAAAAGCCCTGAGCTGGGCTCACAGCTGGCAGGCTCACGGCTGGCCAGTGAAGCGGCGGTGGCAGGACCCTCTCTCTAGGGCTTCTGTACTGCGAGAGGGCGCAGGCCTGGCTGAGGGGACACCCCCCCCTCCAGTGCATGAATTTTATGCACCGAGCCTCTAGTTCAACTATAATACAATATCAAAGTCAAGAATATGATATTGGTAAAATCCACAGAACTTATTCAAATTCTACCAGTTATATACAGGTACTCGTGTGTGTGTGTGTGTGTGTATGTGTGTGTGTGTGTGTGTGTGTGTGTGTGTCGGGGGGGGCTCTATACAAAATATTTTTATTACATGTGAAGATCTGTATGACCACTATCACAATGAAAATACTCAACTGTATTATTACCACAAAACTCTCTTGTGTTACCTCTTTACAGCCACACACTCCCGGCAAACATTAGTCTGTTCTCTATCATAGTTTTGCCATTCTGAGAATGTTACATACATGTTATATAAATGGACTTATACAGTATATATTTTTTTGAGATCAGCTTTTTCTCCTTCAGCATAATTCCCTTGAGACTCATCCAAGTTGTTGCATATCTCAGTAATACATTCCTTTGTACTGCTGAGCAGTATTCTACAGTATTGATGTACCACAGTTTGTTTAACCATTCACCTATTGAAGGAAATTTGTATAGTTTCCAGTTTGGGGCTATTATGAATAAAGATGCTAAAAACTTTTGTGTACAAGTTCCTGCAGGTAAATTTGGGACCATAAAGTTGTGGAAGTATTCCCTTATTGTCTTTTTAATGGCTACAGGATCTGCTGTGATATCCTTATTTCATTCTTGATGTTGGTGATTTACAACTTCTCTTTTTTTATCTTTTCAAAAATTCCTAGAGGTTTATCAGTTTTATTGAGGGTGTTTTTTATTCGTTTTTGCTTTGCAGAACCAGTTTTTGTTTAATTAATTTTCTCTATTGATTCTCTATTTTCAATGTCATTAATTTCTGCTCTTATCATTATTTCCTTGCCCTTACTTTCATTGGATCTATCTTGTTCTTCATTTCCTATGTTATTAAGATGATCAGATTATTTATTTGAGACTTTTCTCATGTAAGCATTTAGTGCTGTAAATTTCTGTCTCAGCACTGCTTTACATGCATCCCATATATGTTGATATATTTTCAGTTTTATTCAGTTCTATATAGTTTCTTTTGTTTTGTTTTTTTAATTGTTTTATTGCTTAAAGTATTACAAAGAGTATTACATATGTCTCCTTTTTTTTCTCCCCTTGATCTTCCCCTAGCCTCCCATACCCCCCAGTGTCTTGTGTCCATTGGTTATGCTTATATGCATGCATACAAGTCCTTTGGTTGATCTCTTACCCACCCCCCCCAACCCTCCCTGTCCTTCCCACTGTAGTTTGACAGTCTGTTCGATGTTGCTCTGCCTCTGCATCTATTTTTGATCATCAGTTTATAATGGTCTTAATTATCCATAAATGAGTGAGATCATGTGGTATTTTTCCTTCATTGACTGGCTTATTTCACTTAGCATAATGCTCTCCAGTTCCATCCATGCTGTTGCAAATGGTAAGAATTCCTTCTTTTTTACAGCAGCATGGTATTCCATCGTGTAGATGTACCACAGTTTTCTAATCCATTCATCTGCTGATGGGCACTTAGGCTGTTTCCAGATCTTAGCTATTGTAAATTGTGCTGCTATAAACATAAGGATGCATATACTCTTTCTGATTGGTGTTTCAGGTTTCTTATGATATAGTCCTAGAAGTGGGATCACTGGGTCAAATGGGAGTTCCATTTTTAACTTTTTGAGGAAACTCCATACTGTCTTCCATAGTGGCTGCACCAGTCTGCATTCCCACCAGCAGTGCACGAATGTTCGTTTTTCTCCACATCCTCTCCAGCACTTGTCATTTGTTGATTTGTTGATGATAGCCATTCTGACAGGTGTGAGATGGTACCTAATTGTTGTTTTGATTTGCATCTCTCGGATGATTAGTGACTTTGAGCATGTTTTCATATGTCTCTTGACTTTCTGAATGTCCTCTTTTGAAAGGTGTCTATTTAGGTCCTTTGCCCATTTTTTGATTGGATTGTTTATCTTCCTTTTGTTAAGTTGTATGAGTTCCCTATAAATGTTGGAGATTAAATCCTTATTGGTGATAACATTGGCAAATATGTTCTCCCATGCAGTGGGCTTTCTTGTTGTTGTTTTTTTTTTTTCTTTTGCATCTCTTTAATTTTCTCTTTTTTTATTATTTTTTTTATTTTTTGCTAAAAGTATTACAAAGGGTATTACATATGTGTCCTTTTTTCCCCCCGCCCTTGACAAACCCCTGCCCTCCCTTACCCCCCAGTGTCTTATGTCCATTAGTTATGCTTATATGGATGCATACAAGTCCTTCGGTTGATCTCTTACTCCCCTCCCTCCTGTCCCCCAACCCTCCCTGGCCTGCATAAGAAGAGAAGGAACTGCAGTTTGACAATCAGTTTGAGGCAGCTCTGCCTCTATCTATTATTGTTCATCTTGTTGTTTTGTTAATGGTTTCTTTTGCTGTGCAGAAGCTTTTTATTTTGATGTGGTCCCATTTGTTTATTTTCTCTTTAGTTTCCAATGCCCTAAGAGCTGTATCAGTGAAGAAATTGCTTCGGCATATGTCTGAGATTTTGTTGCCTTTGGATTCCTCTAGTATTTTTATGGTTTCCCACCGTACATTTAAGTCCTTTATCCATTTTGAGTTTATTTTTGTGTATGGTGTAAGTTGGTGGTCTAGTTTCATTTTTTTGCATGTATCTGTCCAATTTTCCCAACACCATTTATTGAAGAGACTGTCTTGACTCCATTGTATGTTCTTGCCTCCTTTGTCAAATATTAATTGAGCATATTGGTTCGGGTCGATTTCTGGACTCTCTGTTCTATTCCATTGATCTATATGTCTGTTCTTGTGCCAGTACCAGGCAGTTTTGAGTACAGTGGCTTTGTAATACAGCTTGATATCTGGTATTGAGATCCCACCTACTTTCTTCTTCTTTCTCAGGATCGCTGCAGTTATTTGGGGTCTTTTTTTATTCCAGATGAATTTTTGGAGAATTCGATCTAGGTCTGTGAAATATGCCATTGGTATTTTAATGGGAAGTGCGTTGAATTTATAGATTGCTTTGGGTAGTATGGACATTTTAATGATGTTGATTCTACCAATCCATGAACATGGTATGTTCTTCCATCTGTTTATGTCTTCCTCTATCTCTTTTTTCAACGTCCTGTAGTTTTCTGAGTAGAGGTCTTTTACCTAAGTTTATTCCTAGGTATCTTAATTTTTTTGGTGTGATGGTAAATGGGATTGCTTTTTTAGTCTCTCTTTCTGTAAGTTCATTATTGGTGTATAGAAATGCCATAGATTTCTTGGCGTTAATTTTGTATCCTGCTACATTGCCGAATTCATTTATCACGTCTAATAGTTTTTTGATGGAGTCTTTAGGGTTTTTTATGTACAATATCATGTCATCTGCGAACAAGGACAGTTTTACTTCTTCTTTTCCAATTTGGATGCCTTTAATTTTTCTTCTCATCTAATTGCAACGGCTAATACTTCCAGTTCTATGTTGAACAGGAGTGGTGAGAGTGGGCATTCCTGCCTTGTTCCTGTCCTTAGGGGAAATGGTTTTAGTTTTTGTACATTGAGTATGATGTTGGCTGTGGGTTTGTCATGTATGGCTTTTTTTATGTTGAGGTATGATTCTTCTATAGCCACCTTGCTGAGCGTTTTTATCAAAAATGGGTGTTGGATTTTTGTCAAATGCTTTTTCTGCATCAATTGATATGACTATGTTGTTTTTTTCTTTCATTTTGTTTATGTGATGTATCACGTTTATTGGTTTGCGGATATTTTACCATCCTTGCATCCCTGGAATAAATCCTACTTGGTCATGGTGTATGATCTTTCTGATGTACTGCTGGATCCAATTTGCTAAGATTTTGTTGAGGATTTTGGCATCTATGTTCATGAGAGATATTGGCCTGTACTTCTCTTTCATTGTGTTGTCTTTACCTGGTTTTGGTATGAGGGTGATGCTGGCTTCATAGAATGAGCTTGGAAGTGTTCCTTCCTCTTGAATTTTTTGGAATAGTCTGAGGAGGATAGGTTTTAGTTCTTCCTTGAATGTTTGGTAAAACTCCCCTGTGAAGCCGTTTGGCCCTGGGCTTTTGTTTGCTGGAAGGTTTTTGATGACTGCTTAAATTTCTTCCGTAGTTATTGGCCTATTGAGATTTTTAGATTCTTCCTGATTGAGTTTTGGAAGGTTGTATTTTTCCAGGAATATATCCATTTCCTCCAGGTTGTCTAGTTTGTTAGAATGGAGTTGTCCATAGTATTTTTTAAATAATCCTTTGTTTTTCTGTGGGGTCTGTTGTTATTTCACCTCTATCATTTCTGATTTTGTTTACTTGGGTCCTCTCTCTTTGCTTCTTGGTGAGCCTGGCTAAAGGTTCATCAATCTTGTTTATCCTTTCAAAGAACCAGCTCTTGGTTTCATTGATTTTATGTATTGTTTTTTTGGTCTCTATGTTATTTATTTCTGCTCTAATCTTTATTATCTCCTTCCTTCTGCTCACTCTGGGGTTTTCTTGTTGCTCTCTTTCTAATTCTTTGAGTTGTAGAGTTAGATAATTTACTACCATTTTTTCTTGTTTTTTGAGGTAGGACTGTAGAGCTATAAACTTCCCTCTCAGGACTGCTTTCATTGTGTCCCATAGATTTTGGATTGTTGTGTTTTCATTGTCATTAGTTTCCAGGATGTTTTTAATTTCTTCTTTGATCTCATTGGTAACCAAATCAATATTTAATAACATGCTATTCATCTTCCAAGTGTTTAAGTGTTTTGGGTTGTTTTTATTGTAGTTTATTTTTAATATTATGCCATTGTGGTCTGAGAAGATGCTTGGTATGATTTCAATCTTCTTGAATTAGGGGAGACTTTGCTTGTGATCCAATATGTGGTCTATTTTTGAAAATGTCCCATGTGCACTTGAGAAGAACGTATATTCTGTGGCTTTGGGGTGAAATTTTCTGAAGATGTCAATTAAGTCCATCTGATCTAGTGAGTCATTTAGGATTGCTGTTTCTTTGCTGATTTTTTGTCTAGAGGATTTATCCAGTGATGTCAGTGGTGTATTAAAGTCCCCTACTGTGATTGTATTGTTGTCCATCTCTCCCTTGATATCTTCCAGGAGTTTTTTATGTATTTGGGTGCTCCTGCATTGGGTGCATATATGTTTATCAGGGTTATATCCTCTTGCTGTATCGATCCCTTTAGTATTATGAAGTGGCCTTCCTTATCTCTTGTTATGGCCTTCACTTTGAGGTCTATTTTGTCTGATATAAGTATTGCTACCCCAGCTTTTTTTTCATTTCCATTTGCCTGAAAGATATTTTTCCATCTCTTCACTTTCAGTCTGTGTGAGTCCCTTATTCTGAGGTGGATCTCTTGTAGAAAGCAAATATATGGGTCATATTTTTTTATCCATTCAGCCACTCAATGTCTTTTGATTGGAGCATGTAGTCCATTTACACTTAAAGTTATTATTGAAAGGTACTTGTTTGTAGCCATTTCTATTTTTTTGTGGCTGTTTTCTTTCTGGGCTTTTTATTTCTTCTTTTTACACCAGTCCCTTTAGCATTTCTTGCATTGCTGGCTTTGTGGTGATAAACTCCCTTAGCCTTTTTTTTGGTCTGTGAAGCTTCTTATTTCCCCTTCAATTTTGAATTATAGCCTTGCTGGATAGAGTATTCTTGGATTCAGTCCCTTGATTTGCATCACTTTGATGTGTTTCTGTTGAGAAATCATTTGATAATCTAATGGGAGATCCCTTGTATGTAACTTTCTGTCTGTCTCTTGCAGCCTTTAAGATTCTCTCTTTGTCCTGAACATTTGCCATGGTAATTATGATGTGTCTTAGTGTGGGTCTTTTTGGGTTCATCCTGTTTGGGACTCTCTGTGCTTGTGTGACTTTTTTCTTCCCCACCTCAGGGAAGTTTTCTGACATTATTTCTTCAAATAGGTTTTCTAACCCTCGTTCCTCTTCCTGTTGTTCTGGCACCCCTATTATTCGTATGTTGCTTCGTTTCATGTTGTCTCATAGTTCCCTTAGGCTCTCCTCCTGTCTTTTAATTTTTTTTCTCCAATTGCAGTTCAGTTTGGGTCTGTTTTGCTTCCCAGTCTTCTAATTCGTTAATTCGGTCCTCTGCTTCTCCTAGTCTACTGTTGAAACTTTCCATGGTGTTTTTTATGGAAGCTATATCACTCTTCATTTCTTCTTGATTCTTACATAAGTTATTGATTTTTTTCATCCATTTCTTCTTGATTCTTACATAAGTTGTTGATTTTTTCTTCCATTTCTTCTTGATTCTTGCATAAGTGGTTGATTTTTTTCCTCCATCCAGTTTATGCACTCTAGGGCCCTTATTCTGAATTCTTTTTCTGACATGTTGCATGTCTCTATTTCACTTAGCTGCCTTTCTGGCGATTCTTCCTTTCCTTTCCTTTGGGGGTTTCTTTGTCTACCCATGTTTAATCTCACCAACAGATCTAGATGTTGAGTTGTTCAGGGGCTGCTCTTTGGGTTGCAGTGGCTCCTCGGGCTGCGGTTGCTCCTCGGGCGGTTGTGGTAGCAGCTGCTTCTCAGTTGGCAGCAGCTCCTCTGATGGGTGCTGTTCACAGAGGTGGTGGTTCCTCTGGGTGGTGGGGGGAGGCTTCTCACACAGATGCTGTTCCTCAGACAGAGGGTGTGTTGATCATGAGATTTCTGTTCCTTGGATGGGGGTGGGCTACCCACGCAGCTGCTACTCCTTGAACTGGGGCAGACTGCTCACTTGGCTGCTGTTCCTTGGATGGGGGCTTACTGCACGCTGCTGTTGTTCCTCTGATGTGGTGGGCTGCTTGTGGGGCTACTGCTCCTTGGACTTGGGCAGGTTGATTGCAAGGCTGCTCCTCCTCGGATGGGGATGGGTCACTCACATGGCTGCTGCACATCGGACAGGTGCAGTCTGTGTGTGGCTCTGCTCCTCGGGCCAGTGCGTGCTGTGCAGGCTGCCGCTCCTTGGACATGGGCGGTCTGCTTGTGTGGCTGCTGCTCCTCAGACTGGGGTGGGCTGCTGCTGCTCCTCGAATGGGGATGGGCTGCTCAAAGAACTGCTGCTCCGTGGATGGGGGCGGGCTGCTCACACAGCTGCTGCTCCTCGGATTGGGCAGGCAGGCTGCTCATGCGGCTGATGCTGCTTGGACGAGGGCAAGATGCTTACACAGCTGCTGCTCCTCGGACTGGTGCAGGGTGGAGGCTGTGCGCAGCTGCTGCTCCTCGAATGGGGGTGGGCTGTGCAGGACTGTCGCTCCTCAGACATAGGCAAACTGCTAGTGCGGTTGCTGCTCTTCGGACAGCTCAGGCTGCTTGCGTGGTTGCTGCTCCTCAGATTGGGGAGCGGGCCACTCACACAGCTGCTGCTCCTTGGACAGGGGCAGGCCACATGAGGTTGCTGCTCTTAGGTCTGGGGCAGGCTGCTCGCGGGGCTGATGCTCCTTGGACAGAAGCGTGCTGCTCATGTGTCTGCTGCTCATGTGGTTGCAGTGCCCTGGACTAAAGTGTTGGGCTGGTCAGAGGGGAGCATGCTTCAGAACTCACAGGAACCTGCGCCTGGGGTGGCTGGAGACTCAGTGACCGTGGGACCACGGCCGAGGTAGCAGGTCCCTGGCAGGGGTGGCTGTAGAGTCCCAGGTGTTACCTGAGGGCACCCTAGGTGGAGGTGAGGCTGGGCTCTCAGTTACATCAGCTCTCCCCTTTGAAAAGGCGAGGCCTCTGAAGACGAGCTGGCCTCCTGGTCCTGTTTGCAATGGTAGCAGCGGCTGGCTAGGTAGGCTAGCCCAGTTAGCCTGCCCCCGAAGGTCCTGTGGGGTCTAACTGTGCCTCATTCACACACACACACACACACACACACACACACACACACACCCCACACACAACCACACACTTCTCTTTTGCTCCCTCGCTGCCGCCTTCTTCCTGCCTCTGTAGCTGGGTCTAGGGTGTAATTGACTGGTTTGTTAATGAAGTTTCCTCTCCAGGTGTCTGGTTATGTGGCTTGCTCTCTAGCACTTTAGCCAGACAGGATAAAATTCACCTTAACAAGACATGACCCAAAGGGAACAAAGCATGAATGTACTCACGACATCGATAACCCCAATATAAATGACCACCTGAGAAAAGAGAATTAAGGGAGAGAAAAGAAAGCACAAATGATATCTAAGAGAAAAAAAATGATAGGAGAGAAAAGAAAAAGGAGAATATATATATATATATATATATATATATAGAGAGAGAGAGAGAGAGAGAGAGAGAGAGAGAGAGAAAACACCACTGAACCAATAGATAAACCAAACAAATACAAACACCAAACACCCAGTAAAGAGGGTGGGGACAGAATCTGTAGAAGCTGAGCTGATATACAGGAAATAAGGTTAAGAATTGGATAAATATGGGGAGGACCTCAATTCAGTATAGAGGAAGTAGAAAAGGGATGAGTGGATAAGAAGAGAAAGAAAGTGAACAAAATGATATATTTACAAAAAATTGATTTAAAAAATGGTATAAAAATAGAAAATAGCAAGTAAAAATAAAATTGAATGAAGAAAAAATAATATGAAAAGAAGTAGAAAATAAAGCAACAAACAAAAAAAGGAAAACAAAGCAAAAAGCAAAAAAAGAGCAACAAACAAAAAAAGGAAAACAAAGAAAAAAGCAAAAAAAGAACTAACAAAATAATAATAAAAAATGAAAAATTGAAATGTCGTTCCTTTGGGTGGCTTAAGATCCCAGTTTTCTGGAATGTCTGTGATTTTTTTTTCTTCTGTTGCTGGGACTGAAGGCCTCTCTATAGGCCAGACCCTGTTAACTCCCAGGGACTAATCAGATTTTTAAAATCTTCCTTACCATTCAGGGTGGAATCTGGGTGTAGCTGTATTCCTTGCCTGGAGACTGGAGGGAGGGGTTATATCTTCTGGAGAAAATGGCTGCCCAGGTCCTGGGCTCAGGCGTGACTCAGCACTCAACTTGCTGCCACCTCTCCTGGACCCCTTTCTCTACCCAGCCTCTCCCTAGATTCTACTCTTCCACGCCTGCTCCCGCTCCTCAGCACGGGTGAGTGTATCTGAAATGTCCTATGAACAGGATTCAGTGAAAAAACAAACAAATGCCAGCTTCAGAAACAGGGAAGACTGAGTCTCTGTGAGCTCCTCTCTTACCCACACTGCATGGTCTGTTCAGCGCTTCAGGCTGCCCGCTCTGGGCTCAGTCTTCTGTAATTATGGAACCCCAATTTCAAATCCCCCAGAGCCAACAGTCCTGTGGATGTCCTTTCCCAAGTCAGAGGCTGTGCCTGTCCCAAGGGGTGTGGCTGGGTGCCACATGGCTTCCCTCTGACGCTCTGGGCTCAGAGATCTGGCAAACTTTCCTGCCCAGATCCCTGGTTTTTACCTTTCCAGGGGAACTCTGCCCTTCCCGGCTGCAAACTGTCTCACCAGCTGAGTCTCCTTCGCCAATTCGGGGTGGATGTTATTCGTTTCAGCTGCTCATTCTATTTGCTCTGGGACAAGCCTTGGGACGCATCCGCCTATTCCGCTGCCATCTTGTCTCCACTCCATGAATAATGTGGGAAGCTCATGCAGCTCACCAAGCCTCAGTTTCCTTCTCTGCAGTGTCGCTTCCTGTCGTTTGGAAAATACGAAATGGAAATCCCAGAAATAAACCTACCAGGTCTTAAAGTGTCCGCCGTTCTCAGTTCTATATACTTTTAAAATTTCTTTTAAGACTGCCTCTTTGACTCAAGGATTATTAAGTGTATTGTTTAGTTTTCAAGTGTTTGGAGCTATCACTTTTACCTTTCTGTTATTGATTTATAGTTTGATTTTGGTCAAAGAACATACTTTGTATAAAACTGTGCTAATGTAAAAAAGAAAGAACTCTTACCATTTGCAACAGCATGGATGGACCTGGAGAGCATCATGCTGAGTGAAATAAGCCAGCCAGAGAATGCTAAGTATCACATGACCTCACTCATTTGTGGACTATAATGAACATCCTAAACTGATGAACAAAAATAGATCCAGAGACATAGAATCATTGAACAGACCATCAAACTTCAGAGGAAAGGCAGGGGAGGGTGCGTGGATAGGGGTTGTGGGGTAAGAGATCAATCAAAGAACATGTATGCATATAAGCATAACCAATGGACACAGACAATAGGAGGGGGGTGAAGGCTGGGGTTGGGGTGGGACAGGCTGGGAGAGGACAATGGGGGGAAAGGGAACATATGTAATACTTTCAACAATAAAGAATTTACAAAAAACATTATATGATTCCATTTATATGAAATGTCCAGAGTAGGCAATTCTGTAAAGACAGAAAATAGATTGGTGGTTGCTTAGGGCTTGGTAAGATGAGGGGTTAGGAGAGTAATAGCAAAAGGGTACAGACTTTCTTTTTGATGATGAAAACATTCCAACTTTATGATTACACTAAAAAACCATCCTATCTAATGAAAGGGTAATATGCAAATTAACTGTCACTCCATCACAAAGATGGCAGCACCCATAGCCACAAGATGGCTGTGCCCAGTCTTCTCAGCCCCTCCGGAGTCCCCCAGCTCTGGGGGTAGGGGGGGCACGCCGCTGAGAGCAGGCAGTATGAGCAGCCTGGTGGAATGCTTGCTTCATAGCTGCAGCGACGAGGCAAGAGTTTCACACCCGGCTACAGATGGGCCTCTGGCCAGGCTGGGGCACAGAATGCTTGCATAAGAAGAGAAGGAACTGGCGAGCTGAGCAGAGTCGAGTGGCCCCTGCCTCCTGGGCAAGGTCAAGTCTGGGTGGCCAGAGGGTGGAGGGGGTGGAGGATAGTGTGACAGGAGGGGCTGGTGGCGGAGGCACAGGGGTGAAAGCCAGCCGAGAAAGAGGAAGGAAGCCCTTTACTGGAGTTCCTGAGAACAGGGAGGGAAGTCTTTTACATTTTCCAGCTGCGGATGGACCTCTGGCCAGGCCAGGGCATGGAATGCTTGCATCGTCGCCCCGGCAGAGAGTCTCTGGGCAGCGGGCACAGAGCAGCCAGGCCCCACAGAGAGCTACTGGCACACGGATTCATGTGCAGGGCTACTAGTTAACATATAAACTTAAAATGGATGAAATGTATAATATGTGAATTATATATTCAATAAAGCTGGTTTTTTTTTAAATGAGAGTACAGTCAATTTTTTGTAAAAATTTTGCTTTGAGAAGGAATAGCTAGAGGAGTAGGTAGGATCAAAAGATAATTTGTTTTAAGATAGGAATTACTAGAGTGTGTTTGAATATTGATGGCCTTGATGCAATGGGAACAAAAAAATTGGTGGTGCAGGAAAGAGAGGTGATACCTGCAGATATTTCCAACTACCATGAGGATAGCTCCACCTGGAGTTCCTATCAGTTCTAACTCAAAATTATATCCCAAATCCACCTAGTTCTCTCCACCTCTACCACTACCACCTTGATCTAAGCCATCATTATCTCTCACTGGATTATTGTAATATCTTCCTAACTTGGTATCTTTGTTGCCACTGTTGGTGCTCTCAAATCCATTATTTACCCTGCAGCTAAAATGACCTTTCTAAAATATTACTCTGATCTTTATTTGCCTGCTTAAAGCTCCCCATTGGTCTTACCATATAGTCTGAGCTCCTTAAGTTGGTCTACAAGACTCTAAGATCTGACCCCAATTCTACATCCACATCTTTGAGCTCTCTCTCCCTTACACATTAGGCTCCAGTCATAGTGACCTTCTTTTTATTCCTGGAATTCATCATCATGCTTTTTCTCACCTCTCTTATGCTGTTCATCTGACAGCTTCCTACTCATTTTTTTAAAAAAAATCAGATATGGGGTTAGCCCCTCCAGTAGAACTTCCCTGACCTCTCTGGAGAAAGGTAAGGATTTTCACTTCTGAGCTCCCATGTTTACACCTTCACTAAAGCACCTACCATAGACAGATATGTCTGGTTCCTCCACTGGGCACTGAGATCCTGGAGGACAGGGACTAGTTCTTAGTCACTCTGAATCTCTATACTAGATGGGTATCAGTCACATAACAGGCCTTTGAGAGTGAATAAAAAAAGAATAATGATTGCCCTGGAGAAGATGTATTCCAACAAAGCATAACCTTCTGATTCCAACAATAAAATGTGCTGTTTAGTGACATAAATTGTGTTAAGCCTCTAGACATTGCATGACCACTCATGATGGATGATTATATGGAAAGAGTTTATGCACAGGTGGGAGGTTGGGCTCCATCTGCCCCCCCAAGTCCTATTCCAAATCTGAGAGTCTTTGATTCCATGAAAGCATGACCTCCTCTTTTCTTTACTTCTGACTGGAATGGGGCTTCTGGACTGGAGGTCATGTCAACTTTGAACTGGCTGAGTAGGCTTGGGTTAGAAAAGGTACTTTCCAGAAGTTTACCATCCCAGGCAGACTCATTGTACCTGGGTTTGCCTTCTCAGCACCTCTGATTTTCCATCTGAAATCTGACTAATACTTGCTAATTGTGTGTTCTGAGATCCTTTGATGAAAATGCCATTGTATGTAAGTATGAAGTATTGCTATGAATAATAACAATGGATGAAGTTTCTGTTGCTTACTCCTTGAGTGAAATTATAGAAAATGGATGTTTTTTGCAAAATCACAGGTCATATCTTCATTGCAGAAAAGAGGCTGGTAAAACATATTCAATCCCTCAGTCATTTGGATTCAACATAGCAATATATTTGCTTTTCCAAAACTCTGCTGTCCATTCTGGATGCTACAACAAAATACCACAGACTGAGTGACTTATAAAAAACATAAATTATTGCTCACAGGTCTGGAGACTGGAAGATCTGGAGATCAAGGCACTGGTAAATTTGGTGTCTGGTAAGAGCACACTTCTAGCTATGTCTTCACATGGCTAAAGGGGGCAAGAGATCTCTCTAAGGTATCTTTCATAAGGGAGCTAGTGTCATTCCACACTCTTGAACTAATCACCTCCCAAAAGCCCCACCTCCTAATGCCATCATATTGATGGTTAGATTCAACATACGGATTTTGAGGGGGAATTTTCAGCAAAGGATCTCAGAATACACAATTAGCAAGTATTAGTTTTCTGGGGCTTCTTCAAAGGGACTCTGTTTCAGGTCAATGTCAGATGTTGCCTGTGACTTCCCCTGGGCAACCTGTTTGGAACTACAAAGCTATCCAGTTTGTAGCTGCCTCTGCTTGGACTTGGTGTGCATGCAAAGGAACAAGCTGTGTACCAAAGCTGGCTTCTACCAGCCCTGATCCTGGGGGCAGGCTAGCCAAAGGCCCAAGGCATCCTGAGATCTGCCTCCTCCTGCCTCTGTCTGCTGGCTGCCTGTCATTCTCAGTCACTGAAAGAGCTCTTGGCAGTACACAAGTTGCATGAGGTAGGTTCTTAGTAAATCACCATGTAGGGGCGAGGGGTGTTCATCTTATTGATACAGGTTCAAACTCGGTGCCAGTCCTGGGTCTGAGGCTATTCAGCAAAAGTCTCAGGGTGCACCAAGACTAGCTTCCCCTCACTGGGTGCTCACAGACCTTTATGATTGGGCAGGGTGTCGGAAAGTCATCAGGGTGAGGCCAGTATAATTTATCAGGGCCAAACAGACCAAGATTTGAGCATGTGAAGGGAGAGCTCAGCACTCTTCTGGTATGTGAGGGGAAAATGGCCCTTATCCTAGAGCTACACAACTCAGTTTATCCCATATTCTGCCAGAAACCTGAGCTCAACAGGCTGGGGCTGCTAGTAGTCAGGACAGTGAGGCTAGTAGGTCTCCCGTGAGGGACAGGTGCCAGTGAGGCTTGGAGGAAGGCAGGTGTAGTATCCCCTGCCCCAGAGCCACACAACTCAGTCTGTCTCAGATTCTACCCAGATCTCCCGAAGAGCCCATGCTCAACAGGCTGAGGTCACTAGGAATCAAGAGGGTGGGGCCCTGGGAGCCTGGAGGGTGGGGATAGTGGATCTCTGAGAAGGAGGAGGCACTGGTCAGGTTCAAGGGGAAGTGGGGGGAATGGTTCCCACCCCAAAGCCACACAACTCAGTCACTGACACCCCCTAAGTCTGCCTGGACCTCTACACCTCAGGACAGGCAGCTGGCTCCTCGGCAGGGTATGAGATCAACAGAGTGGAGTGACAGTGAGTCCAGAGGATAGGACTATTGCCTTCCTTCAAGCTGATGTTGTATGGAGGGGATTGCTGCAGTCAAGAAAGATGGTGTCTGCACTGTGGGAATAGGTCTCAGCACAGAGATCCTGATGGCTGTCACTTCAGCTCTCTCTGCAGAGCCACAAAACCCATCTCGCCTTTAAAAAAATATGTTTTTTATTGTTGATAGTATTACTGATGTCCCCCATTTTCACCCCCCCCATCTGCCCAGCCCCTACCCTCCCTTACACCTTCACCACACTATTGTCTGTGTCCATGGGCTATTCATATAAGTGTATAAGTTATTGTTTTTTCTCTTCTCGTCCTCACCCCCTCTCTGAGATATGTCAGTATGTTCCATGCCTCCATACCTCCAGACTTATTTTGTTTGTCAGTTTGTTTTGTTTAATAAATTCTACATAAAGTGAGATTATGTGATACTTGCCTTTTTCTGACTGGCTTATTTCACTTAGCATAATACTCTCCAGGTCCCTCCATGCTGTCTCAAAGAGTAAGAGATCCTTTTTTTTACAGCTGCATAGTATTCAAGTGTGTAAATGTATCACAGCTTTTTTATCCATTCATCTATGGATGGTCACTTGGGCTGTTTGCAAATCTTAGCTCTTGTAAATAATGCTGCTATAAACATAGGGATGCATATATTCTTTCTGATTGGTGTTTTGGGATTTTTAGGATATATTCCCAGAAGCGGGATTGCTGGGTCAAATGGCAGGTGTCCTCTTAAAGGAACAGTTCACAAAATTCTTGCTTATTATAGGCACTTACCCTGGGTACAGGGACAGACTGAGTTGTATGACTTCGGGATAAGGGCTAGAGATGAGCCACCAAAGTCACTGTATTGAGTTCTCCTCCTACATGGCCCACTGATGCCATCTTTCCTGGGTTGGGCCCTCCCTGCCACGGCATTAGCCTGGTGAGCTACACTAGTTCCACCCTGATGACTCCCTCAGGCCTTGTCCTACCCAACTCAGACACAATCTGAGATTCAACCACACCAATCTGGGCCTGCATTGCAGTCTTTGTTAAAACAAAACAAAACAAAAAAAACTCTCCAGGAATTCCAGTCATGCTTGTGTGTGTGTGGGGGGGGGGGGGGGGCGGCGGGGAAGGTGCCAAAGACACATGTAGAAACTGAGTTATGTGGCACCTAACAGCAACTGACTTGGATCTCCATTTCCTTATCAATAAATGAGCAAGTTGCTCTGCACCACTTCTCAGTGAGATGGAGGAGAAGGCTCTAGCAGTTAAAAAATAAAATGAAACAAAACAAAAACCTAAGACATATAAATATACCTAATCAACATATGCACTGTCAACCCAAGCTCCTGAGCACAGCTCCTTCCCTATTCCTCAAACTACACTGGTCTTTTGTAAGTTCTCTCCCCCATCAAAACTGACCTTGACATTACTTTTAATCTAATTTTATTGATGGTGGTCCTAGGGATGGGAGGGGATAGATAGGGCCTTGTCCTTCTCCAGCCTCCCTCCTCATCTCACTCCATTATTCTAACATCTGATCTCAATCAATCTGGGTTTAGAAAATCATTTTTTCCTATGCTGCTCATAAAAAGAAACAAGATACAGTTGAAACAGCCCACTGCTGTAGAGTAATAGACCCCAAACAAATGTGTTTCCTGTTAGATTTTTAGGTGAATTATATTTGACCTCAAGTCCCTCCTAATTAGAAATTTTTCTAACACATTTGTATTGTGTTAAAAAATGATGGGAGCAATAAACACTATTTTAAAATATGTGCTTAATCTTAAAGCAGGATATGTCTAATCATGTATCTATTCCTTCCTAACAACTTGACTTTACTCATGTAGAGCTTATGTCTGATGATATTATCACTATATTCTCAGGCACTCTCTACGGAACCTCAAAAATATAATACTCTTTGTAATAATTTAAGCAATAAAAAAAAGAAAATGAAATGTATTTTAATAATTTTAAATTATTCAAAGTGTGTGTGTAAACATTTTTGTGACACCCTATATTTACCTTTGTTGTATCAATTAATAAACCTTTATAATGAAATAAAAAAAATAAAAAAAACAACTCTTTCCTCTTCATTTTTTGACAATATCTACTAACCAATTAATCAGCAAAGCCTGATCATGCTACCCTCAAGTTCATCTATTAAATTCAATGTTGCATCCCCCATTGCTACTTCTTAAATTCAATCCCCCTCATGTTTTTGCTTGGATGCAAGTCTTCATGATGCCCTTTTCAAAATGTAATAAAATAGAAGAAAAAACACAACAGCAATTGAATAGCCATCCCATCTTCTCCAGAAAACCTGTTTTATTTTTGGAGAAAGCACATTGTAAATTATGTGAAGGTGACTCCAATTCCAGCAGTATTAATGCAAGAGCAGAAAGCTCCTTTGCAGGGTTTCTTGAATCATACTATTTCTTTGCCCTGTATACATGTGATAACCAGGTCATCAAGGGAGTGTGGCCTTGAAATCCTCGAAAGCAGAAATCACAAGGAACCCTAAACAATTCTAGAATAAATAGAAATTTCAAAATAAAGCTGCCTAAACAGGACGCTCCTCAATGGAGAATAAATGCTTGGTGCTCTGGCGGTATCATTAAAGGTCTATTGTTTGAAATTTTGTAGCAAACACACATTATCTTTGTAATTAGAAAAATATAAACAATAGTGATTTTAAATAGAAAAATAACTTTAAAAAGCCAAAAAAAAAAAACTGCTTAGGAGAGAGGGTTGGGCAGCAGATGGCAGGGTTGTTTCAACTTTTGCTTCTCTCTGCCAGGCTGGTGTGCACCAGAGTCCACAGGCATGCAGGCCTCTCACTGGCAGAATGCCAGGAAAAGTGATGACTATATAAAAGGAAGCATGCTATTAACATACAGCATGATATGATTATTAGCTACATCTGGGCATGGGGTTACCACAGATTTGTTTTTTAAAATCTTCTTTCTGCTTTTATATACATTTTATTTCATGATGAACAGGTAGTACTTGTGAAATAGGGAAAAGAAAAACATTTCACTTTTTAAAATAAAAATTTAAAAAGGTATGAAGTTCTGCCTCCCCAAGCAGGAGGCTGCCTCAGACCCAGATTTTAGAAGGCTTCTATTGCATTACCCTGCCCATGAGAGCCCTAAGGAAATGCTTCCAACTAACTTTGGGACAATAAACTAGACATTCAAAATTAACCAATGTCAGTAGATTGAGTCACCTCTGCTCCAGTTTACTAAAAATTTCTCAGGTATTAGCTGTGGACTTTGAAGTTATTGTCTGAAGCCTTAGTAGATTCATAACTACAGTGCAGCTCCATGTGACTGAATGAAGTAGGAAGCAGAAAGGCAGAAAGGCCAGGCAGTGTTCATGCTGCCAGATGAATGTGAACATCCCTTGTGCCACTTGGTTTCCAGGACCTGCATCTATATCTCACCTTTGGGTTAAGATTTTGCTGTTAGTGCCCCTGACACCTACCACACACAGACATGCACACGTGTATGCACAGGTGCATACACATACATCTAGGTCTGGACAGGAAGTTCAGGAGGTAACTCTGGCCCTCTGTATTTTACCCTGCTACTAAGCACCCCTTTACTTGATTCATGCTGCCAGATCATCCTAATGCTACCTGGCCAACGTCCATCATCCTGTTGAACTTCTGTTCCCCCAACATTCCCCTATCACTTTTCCCAGCTTATTTTCCATATCACAGCTGCATTTTCCATATCACAGGATATTGTCTCAAAGTATTTTTAAAGGAAAGCAGAGCATTGCTGTTTTTCTAAAACTAAAAAACTTATATGCATATATGCATAGCCCAGGGGTGGGCAAACTTTTTGACTCGAGGGCCACAATGGGTTCTTAAACTGGACCAGAGGGCCGGAACAAAAGCATGGACGGAGTGTTTGTGTGAACTAATATAAATTCAAAGTAAACATCATTACAATAAAGGGTACGGTCTTTTTTTTTTAGTTTTATTCATTTCAAACAGGCCGTAGTTTGCCCATGGCTGGCATAGCCCATGGACACAGACAATAGTGTGGTGAAGACAAAGATGCTAATTGACCGTACCTTTGCTATGCCCTAAGCCACACCCACCAGCCAATCAGAGTGACTATATTCAAATTAACCCAACCAAGATGGCGGCTGGCAGCCACGGAGCTGGAGCAAGCAGGAGGCTTGGTTGCCCAGGCGATGGAGAAAGCCAAGCTTCCCGCTTGTCCTAAGCCGGCTGTGGCCTCCACTCATGGCAACAAAGTTTCAATTATTGAAGGCAAACAAATCCCAGATACCTGCTTCCAGCCAGCCTCCACTGGGAGCTTGGGTGGCTGGGGGCTGTGGCCAGCCTGAAAACAGCCATCAGCCCCTCACCCAGGCTGGCCACACCCTCATGGGATGAGGGCCCTCACTGGGGGGCTTAGCCAGTCTGAAAACGGCCCTCAGCCCCTCACCTAGACTGGCCAGGCACCCCAGCAGGGATCCCCACCCTGAAGGTGCTGTGGCCAGCCTGCAAATAGCCATCAGCCCCTACCCAGGCTGGCCAGGCACCCCAGTGGGGACCCCCACACTGAAGGTGCTGTGGCCAGCCTGCAAACAGCCATCAGCCCCTCAACCAGGCTGGCCAGGCACTCCTATATAATAAAAGGGTAATATGCAAATTGACCCCAACAGCAGAACAACTGAGAATGACTGGTCATTATGACACACACTGACCACCAGGGGGCAGACGCTCAATGCAGGAGGAGCTCTGCTCAGCCACAAGCCAGGCTGACGGCTGCCAGTACAGCAGTGGTGGTGGGAGCCTCTCCTGCCTCCTCAGCAGCGCTAAGGATGGCCAACTGCAGCTTAGGCTTGCTCCCTGCTGGCAAGTGGACATCCCCTGAGGGCTCCTGGGCTGCCAGAGGGATGTCTGACTGCCAGCTTAGGCCCAATCCCCCAGGGAGCGGGCCTAAGCCAGTAGGTGGTCATCCCCCGAGGGGTCCCAGACTGTGAGAGGGCACAGGCTGGGCTAAGGGACCCCCCGAATGCACAAATTTTTGTGCATCGGGCCTCTAGTGTATTATTATAATATTGGTGGTGGTGATGATGAAAGTAATAATAACTAATATATATAACATGTGCCAAATGTTATTCTTGTAAGTGCTTTATCTGATTAACTGATTTATTACCCTACTAGAGGCCTAGTGCATGAATTCATGCATGGGTGGGGGGGGGCACGGGGAGGGACTGAGGGAGTTTGGCTGCTGGCTCCAAGGAGGGAGCCGGCCCTCGGCTCCCCTCGGAAAGGAGCTGTGTCCACCGCCACCCATCCCCAGTTCCCTGGAGGCAATGGTCACCAGGCTGGGTGTGGAAGGAACTGACGCCAACACCGACGACGCCCTGCCACCAAGTGGTTCCCTTCCTCTTCCCCTCCTCCTTCCCTCACCACCTCGGTGGGTGGGCAGCCCCTGGGGAAGGGAAAGGATGGGAGTAAGACAAACCCTTGTGTCGAGGGCTGACTTTCAATAGATCACAGCAAGGAAGCTGCTCTGCTATGTATGAAACCCCCAACCCAGAAGCAGGTCGTCTATGAATGGTTTAGCACCAGAGGCCGATGGGGGCCAGCTAGCTGGAGGGATGGACCGTGAGCGGTTGGTCGGCCTCGGGAGGTTGGCTGTGGGAGTGCACTGACCACCAGATGGCAGCACCTGCATTGAGTGTATGCCCCCTGGTGGCCAGTGTGTGTCATAGCGACTGGGGGACGGATCGTTCTGGTTGTTCCAGTTGTTTGGTCATAAGGGTCGCTTAGGCTTTTATATAGAGAGATGAATTAGGTGAAGTTATTATTCCGTCTTTGAAAGTTGAGGAAACTGAGACACAAAAAGGTTAAGCAAATTCTCCAAGATGTCATACACACACACAAACACACACACACACCAATACACACACATATACACCTATTAAGTGGCTGAGGTATGCAGTCATGACCCTAATTATGACTGTCAAACAATTCACCAAAAGCATGGTATTAAATTTTTTTAAAAGCTATTTCTAAACTAGTGATGCCTCTTAAGATACCTAATGGTATCTTAGAATTAAATAAGTCCAAGTGGTGATTAAATAGTACCTACAGTCTAATTCCAGCCCAGCCTTCATGCATTGGGGACCTCAAGGGCAGTGGCAAAGTACACAGGCAGTGGCCTCTCACCACCTGGATTTGAATCCCAGCTATGCCACTTATAAACTGAGTGAGCTTGGGAGAGTTTTTAAATCACTCTGATCCTCAGTTTCCTATAAAATGAGGATGATCATAACATTTTCTACCTCACAGAGCTGCTGTGATAATAAAAAGAGATAATCCATGTAGAGTTCCTTGAACATAGCAAGTGCTCAGTGAATGGAGACCATTTTCATCTTTCATTTGACTTCCTGGTGTGCTTAGATGAGCAGCCTTCCTCCTCAGTGTTCAGTGAAGTGGGTGGTTCTTACGCAGTGAAAATGAGCATCTTTAGATAGTGCCACCCTTCAGGCAGCTGAGGCTTTCTAGACTCTTATCAGTGCTTTAGAGCGCAGTATAAAAGGTTCACTGCAAAAGCCACCATGTGCCTGGAGAATCACTGCTACCACAAATAAGGCACAACTTCATCTCAGATGGGACTATGTAACATTTGCTAATTTAAACTTCAAAACAACTCCTCTAGATTTTTATTTCACAACATTCAATATTTTTTGCATGTTTCAAACCTGACTTGGATTTGTGAGAAGCCCTAAAGGACTTTATTAGGAAAAACAAACATTGAAGCAAACAAAAAGTAGACACTGCCATCTTGAAGCAACAGATGGCCATGTGCCAAGTAATAACTGGAAATTAATTTTTCAAGTGCTGAAATGACACAAAATTAAGAAGTGAGTCTGTGATAATCAGACAAATGCCCTTTTCTTAAATTTAAGCTTAAATTTACTCTTGTTCTTTTTGGTAGAAAAGAAGGCAAGTGTTTAATCCTCCCCTAAGAGTTATTAATAACTCAATGAATCAGTGAATTTCAAGGAGTTTGAGAATAAAAGTGTGGTAAAAAAGGGAAAGAAAACTGTGCCAGATGGCCTGAGTGGTAGGAGATCTCTGTGGAAGAAGAGGAAATATAATCTGAGGTTGCAGTATTATTGTGTTTTCTTTAATAGATATCTTGAAATTGACCTGTGGGTTATGGTAAATAAGTACAGTTTTGGCACCTAGCTCCCTGAGATGATTTTGTCCCTTTATGCTACAAGTGTTGGTTAGGATGTGCTTCTCTACTTCCTATTTTCACTTTTGATCTGTTACTCTGGGAATTTGCATGGATCTTTGGTTTGAAGATTTCAGATTCTCTTCCTCAGCATGTGTTCCTAGGGACAAGGCTAAAATCATACCCTACCACTATACCCTTGAGTTTTTCCCTAGTAACAAACTCAAGACTCTATCATTATAATAATACTGCTTCAATCAGTTAACCAGGTGCAACTAAGCCAACCAAGTCATTGACACATTACTCTCCTTAAGAGCATCAGACAGGATTTTTTGCTATATATTATAACCAAACTCTGGGCTCTCATCCCAGTATTCAGCAAAATTTTGCTTTGGTTTAGAATTTCTAAAAATGAAAACAATCATCTCTGAAAAGTAGAGTGTCTTTCAGGGCCATATCTTGGCATGGTGCCCACCCAACTCATAGTTTCCAGATAAAACTAAGGTGCTCATTTGGGCTTCAGAAATTCATAGCCCTGATTCTTTGAGGAAGGAGTAGGTATGAAAAACACTTGGGAGAAATGTATGGGTGGGTAACAAATAACTATAAACCAGCTGGTAGACATTTGATGAACTATTGTTCTAGGTAGGTTGAATCCTTAGAGGTTAAGTCACCACCTCTGATATTTTCTGGAAGTAGGTGGGGAGGAGATAAATAGTACATAAAATGAGTGGCAGAGGCAGAGTTTAAGCAAACACACAAAAGCAGCTAGAAACACTGAGAGCTGGGTAACACTTGTCACAGACAGTGGGAGAAACAGAAATAACATAATGATTAAGAGACAGGCAGGAGAAGCAGCAAAGCTGCCTAGATTTAGATCCTGCCATGACATTCAATAATGGACAAGTTAATTAACCACTTTTGGGCCTCACTTTCCTAATCTGTAAAATGAGCATAAAAACAGAACAGCTACTTTATGGAGTTATTGTAAACTTAAATGTGTTATTATATAGAAAATGACTCCAACACAGCTAAACACGTGATAAGTGCTGTATATTATAGTTTCTGAGTTCTAAATGTTTCTAGAATGTTCAGCCAACTTTGGCTGCTATGCCAGTTTAGTGAGCAGCCATTATAGACAGCAATTCAAAGACAGGTGAAGGGAAAGCTTCTGTGAGTAAAGCTTCCAAATTCAGGTCACCGATTACCACCCACAAAGACTTGTTCTTCCACACACCCACATTTTGAGGGCAGGGGAGAGTGGGGAGTGTTTCCACATGGAAATTAAAGATTAAATTGCTTATTTCAGGAAAAGCAAAAATAAACAATATGGAGATACAATTGGGGTGGTCCCCACCTACTTCCTAGGAAGCTGGTATTGGCCCTTTGAGTAGTGCAGGGTCATATGGGTCTGGTTCTGTCACACACCTACTCTTTTCTATTCCACCATGTAACAAAGAACCAAGTCACCGTTCTTTGGTAACCGATAACTTTGATGAGTGCAACCCTTCATTTCCTAGTAACCGTTTCCTTCCTCATTACTAAACCCTACCAACCGAAGGCCTCTGAGCTCTTCCACTCTGACTCAAAACAAGAAGCCTATACGGCAAGCCTAACTCCATGAATCAGAGCTTTTCCAGTGTTTGTTAATAGGAAGGGAAGAATGCAGGTATGGCGATAGTAATCACAATATCTACGGCTTTGGAAACCTCTCAAACCAATTTCTAGTCACTCGTCATCTAAAGATTGTTCCTGAGGGGTAAAGCACCTTGATGTGAAGGTGGAAATGATGACACAGAGGCTGTAAAAAGGCTTTCTTTATGCTCCCCTTTATCCTATGCCCCTCTCAGTCCCTTGGCCCACATGTGTTTCATCCCTCTGGATGGGGAAGAAAGAATTTGACACCAAATTCACATTATGGTGTTAGTAGTTATGGGTGTGACCTGTTTAGGTAGTACTTACAATTTGAAGGGAATCACAGCAAGGGTAAAAAATCTCTAGTGGTAGACACCCAAGCCTTGTGAATGAGATAAGCTAGATTGGAGGAGACCTTTCTCAGTTATCCCAATTAAACCATTTTCCTCACCCTGGTCATTCTCTAACCAACTATTTCTTTCTATTTTCTTCATAACCCTTATTACTATCTGAAGTTGTCTTGTTAATTTGTATCTTTATTTGACAATTGTCTAT
The DNA here is from genome assembly GCF_000147115.1 of Myotis lucifugus. NCBI lineage: Eukaryota > Metazoa > Chordata > Mammalia > Chiroptera > Vespertilionidae > Myotis > Myotis lucifugus. Next base: position 3,740,919 of record NW_005871050.1, on the reverse strand, counting down.
CTATCTTATCAAGAATGTAATATAGTCCTGGATGGGTGGCTCAGTTGATTGGGGCACTATTCCATGCACCACAAGGTTGTGAGTTCAATTTCCAGTCAGGAAACATACCTAGGTTGGGGGTTCAATCCCTGGTTGGGGCATGTAAGGGAGGCAATTGATCAATGTTTCTCTCTCACATTGATGCTTCTCTCTCTCCCCAAAATCAATAAAAATATATCCTTGGGTGAGGATTAAGGAAAAAAAGAATGTACCATACATGAGGATAGAGACTTGTCTGTTTTTTTTTTCACTCCTGTATCCTTTAGGGCCCAGAATAGTGTCTGCCACATAGTGGGTGCTCAATAAATATTTGTGAAGTAAATAAAAGAATAATGAACTGAAATGATTTTTAAGCAAGTTCCCCTGAAAATAAATTGTTCACTTCCCCATAGGTTTTGATAACTTAGACCCCACAAATTTTTGATGGGGCAAATAAGACTACCCTCTGTTCTTTCTGCAAACTAAATAGCACAGGGCTGTGGCAATGCTAAGGAGTGCCAGTTATTTCATCACTGGCATCACTCAAGGGACTTTTGGCGAGAGGTAAGCTAGAGTATGGGCTGTGAGAGACTGGAGCACTCTCCTGAATATGCACACACCAGCTTGGGGCCGGAAGGGAACATTTTGCTTCTAATGTAATTGAAATGCTGAAGAAAAGTTTGAAAGATGAAAATAACATGTCTCCACATGACAACCCCACAGTTCCGAAAGTTCAAAGGTTTTCCACTTCGTTAGATGTACATCTTCTAATGATCCCCCGCTCTCTATGGCCTTTACCTATAATAACCCTCACAATAGCAATGAGGTGTGTAGGTGGCAAGTATTATTAGGCCTATGTGCAGGTGGAGAAAGTGAGGCACAGCCAAGATGGGGTGAGGTGAATCAATTACCTAGCCTATTGTGTAATCCATTTAAGTCACCATTCATTGAATGCTTACTTTGTGCCAGGCCTAATTCTTAAGCCATATCAACCAATAGCTCATGTTATTTCTCCCATTCAGATAATCCTGGGCTTGCTTAGTTCAAGACTGAGAGAGGCTTCTCTGATAGCTTAAAAGCTGCACTTGAGCATCCAACCACAAATAAAGTTGGGACCACCAGAGCCCCTGAGGTGACACCCAGTGCTTACTAGTAAGAGTGGTGGGTTTCCTGTGCAGAATATAAGATTGGTTCGTGATCACAAAGCTCATTCTGGGGTTAGGAACTGTGCTTCCCCAGCATTATCTCTGTGGGTTTTCACAACCCTTGAGGTAGGAAGTATCTTTATCCCCCTTTTACAGATGAGGAAACGGCAGCTCACAGACATGCCCAACGTCACAAAACTAGTAAGTAGCAGAAATACTTGAACATGAATCACCTGATTTCGGAGGCAATCTTAAGACATCTGTGTTTCCACCTGAAGCCATGCCAACCACTATACTGCAGCATTTGGGTAGAGCATTGGGAATCTGTCATCCTACACAAACCAGAAAACTCATTCAGCTAGAGCCCCACACAATCACCATCGACATCAATGGCTACATCAACAGTGAAAGCACTAAGTAAATGTGGAGTAAATGCATAAATAATACTGGTAATGAAGCCATTTAATGTTGCAAAAAACGTGACCACATGTTTAGAGTCTTCTGTTGGGAAGTAACATTTTAGAAATATTTCTATCCAACAACACTATAATTTGTAAGTTCTCACACATATATGGAAAATGGGGTTCTCTAAAAATAGTTTTTCCCTGTTGGTTCTGGATAGCTGGGCTTACTTGCTTCTACTATCCTTGTTTCACACACAATGACTAGGCAGTAGTAAGTTGCAGTCATGATGAGCATAGGCTCTGAAGTCAGACTGCCTGGGTTCTAATCTTGGCTCTACCACTTGTTAACACTAATCTTAAGCAAGTTACTTCATTTTTGTGTACCTCCATTTCTTCATCTATTGCGTGGATTATATAAGTTATTGTTGGTAAAGCATTTAAAACAGAAGCTGGCATGTAGCAAATAACATAAGCTGTTATGCTGCTCCAAGTAAGAAATCCTGTGAGGAAAAATTGGCTTGTCAATAGGCCATCAAATAGACAAAATAAAAGCAACAAGTTAAAAGGTTAAGCCTGCAAGTTAAAAATTCTGTGCACCAAATATTTCTCTTTCCTCTTTTCACAGTTTATGAAAACAGTCAGATTGTGGCCCACCAAAGCCACATTCTGTGACCACCAAAACTCAGAATTGCCCACCTCTGTCTTCTAGTAACTCTGCATAGGTGACTAAGCACTCACTTCCTGATTCCCCCTTAGTATTCTAAACCCACGACTTGCCTGAACCACAACAATGGGTGACATTGGCAGTGTATATTGGGTGGCCGCACTCACTCTTTCCTCCGGCAGCTCTCTCCTCCAATTCTCCCAGATACTTGGTACCCTTAAACTACTAGCTTAAGGCTCCAGACCTTCCCCAAATGGGATTCCAATTGAGCAAAACCTATATCCCCAGTGGCTAGTTAGATTAAAATAGCCTTATTCATCACTCACAAAACAAATAAGGTCCAACTAAAATAGCTTTCTAGTCTTTGTTAGTGATCTGCAAGACTGACCCAGGACAATTTTGTAATCACTAAATTATTTTTTCCATCCCCCTCATGATGTCCTCTCTCCTCTTGTTAGGCCACCCTTGAAAAAATAGATGACCTCTATTTTTTTCAAAGTCAACCATAGCAAACCACATTGTAGGAACATTTGAATAGGAAGTTTATAACATCTCTATGTTCTCACTGGTGAAATGCTTGATGCCTTTATATCTTTTCAATTTCTGAGATAATCTCTTGCTACTTCGCCCCTTACAGTTCAAAGATTTGGGGAACTTTATATTAGAAAGCTCCAAAAGATTAATAAAAAGGGCATGTTTGTCTTTTTCTTGATTAAGAAGAACACATTTTGATCAGTAAAATATATCAATTCATGCATGTGGAGAATTTTAATGAAATATTTATCTATCCTTATGAAACGTTAGAATTCATGCAAATAAAAGTATATGGCACATGATTTTATTATTGAATTGATGGAATTTCCTTCCTGATATTTGAGTTCTGTTACTTAACAAACATTTTTCACTTCACTAGGTAGTCCTTTACTTGGGCTTGTTTCCACTCTTCTGTTCCTCTCCACTCCTTATCATTCACCATCAGTTGCTCATCCTTATTTATCATAGAAATAAACAAAGACAACATGTCATGGGTTGAATTACATTCCTCAACATTCATATTTTGAAGCCCTAACCCCCAGTACTCATAATATGATTATATTTGGAGATATGGTCTTTATAGGAGTAATTAAGTTATAAGAGATCATTAGGGTGGGCCCTAATCCAATATGACTGAGAAACCTTGCTTCTTAAACTTGTTCCCAAGGACCTTAGGCAAATTATCTAACCCCTCATGGCCTCTTTTTCTTTAACTGTAAAATAAATGAGTTGTACCTTAGCAGGGAGGGTTTCTCAAGTTTGGATCAGCATGAACCAGCTGCAGCACAATCATCTGGGACACTTGTTACTGATAGAGTCCTGGGCCCTAACTCAGACCCACTGAATCAGAATCTCCTGTGTTGGGGTCTTGAAACTTGCATTTAAAAATATATTTTTTTAAAAAATTTATTTCAGGGAAGAAGGGAGAGGGAGAGATAGATAGAAACATCAATGATGAGAGAGAATCATTGATTGGCTTCCTCCTGCACGCCCCCTACTGGGATGAGCCTGTAACCCAGACATGTGCCCTGACCAGGAATTGAACAGTTCATAGATAGACGCTCAACCATTGAGCCATACCAGCCGAGCTGAAACTTGCATTTTAACAAATTTCATAGTTCCAAGGTCTCTTTAAACTCAACATTTCATGAATCAGTGACCTGTTATACACTTTGCCTTGTCTCCATCATCTGTTTAGAAATAGGAACAGACTGATAGATCTTAGAGTGGAGGGGAATGGGGACACTGAAAGAGATTAATCAAAGAACATATATGCATATATGCATAGCTCATGGACACAGACAAGAGTATGGTTAAAGGCTAGGATGGGGTGGGGTGGGGGCTGGGTGCAGGGCAACAAAGAGGAGAAAATAGGGGACATCTATAATAGTGTCAACAATAAGAAATAGGACACATTCTCACCTGATCCCCATGCTATTCTTAGCTTCTGGTTTGATCCTTAGTGTAGCTATAGAAGCCATATTTCTTCTTCCAGTAAAGGATGGCCTATAGCAAGGGGAAAAGCAAAAATAAAGGTTTGATGAGAAATAATTTTGAAACTACTAGCTTACCATAAACTTTTGATATTGTGTAGCTTTTAATTTTCCAGAACTTGTTTATCCCTCATGAACACAAATAATCTGTAGGTAGCCTCATTAAAAATTTCCTTGAACTGGTTCCTTTGACCAAAAAAAACAATAGAAAGAAGGGTAGATTCACTAATCATTTGAGTTCTACCCAATATTGCATAATTATCTTGCATATCAGTATTTTGGCCTTTCCTGCTAAAGGTCTTTCCTTGGGTTTGCAAACAGGAGTTTGAGAAGAGTCCTGGTACTGACTGAGCTTTCTTGGTAATGTCACAAAATTTCCAACCACAAAGTCAATCTCCATTTGAGTCAGAGCAATTAGAAGAAGACTAATGACTGTGGACAAAAGTACTGAAATATTTTATTGAGGAAGCAATAGGCAATTTGAATGGGAAAATGTCTTTTTACAATGGTGAGGCATATCCAAAATATATTCTTAAAAAGAGGAGAAAATATGATTATGAAAGACCCCCTCTCACAGACTGTAGGGAATGACATTGAAGTGTCCTTCTATAACATTTGTTTTCTACAATCTTTCCATAACTCAAAGTTTAAACCTTGATTTCCAGATGATCTGGCATTGCCCACATTCCAGTGCCTGGTTTAGTGTGTCAGGGAAACAAGTTTATTTCAGTCAGTCTAGGGTTATACACTTTGCCTTGTCTCCATCAAGGACAGGTTTTGATACTATTTATCAAAGACAAAAGTAAATTCACAAGCACATGTGATCTTGGGCTCAGTGTAAAAACATACTGTGGAGTTAAGTAGAAAAGTCATTTTTACAAAGCTGAGTGTTGGCTAAAAGAGGGTACCCTATTTAGAAGTCAAAATAGCTAGAGCCTCTATGTTCAAATGGTTCTTTTCACTTGAGAATACATTGATGTTGGTAGCTTTTTATTTCCTGAGTATTGGCGGCCAGTGATGAAGAGTTCCTTGTATCAAGATAATGCTCTTTTCATGGAATCCAGGATAATCAGAGCCCATACTTAAAAAAGAGGCTCACAATGTAAATTATTTGGATTGATAATACTGTGTAGATCAACAAACACAAATTATAGATATGAAAATTTCTAAACATTTACTGGTGTCTAAGTAAAACTTAGGGTTGGAAGTTTTTAGCAATGTGACAAAATGCAATAACCTTTATCAGGACTATAGAATTTGGGTGACACCTCCATCAGCTAAACCACTTATAGTCAGAAAGATTCTGCTTCTCGAAGACAGCTCTAGTGGTGGTGTTGGGGTGTATCGAGGGTAGAGGGGTTGAACAAAAAAGAAAAAAAGAGAGAGAAATTATGGGCATGGACAACAGTGTGGTGATTGCCGGGGGCGGGGGGGGGGGGATACAGGGGTGAGTGAAGTGGAAGCAGGTAAAGAAAGGATAAATGGTGATGGAAAAAATTAAATTAAATTAAAAAGAAAGAAAGATTCTGCTTCTCATAAGATGATTTAATTTGATGTCCTTTAAGACGCTAGAATCTTCTCACTTGGTTACCACGGAGGTAGGGTGCAAACCCATCAGGGCACACTCTCAATCAAACCAACCAACCAGATTTAAAGGATGTGGGAGAGGCCTCTAGATATGCAACCCCCACATCAAGGCCACTGAAACACCTCTAGCTAGGAGTAGGTCATATAGGTGCCAATATAGAATATGATTTTGAGGGTGGTAGACTTGTATCACTGAAAATGACTCATGCATTTGCACCCATACGTACTTCAGTACTCATGGAGGTGTACCTGTTTAGAAAGTCCTGAACTTCACGCCACTCATGCTTTATGGCTCCAACTTAAGGGTCTTTGAAGAAATTACTATCTCCACTAGAAAAAAATAAAAGCTCTTTGAGGGCAGTAGCCACGTCATAAAACTCTTTAGCCTGTGCCGATTGCAGAGAAATAGGAGAAAACCCACAATCTCCCAGTGATGCAATGCTATTAAAAAGAAGCATTCTATTATGTTGCTTTTTAAAATGTGGTTATTAAAATTTGGAGCAACATAGAACAATGCTTGTTAGAAAAGGCTAAGTGAAGATATATATGTGAGGGGATGGAAGTGTTAACTAGATGAGGGAGTCCTTTCACAAGGTAGTGGAACCTTGGTTCTTGAACTTAATGCGTTCTGGAGTGCTGTTTGAGAAGCAATTTGTTAAAAAACCGAATCATTTTTCCCCAGTAGACATAGTGTAAATTGAACTAATCTGTTCCAGTCCCCCAAATTATTCTGTTTTAACCTTTCGTATATACAGTATATGTCTAATGCACTGATTAATGTATAAATAAATATTTCTTTTCTTAAATTTATTGAGCCACCCCTACTAGCTTTAAACAAATCACTTTCAACAATCTTTACAGGGGTGTCTTTCAGGTCAGATGCAGCATCTTTGCTTGTTCATATATCACTACCTCTGAAATGTCTGTCACTGCTAACTGCTTTTCCTTTATCCAAATCAACTACAGTTTTTCTACCTCTTCAATTGTCTGTGATCCTTGTTTCTTTCACATCCTTAGCAACATTAGCACTCTTGATGGCCTATTTATGCTTTAAAATTGTGTTAATTAAGATTTCACCAGTAACAAAAACATTCTTTCCTTTGTTTGTTGCCTGAGAGAAGTTTTTTGTCATGCTGAGGTGTCATCATGAAATGGTTGTCAGGTTAAAAACCAAAGTTTGTTTAGACAACCAAGACATCTTTTCTGTAAACAATTTTGTCAAGAACAGAATTGTTTGAGATGTTCAAGAAATGAGGTTTGACTGTATATGTACACATCACAATGTACACTTTAAATATCTTACTATTTTATTTGCCAATTATACCTCAATAAAGCTGAAAAAGGTAAGTAAAAAAAGCAGGTTATAACCATATAGATTCTATAATTACAGCTAAGAAAAACTTTAAAGAAAAAACTAAAAGGAAATATAATAACAACAGTTATGCTAGAAAGTTAGGTTAATGAGTACTTTTATTCCTTTTATCTTTCTTTCTTTCTTGGCAATATCATTACATAATACTTTTTTCAGAATTTAATTTAAAAGAGGATTTATGTCAAGTTATTATAAAGTTAAGTTCCTAGGTTGAAAGCATGAGTTGATTTTTTCCCTTATGGAACCCAATCTTCTAGAAACAGAGAATCTCAATGGGGTGAGCAATTCTTTGTTCTAAAAAAGGTTGCCTGGGAGAGGGGTTCAGTTGGGCTTTTGGCTCTGAATGAGTAGGCCTGGAGAAACTCTGAGTCACCTCAGGACAAGAGCCATCAAATTCATTTCTGTCTGTTCCTCTAAATTGAGACCATGGTGCATCCCATACTTATGTGTGCCTACCAGGATAGTTTCATAAAACTGAGCCTCAAGGAGGAAGATAAGTAAAGCTGGAAGGCCCTGATTTGAGCTTGATGTGTATGGGCCTGAAGTAGGGAAAAGGGAAAGGGAGCAAGCTGGCTAGTATTTGCCACTTAGAGCTTTCCCTGGTCCCCGCAGATCATCAACTAAATCACCAGGCTCACCAAAATATTTTTGTGGGGGCTGCTTACTAAAATAACCAAAAAAATCTTATAAATAGATATTTGAATTAATCCAGCAATTGTTTATTAGAAAATGGGCAGTGAAGGGCACCAAAGAAACTTAATACTTAGTGTTTGTTGAGGAGACAAGAATCAGTTAAGTACCATGCCTGGTGCTACATAATTAAGTGCCACATGAATGAAAGAGAACTCCAAGGCTACCAGAACAACATCCAAATTTCTCTGCCACTCTCTGGGCTCTGGAGCTGTTTTCATTTGTTTATTAGGTTTGGTATTTGATAGTTATGGAATGTGCCTCTGAGAGCCAGTGATAACATCATTTTATTTATAAAATCAGTTCCTAATAGGAACAAATTTGGAAATAATTTAAATGGGAAAATGTTCACCACACACACAATGTTCAGGGGAAAAGTGGGTGATATACTAAGTATGAATACAGTGATGCATAATGTATGCACATATATTTCTTTATTAACAGAGAGAGCATGCAAGCCAGTAAGCCTAGAAGGAAATACTCCAAAAATGTTATCAGTGGTTATCTTTGAGTTGTGGGTGCTTTTTGTTTCCTTCTTTATATTTTTCTGCATTTTAAAGTTTCCCACAATGAACACTTATCACTCTTCTCATCAGAAAACCAGAGCTCCATCAGGCACTGGTGGGTGAAGTATTCTAAAATGTAGAGCTCTCCGTGAAAATAATAAAACAGGTTTAAGAACAATTTAAAAGAAAACCTTAGATAATAGAAAACGAGTTCTTAATAGAAATTAAGCCTCTGTGATGTAAACTTATTTCCACTGACATCCAGGGGGGCAGACATACCTCCCCATACACCTGCCTTAATATCTCAGAATCATGATATGTCTCCCAGGGTCTGAGCAAGCAGGAACTGAATAACTACTGTGTGCCCAGCATTGCCCTGGGTGTAATAAGGCTGTACAGTTCTCTCCTCTTTGTTGCGAGTGAGCTCAACACCCATTAGTTACAGGAGAAATTTGGATTTTTATCTGGCCATGTTCCCTCCAGCATCTCCTACTGTAGCAAGAGCCATCATAGGATAGAGGTTAAAAGCACAAACAGGAGTCAAACAGATTTATATTTTCATCTGTTTTGTGCTTCTTATTAGCTTGGCCAAGTTACTTGACCCTTCCCAGATTCAAGTCTACCTCACAAGCTGCTGCTGGGAGCTTCCGATGAAATAAAGTATATCAAATCTTTAACATGAACTAGGCATATAATAAGTCCCATCCTGTTTAATTCCCAGTCTCACCCAAAGTTCTGAATTATTGCAATAGTTTACCATGTGTCAAACAGGAAAGAATTGCAAAAATATATTTATACAAGGCATTGGGTGAATAAAGGGAATGGCAATGTGGAATGCAGTAAAAATATTTGATGCCATTTCTTAGCAATACACAAGAAGCACAGATTTGTCTATGTATTAAGAAAGGGCCAAATTGTGTGGTAAGACAATCAAGTTGCCATAGAAATTTAGATAAAAGAGAAAACCCTATGGGCCTCCCTGGAGAAAGCACAGCTGGGGTAAGTCGTGAAGGGGGTGTGAAGGGAGAGAAAGGTATTGCAAGTGAGGTGAATGAAAAGGAGAGCTTAATGGAGGCAATAAAGATGTTGGGCTCTTGGCCTAAATTAGTACCTTGCTTACAGCAGTAGTTTCTGGGTAGAATGTAAGAACATCAAAGTCCCTCAGGGAAAATTTTATGGTTCGAACCCCTCAGTTTCCATCTATAAGAAACTGAGACCCAAAAAAGGAAGGTCACATGGTCACACAGCTGGTCAGAAACAGCCAGAAATAGAACCTTGGTCTTCTGACCCCCAGCGCCCAATGATGTGGCACAAGACTGGGAGAGCCTAAGGACAGGGATCCTTCCTTAGTCGAAACTAGGTAGGAGTGACAAGTTTGGAGCATGACTACTAAAGGGAATGTTTTGAATTAATGGTGGTAATGGTTGCACAATTCTATGAATATACTAAAAACCATTGAACTATACACTTTAATGGATGAATTATGTTGTATGGGTATTATATCTCGAGAAAGGTATTATAGAAAAACTGAAGCTGAATCCCTAAGGCCAATCCTGAGTCCTGACCCAGAACATAGGCTCAATTGCTGGGAGAGAAATGGGGCAGGTGAATGGCAGGACAATAGAGTGATATACAGTTCAGACCATTTAGCAACTACAAAACTTCATACACACCAAACAAAAAAGCCTGGGTGCTTTTGAAGTGAGGTCTCAAATTTATTCTCTGAAGTTCTTAAGTTTGGCCTTAGATGCAATTTCTCCCCCTCCTTTTCTCACTCAGGATGCCCTTGATCTCTTCATAAACAGTTGAGATCAGATGGTTCTCCTTTGTTAGGAGTGCCAGGTGTTAGGTTCCGGGTGTTGGCAAGGAGCTAGGTGGGTGTGTAGAGACCCTGTGGTTTGAGAACTGTTCGGACCAGCAGAGGCCCCAGACAGCTCCTCCATCACCTCTGGTAGTCAAGTAGGGGTTCAGGCTTGATGCTCACCTGGGTTATATTCTTTTTTTATTGTTTTATTGCTTAAAGTATTACAAAGGGTACTACATATATGTCCTTTTTGGGTTATATTCTTTACAATTTTCCAGAACCTTTTGTGAAGTTGTTAGAGCTCCCTCAGCTTCTTGAACATAGTGGTGAAGCATTTTGCTAATCAAAATATGAAGTTATTTTTCCTTAGTTCTTTTTCATTTTTCTTTTTTTTTTAATTTTTTTTTTTTAAAAATATATTTTATTGATTTTTTACAGAGAGGAAGGGAGAGAGATAGAGAGTTAGAAACATCGATGAGAGAGAAACATCCATCAGCTGCCTCCTGCACATCTATTCTTTACAATTTTCCAGAACCTTTTGTGAAGTTGTTAGAGCTCCCTCAGCTTCTTGAACATAGTCCGCAGGCTGACGCTCTAGCCACTGAGCCAAACCGGTTTCGGCAGTTCTTTTTCATTTTTCATTCATTCATCTGTTCATTAATTCCACAAAATAGAAGTGGCCCCTGCCCATGTGAACTTTCTGATCAAGTGGGAGAGAGATTAATCAACTAATCACTGTAGACAGAATTCTAAGATGGTCTCCAAGATTCCTATATCCTGGTGTTCATGCCTTATATAATCCCCTCCCCTGGCATGTGGGCAGAACTGTGATTATAATGGAATCTCATTCCCATGATTAGGTTATATTATACTGTAAAGGTGAAGGAATTTTGCAGATTGAAATAAGGTCACAACTCAGTTGGCTTTGAGTTATTCAAAAGGGAGATGATCCTAGTGGACCTGAATTAGTCAGTCAGTGAAAGAAATTGTTAAGATGACAATTGGGACAAATGCTACAGAAGGGAAATGCATACTGCTATGAAGGACTACAACAGGGATATTTGAAATAATAATAGCTAACACTCAACATTTTTCCACATGCTGTTCCTGGTGCCTTGTTTAGATCTTACACTAGCCCAGCGGTTCTCAACCTGTGGGTCTCGACCACTTTGGCGGTCGAACGACTCTTTCACAGGGGTTGCCTAAGACCATCCTGCATATCAGATATTTACATTACGATTCATAACAGTAGCAACATTACAGTTATGAAGTAGCAACGAAAATAATTTTATGGTTGGGTCACAACATGAGGAACTGTATTTAAAGGGCCAGAAGGTTGAGAACCACTGCACTAGCCTTATGAGCAGACACTATTGTTGTCCACATTTTGTGGGTGATAAGATGAAGGCACAGTGAGTTTAGTGACTTGTCTAATATTGTGTGCTTAAACAATTGTGGACTTAGTTATAGATATCGAGAACAAATTGATGGTCACCAGATGGGAGGGGGGTTCTGGTAATGGGTAAAGATGGTGAAAGGGATTAAGAAGTATAAATTGATAGTTATAAAAATTGTTACAGTGAATGAAGTATGGCATAAGGAATATAGTGAATAATATTGTAGTAACTATGTATGGTGTCAGGTAGGTACTAGATTTACCAGTAAGTTATATAAATGTCTAATCACTATGTTGTACACATAATATAATATTGCATGTCAACTGTAATTGAAAAATAACTTTTTAAAAAGAATGGTGGAGTTGGAATTTAAAGCCAGGCTATGTGGTTCTAAATCTGAGTGTTAGGCCAAGCTGATTAGCCCAGGAAAAACCTTCCTTTGGGAGGTGTCTGGTGCTTGGTGGGAAACAAGAAGGTTGAACTTAGTCTTTCTTGCATCTTTTTTTCCATTTTGGTTTCTATGGTACTGCCTAGTCCTGAATCTCAAATTTTTTTTACCACTTCTCTCTCTCTCTCTCTCTCTCTCTCTCTCTCTCTCTCTCTCTCTTTGAGAACAGACTGATGGTTGCCAGATAGAAGAAAGCCTGGGGGACTAGGTGAAAAAGATGAATGGATTGAGAAGTACAGAAAGTACAGATGTACAGATTAGTAATTATAAGAGTCATCCTATCTAATAAAAGACAAAAGGGTAATTAACCGTACCTCTGCTATGCTTCCGATTGGCTAATCAAGGTGATATGCAAATTAACTGCCAAGAAATATGGCGGTTAATTTGCATACGTAGGTGCCAAGCCACGGACTGAGGCGTTAGGCCTGGGCAGGGGCGGAGCCAGCCAGCGATCCTTGATGACGGCGGCAGGGAGCTGGGCAGGGTGGGAGCTGGGGGTCCCCTGCCCAGGGCTAATGACTCGGCCAGAGGCGTTAAGCCTGGGCAGGGGCCAAGCCGGCAATTGGTGTGAACTACAGAGGAAACACCTTTTCTGACTGCTGATTGGCTTAGCTCCCTGTATGCCACTGGTAATATTCTTAGTAACTTGGGTAATAAGAGTCCAAATAGGTGATCTAGGGTTTTTTACCACACTCCTGGAGAAAAAAAAGGAAGGTCCGCTGCTGGAGGGTTAAGAAATGTCATATCCTGTCCTAGCTGGTTTGGCTCAGTGGATAATGCCTTGGCCTGCCCACCACAGGGTCTGAGTTCAATTCTGACCAAGGGCATGTACCTAGGTTGCAGGCTCCTCCCTGGCCTGGGCCCAGGTCAGGGCTCATGCAGGAGGCAACCAATCAAAGTGTTCCTCTCACTTTGATGTTTCTCTCTGTCTTTCCCTTTCTCTTCCACATTCTCTAAAAATCAATGGAAACATATCCTCAGGTGAAGATAAAAAAAGAAATAAAGAAATGTCATATCCTATGAAAGACACATCTTGAAAATGCCTAAAGAAAGTTGTCATTTTTTCATGGTAAAGGGACTGTGGTGGCTGTGGTGACTGGCAGTGGCTGCAACAGCGGGGTGATGGGGCTGGTGCCTTCCCCTGATCAGCCCGGTCGCCTCCCACAAAGGGAGGCCAGACTGTGGCTTAGGCCCACTCCCCAAGGGGAGCAGGGAGCAGGGAGTAGGACATCCCCTGAGGGCTCCCAGTATGTGATAGGGGGCAAGCTGGGCAAAGGGACCCCTCCCTCCAGTGCACAAATTTTTGTGCACAGTGCCTCTAGTAAGGTTATAAAGTACAGCATAGAAAATAAAGTCAATAATCCTATCTAATAATAGATAAAGATTGAAATTGACTGTACCTTTGCTACGCCTCCCATTGGCTAATCAATGAGATATGCAAATTAACCACCAACAAAGATGGCGGCTAATTTGAATACTGTAGGCAGATCCCACTGCGCCACCCCAGTGCGAGATCCTGGCCTGCCGTGTGCGGGGAGGGGCAGGTGGGGCGGGCGGGGCCGGCGGGGTGAGCGGCAGCGTGATCCGTGAGAGGGCACAGGTTGGGCTGAGGGACCCCTCTCCCCTGCCAGTGCACAAATTTTTGTGCACGGGCCTTCTAGTATTAAAATAATTGTATATGGTACAAGAGGGAACACTTAGTAAGTTATATGATTGTCTAACCACTATGCTATATATGTGAAACTAATCTATAATAATAAAGGTGTAATATGCTAATTAGACCACACAGGCAAACGACCTTCCGAACAACCTTCCGGATGAAGCCGGGGCTGCGAGGGCTGAGCCCCTTGCATGAATTTTGTGCATCGGGCCTCTAGTATAAAATAATATTAAATGTAAACTATAATTGAAAAAAATTTAAATAAAAAATTGTAAAATATTTTTTAAAAGTTGATTTCAAAAACAAATGACTATATATATATACATATTTACACATATACATATATATAACAATTTGTGTAGAGGTAGTAAAAATATTTGTAACTTTGAGTGAAATGACTACTGCACCATTTTGAAATTCTAGCTGACCCATGAAGTCACATGTGGAAACCGCTAAAGGTTATTCTAATGTATAACTAGAGCTAGGAACTATTGGGTTAATACAACCAATGAAGCCAGTAGGTAAGTCTTCTTTTATGAGGGTCTAGAAATTAGCATGAAGGGAATGATCAGGAAGAGTGTTAATGAATAAACACAAGCTAAACAGCAGTAGAAAGACTCTACATCCACTGGTACAAATGAAAAAAAAACACAAAACACCAGGAAGACAGAAACATGATAATACAATATATCACTTCCCTTTGTGTGTTCCATACAGTGTTTATGTGTTACACAGGTGAGTAAATAAGGCAGGAATCGGGTATTGTGTGATAGCACTTTACATATATATTACTGAATTCTCATGACACTGAGTATTTCTTATTATCCCTATTTAAAATATTAGAAAACTGAGACACAAAGAGTATGTGACATACCCAAGGTTATAGAGATAGTAAGACTGAAATATAAGTTTATCTTACAAATGAAGAATGCCACTAATTTTCTTCTACTAAAAGCATTATCAGAAATTAATGTTGAAATTTTTTGCCATTTAAAACAATACTGTTCTTTCTTTGTTCTGTTACTACTGTGAGTTTTATTTTCTAATATTAAACCATTCTTACATTACTTGAATGGCACTGGTTATACATTAGAATAACTTTTAGCGGTTTCCACGTGTGACTCTAGATTCCATTTACTAATATATTACTTAGCATAGTTTCAATAAATGTTTATGTCTGAGACTGATAGGCAGTTTACTTTTTCATGCTCTTTGTCAGGTTTTTAGATTTTATCTATATTATCATGAGAACACCTAACTAACATGAGATTTACTATCTCAACAAAATTTAAAGTGTATGATACTATTGTGAGTATAGGTACAATTTTGTACAACAGATCTCTAAAGCTTATTTATCATGCTTAACTGAAACTTTATGACCATTGATTAGTAACTCCACATTTTCCCTTCCCCCAGTTCCTGGAAAATAATTCCACTCTTTGGTTCTATGAATTGACTGTTTTAGATGCCTTATATAAGTGGAATCATGCAGTATTTGTCTGTCTTTCTGTGACTGGCTTATTTCACTTAGCATAATTTCCTCAAGGTTCATCCTTGTTCCATATTGCAGAACTTCCTTTTTAAGGCTGCATAGTGTTCCATTGTATATATACAGCACATTTTCTTTATCTAACCATCTGTCAATAGACATTTAAGTTGTTTCCACATCTTGGCTATTGCTGCAATGAACATAAAAGTACTATCTTTTTGAGATTCTGATTTCAATTCTCCTGGATAAATAAATACCCAGATGTGGGACTGCTGGATCATATAGTAGTTCTATTTTTTATTTTGGTGGGAACTTCCATATTCTTTTCCATAGTGGCTACACCATTTTTGCATTCTTATCTACATGTGTGAGAATTTCAGTTCCTCCACATCCTCATCAACTGTTTGTCTTCTGGTTTTTTGGTATTAGCAACCATGACAGGTGTGAGGTGATATATCATTGTGGTTTTGATTTGCGTTTTTCTGAAGATTGAACATTTTTATATACCTACCAGCCATTTGTATGTCTTTTTTGGAGCATTGTCTATTTAAATCCTAAGCCCATTTTTAATTGGGTAGTTGGGTGGGTTTTTCCTTTGTTTTGTTAGGGTTTTTTTTTTTTTTTTTTTTTTTTTTTTTTACTATTGAATTGTAGAAGTTCCTTGTGTGTTTTGGAGACAAGCTCCTTATCAGATTTATGGTTTGCAAATATTTTCTTCCATTCTATAGGATGCCTTTTCATTCTGCTTAGTGTTTCCTTTGCTGTACAGAAGCTTTTTAATTTGATATAGTCCTACTTGTTTATTGTTGTTTTTTCAAAAATATATGTTTATTGATTTCAGAGAGGAAGGGAGAGAGAGAGAGAGAGAGAGAGAGAGAGAGAGAGAGAGAGAGAGAGAGAGAGAAACATCAATGATGAGAGGGAATCATTGATCGGCTGCCTCCTGCATGCCCCTAACTAGGGATCGAATCCACAACCAGGGCATATGCCCTTGACCAGAATCGAATCTGGGACCCTTCAGTCCACAGGTCGATGCTCAATCCACTGAGCAAAACCAGCTAGGGCTTGTTTTTGTTGACTCTGCTTTTGGTGTCATATCCATGAAATCATTACCAAGGTTTCATGAAGCCTTCCCCCTATATGTTCTTCTAGGTTTATAGTTTCAGATCTTATATTTAAGTCTCAAATCCATTTTGAGTTGATTTTTGTAAATGGAGTAATATAAGGATTCAATTTCATTATTTTTAATGTGGATATCCAGTTTTCCCAGCATCATTTGTTGAAGAGACTATCCTTTCCATGTTGTGTATTCTTGGCATCCTTGTCAAGGATCAGTTGACAGTATATACGTGGATTTATTTCTGAGCTCTCCATTCAGTTTCATTGATCTGTATGTCTGTACTTATGCAGTACCATTCTGTTTTGATTACTGTAGCTTTGTAATATATTTTGAAATCAGGAAGTGTGAGATCTCCAGCTTTGTTCTTCTTTTTTTTAAAAATTAAATATTTATTGTTCAGATTATTACAGTTGTTCCTCTTTTTCCCCCCATAGCTCCCCTCCACCCAGTTCCCACCCCACCCTCTGCCCTTACCCCCACCCACACCCCGCCACTGTCCTCATCCATAGGTGTTACGATTTTTGTCCAGTCTCTTCCCACACCCCCCACACCCCTTTCCCCCCCCGAGAATAGTCAGTCCATTCCCTTTCTATGCCCCTGATTCTATTATATTCACCAGTTTATTCTGTTCATCAGATTATTTATTCACTTGATTTTTAGATTCACTTGTTGATAGATGTGTATTTGTTGTTCATAATTTGTATCTTTACCTTTTTCTTCTTCTTCCTCTTCTTAAAGGATAACTTTCAGCATTTCATAATAATACTGGTTTGGTGGTGATGAACTCCTTTGCTTTTTCTTATCTGTGAAGCTCTTTATCTGACCTTCAATTCTGAATGATAGCTTTGCTGGGTAAAGTAATCTTGGTTGTACGTTCTTGCTATTCATCACTTTGAATACTTCTTGCCACTCAATTCTGGCCTGCATAGTTTCTGTTGAGAAATCAGCTGACAGTCGTATGGGTACTCCCTTGTAGGTAACTGACTGTTTTTCTCTTGCTGCTTTTAAGATTCTCTCTTTGTCTTTTGCTCTTGGCATTTTAATTATGATGTGTCTTGGTGTGGTCCTCTTTGGATTCCTTTTGTTTGGGGTTCTCTGCGCTTCCTGGACTTGTAAGTCTACTTCTTCCACCAGGTAGGGGAAGTTTTCTGTCATTATTTCTTTAAATAGGTTTTCAATATCTTTCTCTCTCTCTTTTTCTGGCACCCCCATAATTCGGATGTTGGTTCGCTTGAAGTTGTCCCAGAGGCTCCTTACACTATCTTGATATTTTCGGATTCTTTTTTCTTTTTGCTTTTCCAGTTGGGTGTTTTTTGCTTCTTCGTATTTCAAATCTTTGACTTGATTCTTGCGATCCTCTACTCTGCTGTTGGAACTCTATACAATATTCTTTATTTCAGTCAGTGTATGCTTAATTTCCAGTTCGTCCTTTTTCATATCCTCGAGGGTCTCACTAGATTTCTTGAGGGTCTCACTAAATTTGTCGGCGATTTCTAGAAAATTCTTGAAAAACCTTATAAGTGTGGTTTTGAACTCTATATCCTGTAGTTTGCTTTCCTCCATTTCTGTCATTTGTGACCTATTTCTTTGTCTCTGCATTTTGGCTGCTTCCCTGTGTTGATAGAGTGCCTTTCTGTGCTAGCTGTCCTATAGGGCCCAGTGGCTCAGCCTCCCCAATTACCTGAGGTGGACACTCTTGGTGCACCCCTTTGTGGGCTTTGTGCACACTCTTGTTGTAGTTAAGCCTTGATTGTTGTTGTTTTCACTGGGAAGAATTGACCTCCAGGCCAATTGTCTGTGAGAATCAGCTGTGTCCACAGTGGGAGAACTTCTGTGCAGGAGACACCCTTAAGGGGCAAGACTTGCTTCAGTGGGGCTTTGATGCTCACTGAGTCTGCCCCTGAGTGTGTCCCTTATGGATCTGAGGAGATGTAATCTGGATGGTCCCACTCTGACCACTGGGTACACTGGCACTTGGATCTCTAAGGAGGTGCTAATTTAGCCTCTTCCTGAGGCTACCCAGCTGGAGCTATGGAGAGATCTGCAGATTCCTCTTCTTTGTTTGGGGTTTGGAGGTGTCCAGATGAGGCCCAGCTGTGAAGCAATGCAAACTGCTGTGGGGCCTTGGGCCTTCTTTTGGAAGTTCTGGGTCTCTCTGACCTAGCTGCAGTTTGTTAGGTAATTTTCAGATTGCAAAGGGCCAGGCCTTTCATATGCAAAAGCCTCTGTGCACAGCTTGGGTGGGGCGGGGTCTCAGGGAATGAACAGGGCGGAGCAAACAGCTATGGCTGATCCTCAGTCCTACCCTAAGAGGCCCCGAGTCTCAATGTCCCAGTAATTGCTGCAAGCACCTCTGAGAGAACGCCGCCCTTGAGTTCCGACCGATGCCAGTCAGTCCAGTTTCTCCCTGTATGAGTCTGGGTCCCCAGAGACTCTCCTGGAACTGGAGTTCAGAGCCATAGGGAGCTTGAGACTCCCTCCCGATTGAAAAAGACAACCGTGTCCTCAGTTGCCAGCCCTTTCCAAGTGCGCCTCTGTACCTCTGCACTTTACTTCCGCACCTCCTCTGAGTCTCAGGGTGCTTTTCTCTTTCCTTCTAATTGTAGAATTTCCACTCAGCCAGCCTTCCTGTGGTTGTGGATGATGTCCGTTTTGTCTTTTAGTTGTATTTTTGAAGTGGTTGTGCGAGGCAGCAATTTCTGGTGTTTACCTATGCCACCATCTTGGTTTCTCTTTTGTTCTTCTTTCTTAAGATTGTTTTCACTATTCAGGCTCTTTTGTGGTCCCATGTGATATTTAGGATTTTTTTATTTCTCTAAATAATTCCATTGGAATTTTGATAGGGATGCATTAAATCTATAGGTCACTTTGGGTAGTATGGGCATTTTAACATTATTAAGTCTTTTGATCCATGAACATGCAATGTTTTTGTGTTTTGTTTAATTTTTCATCAGTTTATTTTGTTTAATTTTTCATCAGTCCTGTTTTCAGTAAACAGGACTTTTACCTCCTTAGTTAAATTTGTTCCCAAGTATTTTATTCTTTTTGGTGTTATTATAAATGGGATAGTTTTACTAATTTTTAGGTAGATTTTAGTATATAGAAATACAACTGATTTTTGTATTTGATTTTGCATGTTGTCCTGCAACTTCACTGAATTTGTTTATTAGTTCTGAAAATTTTTTTAAATGGACTCTTTAGAGTTTTCAATATATAAGATTATGTCATCTGCAAACAAGGACAATTTTACTTCTTTTTTTAAATTTGAATACCCTTATTTCTCTGTCTTCCCTAATTACTCTGGCTAGAGCTTCCAGTTCTATGTTAAATAGAAGTGGCATAAGTGGCCATTCTTTCCTTATTCCTGATCTTAGAGGAAAACCTTTCAGCTTTTCACTATTGAATATAACCAATTGAGAGTTAGTCCTATGATGGGCTACATGTGTAAAACTTTCAACAATAATTTTTTAAATGGTTCAAATTAAAAAAAATTAAATATGGAACTGCCATTTGACCCAGTGATCCCACTTCTAGGAATATATTCTAAGAAACCTGAAACACCAATCAGAAAGAATGTATGCAACCCTATGTTCATAACAGCACAATTCACAATAGCTAAGATCTGGAAACAGCCCAAGTGTCCATCAGTAGATAAGTGGATAAAAAATCTGTGGTACATTTAAACCATGAAATACTATGCAGCAGTAAAAAATAAGGATCTTCTACCCTTTGAGACAGCATGGAGGGACCTCGAGAGTATTATGCTAAGTGAAATAAGCCAGTCAGAGAAAGACAAGTATTACATGATCTCACTCATTATGGAATCTAATGAACAAAATAAACTGTTAAACAAAATAGATCCAGAGACATAGAAGCATGGAACAGACTTTTGAATCTCAGAAGAGATCAACCAAAGACCTTGTATGCATATATGCATAACCCATGGACACAGACAATAGGGTATGGAGGCCTGGGATGGGAGATGGGGATGGGCTATCAGGGGTCAATAGGAGAAAGGAGGGGCCATATCATATGTAATACTTTCAACAATAAAGATTTAAAATAATTTTTATAAAGTGAGAACTCTGTTATTTTTCACTGTTCTAGAACATTTTTTAAAGTATCAAAAGTATCTGTTCCTTGAAAATTTAAAAGAACTCATTCATGAAGCTGCCTGGTCTTAATGCTGTTTAGGAGAGTTAGCTACTTAAAAGTTTCCTAGTTTGTTCTATAGGGTATTTAACAAATCCAAGGAACCCCATAAGGGACAGAAGAGATTCAGTGTATGCTATCAAGCCATTTCTTTGCTCTTCCTGTTCACTTACTTACTCATTAGTGATATCCTTCTTTTTACCTGGTAAACCGTCTGTTTTCTTCTTATCCAAATATGGATAGTTCTAAAATAACATTTACTATGAGAACTTTTTCCAGGGCACATCTAGGTACATGACATACTTAGATGCACTACTAATACAATGGGTACATGATACAGATTCTTGACATTTGCAGGCAACTTTTGAATTAAAAATGTTCTGGACTCCTGAGATTGGCATTAATTTTTCTTCTCTGTTTTCTCTACTTCCTTTGTCCTAGCTATTGAATAAGATCCCCTGTACTAGAGAAGGTAGTAAAAAAAGAGACAGAAAACTAGGTGAGGGGTGGGGAGACAGAGTGGAAAACTATCCAAAACTTTTATTGGGAATTAGATTTTTCCCTGCCTCCCCCACTCCAACTCAAAGAGATCTATAGTTCTTCCAGGCCATGGTTTGAGCAGCCATTCTAGAATGTTCCACAATGCAACCGTTAATTTCCTGCAGAGGTCATGAAACATAGATTTTTGGCTTTTCAGTCTTGCTCAAAGATAGTCTTTATTTCAGTGAAATACCAGTTCAGAAGCTACTTTGAAAAATGTCATATGCTGTCCCCAGCCTTGGTTTAGGAATAACTTGTGCAAAGCCACAGTTGCTCTTCTCAAAACTACTGTGGTTTTCGCACATCACTGCTACCTTGAGCACAGTCTTTCCTCTTTCTTACAGAAGTAAGAGAAAGTATTAGCACTAACTCGGCTCTGTTCACATTTCCAGTTCCAGGGGAACTAACTCTGAAAATGCAGTAATTTTCATTGTTCACTAAATTTGTAAAAGATACTCCCCAAGCTTACTTCACCGAAAGAAAATTCTTATGTGTCCTAAGCTATAAATTAACATTTTGCTTCCAGATGAGAGTAGATTTTGTGATAGTTCTTTGTTAAGAAGCATGAATATGAGCATTGATAATTGACAAATGCATTAATTCCTAGATTCAGTCACGTGAGTGATATCCTGAATTGGCATTTTGTACCTAGTGTCTACTAATGCTGTGAAACCTAGGATGCTAGGGGCAGAATTATACAATGTTGGAAAAGAAGAAAAACACTCTCGCAACTCCCCTCCCATACAACTCAAAGGTCTGGAAGGCTTCCTTTCACAGAATACATGTGGCTCTGCCTGGACACAAATATGCGTGATTTCTTGAAATCTTTTGGTATTAAAACTGCACCCCTCTCCTTGTCTAGAAAATTGGCCAGGAATGTCCAGAAATTAAGACAGTGGTATGAACTTTCCTTTTTACTTGGTAAACCTTCTCTTTTCTTCTTATCCAAATATGGATAGTTCTAAAATAACATTTACTGTGAGAAGTTTTTCCAGGAAGCAACTTCCTTACCTACAATTTATTGGTCCATAATCTTCTTTAAGCTTCCATTTCCTCTCCTGCTTGTGTGGAAAATGTCAAGGAAGGAGAGAATTGTGAAATCCTACAGTGTCCCCAGAACTCTGCTCCCTGATCCCAGTGCTCAGAGGCTCCTGGCACTCCCTGCCTTCTCCAACTGCTCAGTTGACTTCCTGGATCTCCAGCACTAAGAGTAGCCATGTGCCTACCCTCCTAGGTAGAGAATGGAGCATCTTTAAAGTTTCTTAGGAACATGCACTTGAAAAGAACTGGGGTGGCAGCCTGTACAAAATCTGCTTTCTTGGAACCCATGCCCTGCAAGGCCTCATGGGAAGGTGTCACCTGAGTTGAGGATGTGGGATATCCTCACTTGTGAGATCTAGAGGTTGGGCTAGGGTGACAGGCAGGGGTGGAAATGTCTCTGCCTGTTCCACCCCACTTCTTTTTTCTCATTTGTTTCAACAAGTCTTCTTTCTTGACTTACTTTTGGATATTTTCTGTATTTCTCTTGTTCCATTCCTAAACTGAGACCCTCCTCCATCCAACTTGCTGCCATCTTCTCCATCTATCAATATTTCTTGGTGTGTCCTGTTCCTTTTCCCAGAACCAAATACATCATTCTGTGGTTGACAAGCACACCCATTGGCATAACTTGACCTCCTCTTGACCCTGGAATTTTTTGCTGGGTGTCATTATTTTTGGACAAGGAGTCCTTTTTACACTCACCTTTAACCATCCTGCATAGTTGACTCCTTATAGATGATGTGAGAAGCCAATCTAGAAATTAACTATCACTTGCTTAGGGGTAAGGTAACCAAAGAGTAGGCTGTGGAAGGACAGATATTGAGAAGAGATCCCTTCAGTAGCCCTGCTACCTTTTAAAGAGTACAACAGCTTGTCTTAAAAATGTTCCTAGTAGCAGAAAATGCTTCAAAGGAGGAGCTTGCTTTGTCACATTCATTCAGTGAAAATGTACTGATATTTTACTATATGCCAGGCATCATTCTATGTGCTGGAGATATAAGTGCTTGGAGAACAAGACAAAAAAAAGTACTGTCCTCATGAATCTTACATTCTACAAACTGCTACTGAACTAGGTGTCGGGACCACAAGTGCTATTCATAGCCCCATGAATGATTAGCTATGAGACCTTGGACAAGTTCCTTACTAAACTTGGGTTTATTATCTATTAGAGGGGTGTGAGGTTGAATTGGTCAATGGATATTAAGTATGTTCTTTTAAGAGTGTCAAACACAAAATATGTGATTTTATTATTGTCTACCCTCATCCTTGCCAGGGCTTTTAGGGAGTAGTTCCTAACCTTGTGCCTACAAGAAACAAAGGTATCATGTGACTATTTCACTTGGAAGGATATTGTAAGTGCATGAGAGTACTAATAATAGAGATAAATAGATGGATTACTATATGACAGGTAGATATAGATATATATTTTTACACAAGTCATATATATTCATTGTGGGAAACTTAGAAAATACAGACAAGTTAAAGCAAAAGGATAGAAATCTCCCAGAATTTATCACCCAGAAACAAGACTTGAAGTATAAGACATTTCTCTATGAATGTATAGATCAGTATAGAACATAGTCAAAGGGAACATATTGTCCCTATGCTTGAGAGTGTGTCCTCTGTTGATAAGCATCTTTCTCCACATGTCACAATTGGAACAGTATTTCATAAGATGGGGACAATTTTGTCTATAGAAGTGTTGTATTAGTTTCCTAGGGCTGCTGTAACATAGTAACACATACTGGGTGGCTTAAAACAACATAAATTTATTTTCTCACAGTTATAGAAGCCAGAAGTCTGAGATCTCTGAAGGCACTGTGGTAGAATCCTTCCTTGACTCTCCCTAGCTTATAGTGGTTGCCAGCAATCTTTGATGTTTCTTGGCTTGTGACAATATCACTCCAATCTCTGCTTCTGTCTTCACATTGCCATTTTCCCTTGATGTGTGTCTGTGTCTAAATTTTCCTCTTCTTGTAAGGACCTCAGTCATTGTATGAGGGCCCACCCTTATTCAGTGTGGCCTTATCTCAATTTAACTAATATCTGCAAATAAGGTCACATTAAGGGTTCAAGGTGAATAAGAGTTCTGGGGGAACACTATTCAACTCATTATAATTGTCAATCTGATTGCTTATTTGAATTTGCTTCAGATATGATTGGTTCCCCCACATCAGGAGAGAGGCATCCAGGCATCAGTGACCCTGTATGATAGGAGGCATCAGGGCTTCCTGCTTTTTCTAGTTAAAAAAATCTTGGTGTCAAAATCTCCAATTAGATTAGAAGTAAATGTGCTGCAGTGGAATCTGTTCTAAGTGCACACTTAGAAAGATGGCCCTGTTCACTGTGGGACATTGTGAAGGAGAAAAGTTCTCAACTCTATTTTCAGGTGGACATCTGTGCCACAACAGCTCTTGAAGTGTATCCTAATCATTTTCAACTATTAACCTAATGGCAAAAACTAACATGATTACAGAGAATGGAAGGGAACATACAACTAATTTTTAACTACCACTTATAGACACTTTGGGGACACTCTCAACTTATTTTGACAAGTGGAACTATGGGAACATGTTACTTTTGGCATGATATTTAAACAGTGTGTCACAGGGGTCCTTCTACATTAGTAAAAATACTTCTGTACCAAAATGTATTTAACTAGTAATCCTAAATCTTTTGATAGGCCCTCGCACTCCCACCCCACCCCAGTGGTCCCCAACATCTTACCATTTAGTTGAATCTCTCTGCTTCCTTTTGCAACCCTCACTCTGCCAGAGGTGGGGAGGGGGCGAGGGGAGGGGAGTTTTCTGTTCCTGGTGTTTCCTTAATCATATGCAGACATGGCTGGATGTTCTTCGCTAGGCTGCTGAGTCAGAAGCCTGGATGGGCCAGCTTCATTCTTAATGAACATGCTCAGGAAGGAAGTGCTAACAGAGATGGTTGCACTATGCCATCAGTGGGTGGGAGCTACTGCTGGCTAGAAGACCTAAGCCTTGTGAGAAGCAGCCTGGTTCCTGGGAAAGAGCATTGGCTAGAAGTCTGAAGGCCTGGGCTAGTTTCTGCTCTGCCACTAACTTGCTGCATGACCCTGGTAAGTCACCCCCTTTCTCTGAGCCTCTGTTTCTCTATGAAACCATGAAGCTGGCCCCAGGAGACACGCTAGGATAACTAGAGGTCTCCTGAGTCAGATCCCCAATAAGAAGACAGTGTCCTATGAAGATATGTAGATGAGTTAGGAGCAGAAGCGCTCATTTCAGAAATACACAAGGGTTTATCAGGAATGGACCACAAGGGGGATCAGACAAGGACTGCTGGAACTGAGGAGGGCAGCTTGGAGGACAGCAGTTAGAAGTTGGAGAGAGACAAAGAGAGAGGAGAGACCTGTGAAAAAATTAAGTCAAAAGAAAGATTAGAGTAGGGGTGACATAAGGGGGCCCAGGAACAGGTTGTGTGGAAGGGTTTGGAGGCATAAGAGCTAAGACCCAGCCTACCAGAGCTCTGGAGCTCGGGGGCAGGTGCAGAAGGCAGGCTGAGACTGGAGTCAGGGAGGTAAAAAAAAAATGAGCCAGAACCACACAGACAAGTCTTATATGCTTAATAATATCATGCTGATTTCTGAAGGAAAATGGGTGCCAAAAATGTACCCACTTATAAAGCACTTGATCCCTGAGATCCTTTACCATGAAACAAAGGGAATGTTTTTACTGTTAAGCCTTGATATTCTGTGCTCCAATATCAATTAATGGACAATTGGAAGAACCTGGAGTGTTGTGCAGAGCCCAAAGCAAAGTCCCTATCATGCAGCTCAAGAGGAGAAAGAACCCCTGGTCTCCAACCTCTGGGTCCTTGCACATGCTATTCTCCATACCTGGAATAAATTGTTCCTTCACCCAGAATATTCCCTCAGGGCTCTGATTTTTCCTCTTGCAGAAATCTTCCCTGACTCTCTCATGCCTTCACCTCACTCCTCCTGTATGCTCCCACAACCCGCTGCACTTGCTCTCTTGTGGTGCTTCCCCAGTGCACTGTGGTGAAATCCTAAAATAGCAGTTCTTTTTTTTAAGTTTGGTTCCCCATATCTATCAGAGAGCCTAGTGCTTGCTAAGTGCTGGGCAAATATTTGCTGATGTGATATTGACTACTTGATGTTAGGCACAGGGCCATCACCCACTCCTGCTTGAAACATCAATGGGAAAACCTTTGGAAATTATACAGAAAGATGTTGGGGGGCTTGTCTTTTGGACAGACACACAGCAGCAGGTGTTAAAATCATATAAAGGGTGAAGCAGGACCCAAGAGCCCAGTTATGACTAGAAATTTATTCTAAAATTTCCTTAGAAGCAAGCTGCTCCTGCTGTGTTTGGCGGAGGGAAGGAGGACGGCAAGCAGGAAATGAGGGGACAGAATCCTGCCTTCAGAACACAACTCTGGAGTGGGGTTTTTTTCCCCTTAGAGCCAGAGAATGAGGAATCTCCCTAAAACACTAAGTCACTGGCTGCCTCACGAACAACCCTTTGTTACTTGCCTTCTTTCCAGGCTTTATCAGAAGGTTAGAGAGACTCTGATGAACATTTAACTTGTCAGCCATGGGACAGAGATCCTTACATATTTTCTCACCTAATCCTCAGGACAACCCTATGAAGCAGGAGCTGTTATCATCCCTCTTTAAGGACAAAGCAACCAAGGCAGAAATAGGTTAAATAATTTGCTTAAGATCCCACAGTAAATAGAGTAGTCTGGAATGTCTGCTACCAAATTCTGGCTATTTCCACCCCCCCCCACACACACACACAATCTGCCTCTCAGAAGGATTGTTACACTCAAAGACTATTCCTTAATCAGGTTAATGTCGTTATTATTTTCAAGCAATGAAAAATGATTATGTTCTATATTTATGGAAGATGTTAGCACCAAAGAGCACATATGGATGACAAATGAGCACATATAAAGATGTTTAACATCATTAGCCATTAGGGAAATGCAAAACAAAACCACAATGAGTTAATACTACAGACCTGTTAGAATAGCTAAGATAAATAACACTGGTGGTACTAAGTGCTATCAAGGATAAGGAGCAACTAGAGCTCTAAGTCAAAACTAATCTTTGGTGATAGAAAGCAGAATGGTGGTTACTTTTGTAAGAAGTAGAGGTGTTTGGAAGGAGAAAAGAAGGGGCTTCAGAGGTCTCTGATCTGGGTGATGATTACAATGTGTGTGTTTGCTTTATGAAAATTCATCAAGCTTATTATTTGTGCACTTTTTTGTACATAAAGGTTTACTTTAATAAAAAGTTTATTGAAAATAAATTATCACAAAATAAAATATGCTCATTGTAAAAATAATGCAAATAGCACAGAGAGTATACATCAAAAAGTAAAACTTGCCCCCCACCCCAGTTCTACTTTCAAGTGATAACTACTGTAACCTGTATTTCTTGTCTATCAAAACACAAAAACATACACAGCATTTTTACTTGAACAAATGGAGAGTGGAATCATAGTGCCCCCAAATCAAAAACAAAGAGTGGGTATTTGCCAAGAAAATTTGCCTTGGAGACTTGGGATGGAGGTAAACAGCTAAATAGAGATTGAGGATTCTAGTCACACTATCAGAACTAATATCTAAAAAAAACAAACAATCTTGTTTAAAAATGGGCAGAGGACATGATTAAATATTTCTCCAGAGAAGACATGCAGATGGCCAACAGACATATAAAAAGATGCTCAACATCACTAATTATCAGGGAAATGCTAATCAAAACCATAATGAGATATCACTTCACTTGTCAGATGCCTATTATCAATAGTCAAAAAATAACAGGTGTTGGTGGGGATGTAGAAAAAGGGAAACCCTTGTGCACTGTTGGTGGGAATGTAAATTGGTGTAGTCACTATGAAAAAGAGTTTGAAGTTTCCCCAAAAATTAAAAACAGAACTACCATATGATCTAGCAATTCCATTTCTGGGGATTTATCCAAATAAAACAAAAACACTAATTTGAAAAGATAAATGTACCCCTATGTTTATTGCAGCATTATTTACAACTAGAAGCCCAATGCATGAAATTTGTGCATGGGAGGGGGGGGTCCCCTCAGCCCAACCAATCAGCACCCTATCCAATCCGGGACCCCTCGGGGGTTGTCTGACTGCAGGTTTAGGCCCCATCCCTCATCCCTGGACTGCAGGCTCCTAATTGCTCATCTGCCTTCCTGCCTGGTCACCTCTAATTGCCCCCCTGCCTGCCTGATTGCCCCTCACTTCCTCTGCATGCCAGCCTGATTGCCCCTAACTGCCCCCCATGCTGGCCTGGTTGCTCCTAACTGTCCCCCCCACCAGCATGGTCACTCCTTACTGCCCCCCCTGCTGGCCTGGTCACCCCAAACTGCCCCCCCTGCCAGCCTGGTTGCCCCCCCAACTGTCCCCCTCTGCTGGCCTGGTCACTCCCAACTGCTCCCCCTGCTGGCCTAGTCGCCCCCAACTGCACCCCTCCCGACCAAGTCGGGTAACCCCCCAAAGGGTCCCCTAGCCCGCTTTAGCTACCCAAGCAGCCATGCTAGTAAAATTGTTGTTCCCCCCCTTATATAAATCACCCGTTAGCCCGGTCGTATGCGCCCATCTCATGGAGACCTGGGGGTGAGTGGAAAGACACTTTATATATAGGAGAATCAGAATAGGAAACAATCA
>NW_005871050.1:3615272-3712072 GCF_000147115.1 Myotis lucifugus | reverse complement strand
GCGGTTCTCAACCTGTGGGTCACGACCCCTTTGGGGTCGAACGACCCTTTCACAGGGGTCGCCTAAGACCATCGGCAAACACATATATAATTACATATTGACTTTGTGATTAATCACTATGCTTTAATTATGTTCAATTTGTAACAATGAAAATACATCCTGCATATCAGATATTTACATTAAGATTCATAACAGTAGCAAAATTACAGTTATGAAGTAGCAATGAAAATAATTTTATGGTTGGGGTCACCACAACATGAGGACAAATTTGGTATGATTTCACTTTTTGTGGAATCTAAAAAAAAAAAACTAAACAAAAGAACAAACAAAGCAAAACAGAAATAAATTCATAGTAGAGAACAAATTGTTGGTTGCCAGAAAGGAAGGGGGTGGGTGATGGGTGGAAAAAGTCAAAAGGAATAAGAAGTATACACTTCCATTTATAAAAATAAATAAGACACTAGGATGTGGTGTACAGCACAGGGAACACAGTCAATAATATCATATCTTTACATGGAGACAGTTACTAGACTTATCATGGTGATCACATTAGGTGTATAAATGTTGAATCACTATATCATACACCCAAAACTCATATAATATGGTATGCCAAATATATTTTAATTAAAAGTTTATTTAAAATCTAATACCTGAAACTAGGCTAACACTCCAAACCCTGACCACAGTCATCCATGCTGGAAATAATGATCTCCAATCCCCTCCTGTTTTACTCCTCCTAAGTCTTTGAAGTGCCATAGTAAATATAGCCAACTAGAAGATTGCTGCAGAATTAGAAAGGGGTGGAAGATTCCAGAGTAGAAAAGCCAAGGACAGTAGATGGACACTGAATTTTGGGATTTGTCAATAGGGTGCTAGAAGTCAGTATACAAAGTTATGACAGGCATCTCTTCTTCTAAGGAGTCTTTCTGGGTAGGTACTCCTCTTTCCTGGCCCCATAGCATTCTGGGTTCACCTCCACTGAGTCACCTTACACATTGTTTTATGGCTGTCTGCTCATGTATTGGTTGGCTTCTCTAAACTGGAAGCTTCTGTCAAAGTAGGAACTATCATTTTTATCTTTGTATCCCCAGCATCCAGCTCAGCATCCATCTCACAGTAGGCACACAGTGAATGTTGATTTGAACAAGTGAACGGATTGAAAGAAATATTTCCTGAAATTGTTTCTTAACAATCTAGCCAACAAGTATAGCATCCTGGATGGAGGCATCAGAGATCACATCTCTGGCTTTGTGCTGCAGACCCACATGGAGAATCCCGCATGGTGTAACCAAAATCCTCAAGGCCAGATAAGACTTTGCACTGGAAGCTTTGAAATGCAATGCCTAGCTCTGAAGAGGATGTATAACAAATGATTTACTATGCATTGATCCAACTAATGGAAAATAAAAAACAACTTTTAAAATATCTTCCTTTGAGTGTGATGTGTTTAGGTTAACATTTTGATTGGGCAATGTTAAAAAACTATGATTTTTAGCTTCCAGATCCAATGGAAATGTCTGAAAAGAAACTTTAAAAATGAATAAGTATAGGGCTATTTGTTGAAGTGTTGTTTAATATGATATGAATGGAAACAATCTAAATGTTCATCAATACAGGACTAGATAAGTAAATTACATTATGCTTTTCATACAATGGAACACTATGCAGTTGTTAAAAAGAATAAAGAACTTTGCTGACATGGAAAAACTTCCAACATATATTGTTAAATGAAAAAACAAACATGTAGAACAGTGTATTGTATACTGCTATGTGTAAAAAAGGATAAAAGAGAATATTTATGTGTTTTCTTGAATGCACATAAAAGCATCTCTGAGAGATACATAAAACTGACAACACTGGTTGACAATGGAGGACTGGGAGGAAGAGGTGGAATGAAGACTGTACATTGAACAATCTTTTGTACCGCTGACATTTTTTAAAAAATACAGTTTATTGATTTTTTTTTTTACAGAGAGGAAGGGAGAGGGATAGAGAGTTAGAAACATCGATCAGATGTGCCTGCAACCAAGGTACATGCCCTTGACCAGAATTGAACCTGGGACCCTTCAGTCCGCAGGCCGTCACTCTATCCACTGAGCCAAACTGGTTAGGGCTGTACCACTTACATTTTAAACTATGTGAATATATTACTTAGTCAAAAGTAAATCTAAAAATAATGAAACTACAACCACCATGGGAAACCAAAAAGGCGACATCAACGTGAAATAAATTTTGAGGAATATGGCAGAGCAAGAAAGCCAATAAATTTTGACCAACAGAGAAATCAGAGCAGAAAATATGGCAACTCAAGAAAACAGAGGTAAGAGTGGGTTTTCCCAAAGAGGCACCAATCTCAGAGTCAACAAATGCAAAGAGCAGAGGTAGGCTGAGAGGCAATCATTATGGTAACTCTTTTTACAGAGCTCTGGTGAAAAACCTGGGACAGATGGAAGCTTTTCTCACTCTCTCCCTTCTCCCATCGACCCTTTGTCAGCAGCAATATTTTACTTTTGCCCTCAGGCTAAAATTACTTGGAGAGAACTCTAAGGAGGGTCCTGCAACTTCCACAACAGAAACGAAAAAGAAAACAAAAGGAAAACCAGTATCTGTCAAGAGTGGAAACCTCTACAGGGCTCCACCCCCAAAGGAAAGCCCTCCTTATTTTATCAGTTGTGGGGGTCCCTGGCCGTCCTGCCTCTCCACCCACATGACATAAAAGGAAGTCTGCCTGTTGACGGGCCCTACCCAATTAAACAGAATCCACAGTTAACCCTCCCATTCCGAACAGAGGTGTGTGGGGGAAACAGATCAACACAATAACAGAGGAAACTCATGCCATCTACCCATAAAACCTAACATCATTTTTCATTCATAAGGGTCATCACACATTTGAGGGAAACTATCAACAAGAAAGGGAAGGACCGAAATAAACAAATGGGATTAACGCCAGAGGAAAGAGATAATTAAAGGAATAAAGGAAAACTTAAATATATTCTGATTTGTATCACTAGAGATGCTAGCCAGTGCTATTCTACTAGGTTAGATTGTTTTACAACTTCCCTTTCTATCCCTTGAAAAGAAAATTTTGTTATTTGGCAAAGATTTATGAATTCCTTACAGTGTGTCAGGAAGCAAGGATTTTAAATTTTTTAAAATTATCTCTTTCCTCTAGAAGCTAATGGTATGGAAATGTCCAGACAAGTCAATCATGATGTGATATTATGATACTATGATAGATTAAGCACAGAAGAGGACACCTTGTCAGCTGGGAGGGGATGTTTTACAGACAGGGTACCTTTTCAACATTAATGGATAAGAGAGGAGGGAGTCAGTGTGCTCATAAAAAAAAGCTTGAACAAGCACAGTACATCTTGGGAAATAAGCCTCGCTTGATATGGTTGATTCCCAGGGCTGAGCATGAGTGAGTTGCAGAGATGAAGACAGAAATGTGGGTAGTGGTCAGATCATGTGCTGTGCTAACGATGGAGATGCTGTCCTCTACACAAGGGTTTTCCAGACATGTTCAGGGAAAAGAATCTTTGCGAGGCCCTTTGTAGAACAAACAAAACACTGATCTATTTAACTCTTTATATGTACTGGAAATAATTTTCCTAGCAGAAACTATGACTGTGTTCTAGGTTATCAATATAAAATCACAACCACAAACAGATTCATTAACATAAAAAACAAGCTGTTGAAGTATAATCCATTGTGTGTTTTTAGTTTTCCCTTGATACTAATTTGCTTTAGATCAATCACTAGCTACAAGAAATGCAGTAGTAGAAAAGGGTGACAGACATTTCAGATAATTTTGTGTAAGAAAAACTGAAAATTGAAACAATTTAATCCATTAATTCTTTCTGTGAGCTAAGAAAAAGATGGCCAATATTTTACTTTGGCTTCAGACACTTTCATGTACTTTATAGATCTATACATTTCTTCGTAACTAAGTTTAAAAATCATTTCTGGATGCATTAAGCAGCTGAAGATTTTTAAAGGGGATCCAAAACCAGGACCAAGCCATTCCTTGCTGGGGCAGAGGCAGGTATTGGAGGTCTAATACAAAGGACATCTGATACAGAATCAGAAAATGAAATTTAGAGACTGGAAAGGTAGCCAATTGTGCCTAGGACCAGGCAAAAGAAGAATGGGGTGGGGGAGGCTTCAAGAATTGAAGTACAAGCAGGTGATTCTGGTGCTAATCCCATTCATATTAAACATGTCAGAGCACTCTGTCAATCTGCTTCCCTGGGTCTAGTGCAGAGTCTGAGGGCTCAAATTAGATTAGATGATTGGTTAATTATAGGAATTAGAATTAACATTCTGCTGGAAATGTGGAGGATGGATGGAGTTGGACAGAAAGGAAACAAGGAAATAAATTAGGAGAATACAGTCCAGTAATCTAGCAGAGAGAGGATGTGGGCCTGGACTAGGATGTTGACAGGGGAAATGGAAAGAAGTGTTGGCAATCAAGAAGCTTTGGAGAGGAAGAACCACTGGGATTGGCAAGTAATTTCGGCAAGAGAGAGGGAGGAATTATAGATGACTACCAGGATTCTGACCTGAACAATTAGGTGGGTGTAGTAGTACCATTCACTGAGATAGGGAGACACTAGAGAGAGAACAGGTCTGGGTTGGAAGTGGAGTGGGGAGTTAACTTTTGAGCATGCCAAATGTGAGGTGACTTTGAGATATCCAAGTAGAAATATTCAGAGGTAGCCATACTTAAAAATCTGAAGTTCAGAGCTACAGTTATAGATTTGGGATTTGTCACAATGAAGGTGATATTGAGAACTATAAACATGGATGGGACTCACCCAATGGAAATATGCAGAATGAGAAAAGGGAGAAGGGAGGAGAGGTGAGAACAGATGAATGAGGATAGGGAATACCTAAGTTTTAAAGGATACAAAGAAATAAAGGAATCCATGAAGAAGTTTTCTGAGAGGCAAAAGAGGCAAGTTTTCAGAAGGATGACAACAGAATAATAGGTCAACAGACTAATAGAAAGGTCACTAAAAATAAACTCTAGAATTTGGCCAAAATTATTGAACTAATAATGGTGGAAGCAATTCCAGGGGAATATTGTGGGCAGAAGTCAGACTGCAGGAGGTGGGAGATCAGGAAGTGGAGGCAGGGAGGTTGGACAACCTTTTTTGGTCACATGAACAAATCCTTACATGTCTGCATCTCTGTGGTCCCTTCAGCTTATCTTTGCAGGGTCCTTGCAGCTCTGGCATTCTGTAATTGTATGAAACTGGCCTTGGAGAAGTCCTCGAGGCCATTTTGGCTCTTGTGATAATTTTCCTTTAGTGGAACAAAGGCTTGTCTAAGAACTGAAGCCTCTTACTTGACTGATCAAAGTTTATCACGTGCATTGAAGTCACCTACTTGGCAGATAGAGTGAAAAGCTACGCAGATCTGGGCCCAGGACAGGATGCTGAGGCGTGGGAGGGGAAGAGAGCAGGTGCTAACTCTACAGATAGCATGCCTATCGGAGCATTTTGTTACATTTCCTATTTGTCTCTGAAAACAATTTTATAGGAATCACCAAAGCCAACTTGTCATGGTTTCTAGACCAGGTTGGGATGTGGGTAGGGATTTCCACAGCTGCTTTAATTTTTAAGGCAATCTGATAAGACTCTGCAAAAGTCATTCAGAAATGTGTCATCTTACACACCTCAGTGATTCAATTGGTTAGCAAAACTTTGAGTTTTTTAATTTTTTTTCTTTTTTTTTAGTATGTAAGGAGTTGACAATTTGGAAAACTCATATATTAGGCTAAACCAGTGATGGCGAACCTATGACACGCGTGTCAGAGGTGACACGCGAACTCATTTTTTTTGGTTGATTTTTCTTTGTTAAATGGCATTTAAATATATAAAATAAATATCAAAAATATAAGTCTTTGTTTTACTATGGTTGCAAATATCAAAAAATTTCTATATGTGACACAGCACCAGAGTTGTTAGGGTTTTTCAAAATGCTGACACGCCGAGCTCAAAAGGTTCGCCATCACTGGGCTAAACAAAGTTTTTTTAAAATTTCAGGATGAAAATTGTTTGTCTATTGCTTAACACATTTGAAAGATCTTTCATACACCTCTTTTTTGTACTTCACAACAACCTATAGTATAGGCAAGGCAGGCGCAACTGCCCTCTTTGGATATGAGGAAACTGAGGTCTAGAGAGATAAAGTTATTTGCCTGTGGTCCATAGCAATTTATTGGTAGAGCAAGGACTATAATTTAGTTATCTTAGGTGCAGCCTATTTCACCATTTCTGAACAGTTACATTGGCATCAGCAATGATCTGATGGATTGGAACAGTATAACAGGCAATTTGGCTAAGTCAAACTAATATTCCTACTTTAACATCAATCATAGAGTTTTGGCCTGATTTCCCTCAAGACCTTACTTCTCTTGACCTTTGAGAAATGTATTTTTCTTGAATTATCTCTCTAGCTAAATTTTATTTAATAATTTTTATCACTCTTTTTTGCTTTATGTCATGTAGTCTCAACTTGAATAGCTGTTGGGATTTTGTTGGGTTTAAATATTAAATAAGTCTTGAGAAGCGTTTAGCTAGTGACACACTGTCATAAAATCAATCCAAACTTTTGTCTTCATTTGTTTCTTTCCCTAGATACCAAGTTCCCACTTTACATTAGTAAGAACGAAAATGAAATATGTCTGTTGCTGGTGGATT
The DNA here is from genome assembly GCF_000147115.1 of Myotis lucifugus. Taxonomy (NCBI): domain Eukaryota; kingdom Metazoa; phylum Chordata; class Mammalia; order Chiroptera; family Vespertilionidae; genus Myotis; species Myotis lucifugus. Next base: position 3,705,365 of record NW_005871050.1, on the reverse strand, counting down.
AATTTATCACTTTCCTTGAAACTGGTGAACCCCAAAAGTTAGACAGCAATTGGAAAATACTGCCATTGTCTGTTGAGAAGTCTATGACATTTCAAGGCAAGAATGAATGTATGGAAGAAGTTCTTTACTAACAAAAGGGAAAGCCTGGAAGTGAATGATATGGGTATAATTTAAGAAAAAAAAAACCTTTACGTAACGTTTTTGCTGGGAGAGAAGACTACGAAGCACATTTTCCAGGAAGTGTGGGCTGCGACGATTGTATGCTCTTAACTAATTCTGAGTAAGGTGGCCACTTTGACAGTCTTCTCATGCTGCCTCTGTCACCTTCTCGAGCAGAAGATATTTCAATTCTAACACAGCATGATCGAAACATACAGCCAACCTTCTCCCCGACCTGTGACTAGTGGACCACCCGTCAGTATGAAAATTTTCATGTATTTACTTACTGTTTTTCTTATCACCCAGATGATTGGGTCCGCACTTTTTGCTGTGTATCTTCACAGAAGATTGGACAAGGTAAGATGAAATCTTTATTAACTAAATTTGGGGTCTTCAATTTCTGGGTTGGTTGGTTTAGCTCTACTCAAATGGTGGACAATGGTAAGAACCAAAACCAATAAATAGCCTTGTGGCATAATATTTGTGCCTAGTGAGTGAAATCTCATATTCTTGTCTGTGGTCAAGAGCTTGGACTCTGGAGTCAGACTGCCTGTGTTCAAATCTTGACTCTACCCTCTACTAGCTCTGTGATCCTAAGCAAGTTATTTTACATTTATATCCCTCAGTTTCCACATCTGAGAAATTGTAATGATAATGGTATCCACTTCATTGATTAAATGAATTTAGCCTTGTAACGAGCTTAGAACAAAGCCTGGCACAAAGTAAGCATTATGTAGGCATTGCGTATAATTGTTTGCTAAAGTTTTGTTTAAAAAGTAAACTACTTTTTATCATGGAAACAATTTTTTTAATTTTAAATTTCCAACTACAGAAGGAGAATATCAATTTGAGCTCAAATTTCATAGTGCTTCATATTAACATAGATATGGATAAATCCCAGAATTTGTCTTTTAGTAAAAGTGGCATTCTCTGTATAATTGGTCAAATTCTGATTGTAGTTGCAAGTTGCAAATTCTGATTGTAGTTGCATTCTCTGTATAATTGGTCAAATTCTGAATGTAATCTAAGATGTTTTACATTGTTTGGTTAGACTTATAGAAGCAAAAGAGTAGAGTAATTTAACAGGTTGTTTTGCATTCTTAGGAAAAGATAACCATTAGGATTTATCCTGTTTTGATGCGCCTATCCACTTTCACTGAGGGGAATCATTGGTGGTGTTGACAAAATATCAATCATAAATGAAAAGGAGAAATTTGATCAATTATCTGGCCATTCCTAAAAGTTTGAATGTGGAAATTGTGGATGTACAGTATCTGGAGACTGTATTTTCTCAGGATTATTTAAGTATCTTTTATTGGAATGCCAACCTAGATTAAGGCCATGTGGTTTTCTATCAGAATAAAGTGGGGCAGTGATGTTTGAGGTAATTCAATGGGTTACTCAAATTTTAGCTTTCACTGCTGAGAAAAAAAGGGGGTGGTTTTGGTCTGGTTGTGTTTGGCCTAATGGTCTCTGCCAATCAAAGCCTGGACATAAGCCTAGACTCTACAGGGTAAATATTGACCTGGGTAGACTCAAATTTAATGTAGCATTTAGGTGTGCTCTTAATATCAGTGAAAGTCACTGGCTAATTGCATCTTGTTTTGAATCCAAATATTTAATCTTAAAACAAGAAAACGGCAGAGAATTAGTTGATTATACAAGTGAATTCCATACATTCTAAGACCTTGGAAAATAAAATATCTTGTTAACTTTGGAAATGAAAGATGATTCTTTAAAAATTCAAATGTTTTCTGCAAATACTAAAGTTAAAAAGAGAGAGATGTAATTAGAACTCGAGTTAATTGACACACATTGCAAATTAACATCTTCATCACAAACACTAAAATGAAGTGGGAAATTTTCTCAGTAGAGAAATGTTTGCAGACTGTTTATAATGAGTGATCACTACTGGAGCAATGGGGAATATGACAATCATAGAATGTTGCTGCTATAATACATTTTAAAATTTATACTTTGTGATTAAATTGTATTAGAATAGCTCTGATTTCCACCTAGAGTTACAGATAATCTGACATTTTAGTTGCTGGCTTTTGTAGATTTTTTGAACTGTTAATACCAAATACCAATAATTCAGTGTACCTTTTTATTCCCCATGCATATCTGCAAAAACCCTCCTCCTATTGTTGATGCTGTGGAAATGAATGTAGCAGCAGACATCATCAGTGCCATTCTTTAGAATTACATGTCTCATGTCCCTGTTATTTTACAAATAGATAGAAGATGAAAGGAATCTTCATGAAGATTTTGTGTTCATGAAAATGATACAGAGGTGCAACAAAGGAGAGAAGTCCTTATCCTTACTGAACTGTGAGGAAATTAGGAGCCAGTTTGAAGCCTTCGTCAAGGTAAGGAGCTCAGTTGTTGGTAAAAGTGTCATTGAAAAGTTTTAGTACTTCTGCTGGGAAACTGAAACATGACAAGGTAAAAGCTTAAACATTTGTTATTTATACATACATAGTATGAGTGTAAAAAAAAAAGAAAAGAAAAAAATGAAGCCAAAATCCTATGTTAAAAAGGTATGGTAATTTAGAAGTGTTCATTCATAGGAATGTTCTTGAGAAGGACAAAAAAGACTTTCTCAGGGAAAAAACACACTTTCATGAGCACATTCACACATACATATAAGCTTATATTTGCAGCTGCCTCTGGGAAAATTTTGAAGTACACCAAGCTTGTTTTTTGCATTTTCTTATCTTCCCATCCAAATCTTGATGCCTTTTCACCGTGCACCCATTTTCCAGAGAAGTGATAACCATTTGCTGCTGCAGTGTTGGCAGGCCACAGGCTAAGATATTGCCTTTACTGGAGTTCATAGAGACTTCTAAAGATGGATACATTCTAACATGGCATGAAGGAATGTTTCTCTTATGATGGAATTCCAAGTGCCATGAAAGTCAGTTCTTTTCCTTTTATTGTGAGGAAAGGTGTGGGGAATGGGTGATAGACCTTCTCAGTGCCGCTCAAACCAAACACCTTATAATACCACTTGCTCATGAAACCAGTTCACTCTAGGGCCAATAAAAAGGTACACTGAATATTGGTATTTGGTGTTAACAGTTCAAAAAATCTAGGGCCTGGGGTAGAGAGAATTTGAAGCTTTCTAGACCAGAAACAGGTTGGTACCCAGCATGAAGTCATATAATGGGTACCTAAAACAAGAATTTTTAGAACATTCATTGAAGATGTACCTACAACATTAATTCCATCCTCATAGACAAAAGATCTAAGGGCTTTTTCTCTTGAAGCAGAATATCTCAAATTCTTTCTACCTGTGTCCCTCTAAGAACACTAAGTCATATACCTTTAGCCCTCAGCCCACTTTGGGGTCATGAATAAGAGGCAGCATTCCACATTGAAGGCAGCTCTGTGCCAGGTGGGTAGGTATTGGGGTAAACCAAGAGGAATTAGTGCTCATATATGGATGATGTGTTATTTAACCCGGGATTGAAGGGTTTAAGATCTTACTTCTGAACTTATTCCTTTCCTCCTATATTGTCCCAGATTTGTAATTTAATCCAGTAGTGAAGACTCTAAGACAGTGGTTCTCAACCTTCCTAATGCCGCGACCCTTTAATACAGTTCCTCATGTTGTGGTGACCCCCAACCATAAAATTATTTTTGTTGCTACTTCATAACTGTAATTTTGCTACTGTTATGAATCGTAATGTAAATATCTGATATGCAGGATGTATTTTCATTGTTACAAATTGAACATAATTAAAGCATAGTGATTAATCACAAAAACAATATGTAATTACATATGTGTTTTCCGATGGTCTTAGGCAACCCCTGTGAAAGGGTCGTTCGACCCCCAAAGGGGTCGCGACCCACAGGTTGAGAACCGCTGCTCTAAGACCTTCCTTATTCCTGAGCCATCTAAGAGAATTAGAATGCAGCTCAACTCTGTTGCTGGCTTTTAGGTTCTTTATGCTAATCTAGGTTTTAGGTGAAGACTCCTAAATTTTTATTTGTAAGGCGTAGAAATGAATTTATTTTCTGGTTCTTTGAGGCTTCTGGCCAGTATTACAGGGTATTGGTAGGTGTTGCAAATTTAAATGTAAATAAAACCACTTTCAGAACAATGGTTAATAATCCCAATAACGTGTATAATGTGCTCACTGCGTGACCTTGGGCAAATGACTTCACCTCTTTAGACCTCAGTTTTTTCATCTATAAAATGAGATGGCTGAGATTATCTGTAAGGGCACTGCCAACTTCGACATTTTGTAATTATGTGATCAGTCTTACATAGTTTTCTCCTCACAGTCCCTCCAAAGGCAGTGAGACTGGCTCTTGCTTTATTGCTCCTCTCTTCCTTACAGACAGTTTTACAGTTGAACTGCCAATTCCTCATGGCTTTATTTCAGGTCAGATATGTAAAGCTTCCCAAATCAACTACCCAGGATAGAAGTAAGAAAAACAGCTGGTTTGGTCTCTCTGCTTATGCTTACATAAAAACACACACACACACACACACAAAAAACAAGAAATGAACAAACAAAAAGACAACAGCAACAAAACACACAACAGCTCCAAAGTATCATATTCTAAAAAGGCAGAACCTCTTGGGCATGTAAACTGAGGCTCCTGACATACGATAGAGGAAGCCCAGTGCCTCTACTGCAGTAGGGGTGGAATCTGAGTCAGTCATCTGTACCTATGATATGCATGATGGTGAGACACAAAGTCTTCCACAAATCCAATCCTCCTCCAGTGACTGAACCCCACTCCAATATCCATCCACCCAAATTTCTCATTCTAGAACAATATTTTGGACTTTTTTAAACCTAACAGGTCAGCTACATAATAACCCCAAATTAAACTTTTATATTCTTAGCTAACATTAGCAGTCTTTCTGGGTCAGAATCCGAATGGTCCAGAACAACCTAGGGTTTGAATTTTGAGTACTGAATCATAGAACTTGAAGAGGTCTTAGAAATCATCAGATCTAATTATCAATACAGAACTTTAATTTTCTCCTCACTGTCCCTGCCAAGTTGTCCCCCAATTTCTGTTTAAACACCTCTAATAACAAGGAACTCATCTACTGAAGCAAGTAGCACCAAGCTGTCACTTTGGTGGGACAATGGGATTATGTTAGGGTAGTGGAGGCAGCATCATGAATAGTGTGATTTCACATTAAAACTTACTACTCACACCCTCCCCAGCTTGGCTCAGTGGATAGAGCGTCGGCCTGCCGGTTGAAGGGTCCTGGATTCAATCCAGTCAAGGGCATTTGCCCGGGTTTCAGGATCGATCCCCAGTAGAGGGCATGCAGGAGACAGCCGATCAATGATTCTCTCTCATCATTGAGGTTACTCTCTCTCTCACTCTCCCTTTCTCTCTGAAATTAAATTAATAAAAATATATTTTTTAAAAAACTTTCTACTTATGCCCTGGCCAGTTTGCTCAGTGGTTAGAGTGCCATCCGGTGCACTGAAGGGTCACAGGTTTGATTGCCAGTCAAGAGTACATACCTTGGTTTCAGGTTTGAGCCCTGGCCCCGGTCAGGGTTTGAGCAGAAGGCAACTAATCAATGTGTCTCTCTCACCTCTCTCTCTCTCTCTCTCTCTCTCTCTCTCTCTCTCTTTCACCCTCTCTAAAAAAATCAATGGAAAAAAATATCCTCAGATGAGGATTTAAAAAAAAAACTTACTACCCACCTTACACCGTGTTAGACTGATTAGTTCCATGATTGCCCACCAATTCCTGAGATGTCTTTAATAGTGTCAAAGCATTTTTTTTAAGTTAAAGGTTAATCTGTCCATACCTGCCACAAGAGTTCCCACTGAGAGAGAAATAACTAATCCTAGATTTTCTGAAAGTCAGCTTTAAAAAGTCTTTCAGTTGAGGTGGGGTGTAAAGCAAGAAAAAAGGCTCTGGGGCATGTGGCTGGGGGAAAGTTCTCGGAAAGGCAAGGTTGGGTGCATAAAAGGCAAACTTTGCTGACTTCACATTCTCATCTTGGCTGGGCGCTGACACCAATGCAGCCACCTAGCTTGAAAGTATCTCAACCTCCATCATCACACTCCGTTTTTTGAAAAGACACTAAATACTCATTTGTTTACTTGTTATCTCATAAACATTTTCCTGTTGCCACACTTTCACAGTGCCACACTTCAGCTCAAGTGGAAAGTTGAGGCTCTGTGGCCTATGTGAGCTTTTTGAGGTGCAAGTTCTTCTTTTCTTTTAATTTTTTTTTTTAAAATTTTATTTTAGAGAGTGAAGGAGAGAGAGAGAGAGAGAGAGAGAGAGAGAGAGAGAGAGAGAGAGAGAGATCAGTTGTCTCCGATCAGGGATGGAACCTGAAACCTAGGTATGTGCCCTGACGGGGAATCAAACCTGAGACCTTCCAGTACATGGGATGATGCTAATAAATTTCTTGTATTATTATTTATTTATTATTATATTATTTTTCCACATGTTGGTTTTCAAATCCAACACCACAACCAACTGAGCCACACTGGCCAGGGAGAGGTACAGGTTCTTTTAACTTATACCCTCACATCTGGCAACTGAGCTGAGTCTACAAGAAGACAATCAATAGTTACAACACTAATTCCTTCTAGTGGAGGAATGAAAGGGAAGAGCCCTGTAGAAAATTGATTCTAGTAATGGGAAGGAGCCCAAGACTGATTATTACAAGATGTGAAAATACTACTGTCTTCCTTTCTTTTTTTTTTTTTACTGTACAACCCTCTTCAGTGCTGACAGCCCACAGGTAAGGAGGCTGAGCAATGGATCGAGGAAGCAATTTACTCTGGCATGGGTACACTATTGTCTTCCTTTCTTGTGTTTAGAGTACAGGGTGATGATGTGAGTTAAACCTGGCCTATGAATGTGATCTCACAGTTTTGACTCTTCACTTCAGCCTCAGACTCCTTGGGTGACCTCATGCCAGCCAGTTATGCCCTTGAGGCCTTTTATTCAGTATCTTTAAAATGGCAACAGTAGCCTTTATTATCTTCTGACCTGTGTTGGTTGCTGTCCCTGTTATACTCTTTAAGTACCTCTAACTTTCCTTCAGTTGCCAAGTGAGAAGAAACCCCTGAAGAAGTGTTGCATTTGCCTTTGAACATCAGAAGCATTGGGAGATGGCCTGTGTTTCCTATATACATGCTGATTATTCTAAACACAGGGGTTGGCAAAAGTAGGTTTACAGTTGTGAGGAGTTGAAACACAGTTTATTATTGTATTATTATTTATTTATTATTATATTATTTATTTGTATTATAACTGTAAACCTACTTTTGCCCACCCATGTGCATGCAGGCCACACAAGGGCACACCACCAGCAACAAGAGAATCTCCTCAGCCCACAGAAACAACAAAATAAAAAATGTTGAGATTTCTTCCCACAATCAAACTTACTGTTACCATTTTCTGGGAGATTTCAGACAAATTTTATTCTAATAGATATACACCAGGCTTTATGTTTAATAAAATTCTATATACCAATTCCCAGGGTAGAAACATTTCCCCATTCAACATTATTTGCAAATGCATGTCAAAACCAGGGAGGTTGGGGTCATAGGAATAGTCAGTATAGTAGCCTCTAGTCTAGAGAGAATGCTGGAATGAAGATAATGAAGACCAGACTCTGCTTCCAGGTCTACACCTCAGTTTTCTGGGCTGTCAGTTCATCTGTCAGAGCCATTGGCTCCCAATCAGTATGATATTAATGACAGGATCTAAGTCTATATGATAATCCTTACTAGAAACAGGCAGCAGAGTAAATATTGATACCAAATGAATGATACCTCTAAAACCCCACAGAAGAGACCCTGTTAAAATGATCTTTTGCAATGATTCTTATTTCAGGATATAACGGGAAATGAAGTGAAGGAGAAAGAAAAAAACTTTCAACAGCAAAAAGGTAGGTTGCTATTTACCAATTTCTATACATACTTACAAACTAAAAGAAAGCTTTATAAGGCTGATTATATTGAGTAACCCAGTGTTGTATCAGGGAACTTTTAGCCTTGGAAATAAAACTGGAACACAATCAGATGGGTTCCTTTAATGCTGACAGTACCAAGTATGAAGAAATTCCATTATTTTCAATACCTTGATCAATACAACCATACCACCTACACAGGATAAGATGATAAGAAAATCATCATTTAGTAGCAGTGGCATTCACTGCTCAATAAGTTTTTCATGGGGAACCATGGCCAGTGGAGCCTCTGGAATCAAGGAATGAGTCAATGTGACAATATTCTATTCTTTGCCTTGTTCTTGATATGAGAGTATCTGGAACTTCTCATGGTTTGAAGGGGTCTTGATGGTTTTCAAATCCAACACCACAACCAGGGCACAAACCTCCTTCACAACAGCAATGACCATCTGGCCTGACCTCTGGTAGAATATGCTTAGGCACCTTCTATCTCATAAAGCAGCCTGGCACATCTTTGAATGGGTCTAATAATTATAATAAGTTTACTATATTACCCGAGAGAAGTCTTTTCTCCCCTGGAGTTGAATTTTGTTCATGTAATCTCCACTCACTGGAACAAGTTCTGCTCTATGGGGCCATATGAAACAAAGTATAATTCCTCTTCTACACAGCAGCTGTCCAGATGTTGAAAACAGTAATCATGGAAGCCTTTTATTCTCCAAGCTAAACCTCCCAAGTACCTTCCACTCTTCCTCTTATGATCCTTTCAGAAAAATGATAAACTTAACAAAACTTGTAATTTAGGTCATGCAATCTGACTAAATATTTATAAGGCATCTACAGAGTGTCTGACACCAGACTCATTACTGGACAAAAAGAAACTTCCACACAATCTTTGCACTTAGGCAATCAGCACATCTAATTAAAAAGCAAGCCTTTTACATAAGGAACAATTAGAGATAGATACAATAGTTTGGTCAATTAATTGACCAAATCAGACACCATAAGCATCTTACTAGCTAATTGTGCAGACATGACCTTGGGGGCCCACTAACATTCCCAATGGATCGAAGTTGTTCCTAAAAGCAAGACTCAAAGTATATTTTAATGCAGACCAGTACTTTTAGCCTGTATCAATCTATGTGAAGTGGAGTTGAGTACTGAACAACTATAAGAAAAATAGAATCAGTGGAATTAGCCAATTCAATCATTCAGATTTTTTAGAAACCAACTTTTTCCACTGTGAGAAGGATTTCAAACCATTCTACCCTTGCTTTTACATAACCTATTTAAACACAGTCTCTATTACACAGATGTGGAACTGAACCAAATAGCTCCATGGGCAGTTTTGCATTACTTTGGCCTGACAGTTTGTTTTTTGCTTCATTGTAGGTGATCAAGATCCTCAAATTGCAGCACATGTCATAAGTGAGGCCAGTAGTAAAACAGCATCTGGTAAGTACAAAAGCATCTGAGCATCAGCTATTCAAGGGGGAAGGCTAGGATACTGATGCAATGCAGCCAAATGATTACGTTCCTCTCTTCCTCTGGGGCCTAATCTACAAACCTACTCATACACCAATCACATGTTCTCCTTTGTCCTCAAAGTGAGCTCAAATGTAAAGATGGGACTTGAAGGGACAAAAGGAGGTGGGAAGCAATAACGATATTCTCATTATGTTCTTGTTCAATGGATGATTCTAAATGATGAATTACTGAGTGAAGAGACCATTATTCTGACAGCATAGAAGAGATGGCAGGTAGTGACTTGACTGTGAACATCCCTCATACTAATCCTTCTTCACTGTGTGTAAATGGGCCTCAGGGGGCATTTCCTGCCATCTGTCAATTGATGTATGTTACCCCAGCCTCGCATGGGCCCAACCTCAAGGAAATTAAAAGGTAAAATCATTCTGCAAAGATCAGTAGGTGCCAGGATGTTAGATTTTCCAATGAAGTAACAACAGACAACATATTGTAATCTTTTCAACTCTGAATGACTTTATTTCCATATACGTTCTGCCATTGTTCTAGCCCTTAGATCTTTTTCCCAAATCTGTACCTCCTGATAGCTGGTGCTGGAGAATGTGTCACATCTGATAAATGGATGGAAACACACACGCTAGCATAAAATCCCCCATTTACATAAATGCAGTCTGAAAGCATCAGAGAAGTCTTTGAAAAATTCAGCACAGTGCTCTGGAATGGAGTTCTAAAGAGTGTGTGTTTGAGAGAGAAAGAGAGATGAGAAAAAAGGAGAGGAGAGAGAGGGGAGGGGAGGGGAGGGGAGGAGAGGAGAGGAGAGGAGAGGAGAGGAGAGGAGAGGAGAGGAGAGGAGAGGAGAGGAGAGGAGAGGAGAGGAGAGGAGATAAGGTGCGATTTCGATTTCTTAGTGGTTATACATGGTTATCGTGAATCATGGTATGGGAGTAAGAGCAGTGGATAAGGAGTTTTGAACACTGAGGCTCAAGAACCATGACTACCACTTGCTGGGTGACCTTGGGCAAGTCTCTTTACCTACACAGCAATTTCCTGCCTCACTTCACACAGTGACTCTGAGCATCAAATCAGCTAATGTGGAAGAACATTGTGCCTTCAAGTGTTATACAAATGTAAGGTGACATTACTTAGCTTTCTTCACTGTAATTTAGATGTCACAAGAGTGACATAAAGTCCTTCATTAATACCAGTATTCCCACAATATTTAATAATTCTTCCAAGTACCCCTTTCTTAGAAAATACACTTACAGATAAGAGAATATCACAACTATATTGACATATCCAGGGTGGCCATCCACATGACACCTTTTCATCCAGATTGGATAACAGCAACAGAGATACCTCCTCAAAAATAGCTTCCCATTTGTATATAAATCTTTGCCCTTGGATATATCTCATGATGTTCAGATTCTGCTAAAAGGACCATTATTGGTATTGGTCCTAGTATATTTTATGGTCTGCATCACAGTAGGTTCCCAGGGGACCAGGTGAGACAAAAGTAACATTCCTCCCCCTGCCCCAGTCCCAAACCTCTAGTTCGTACTTGCTCATGCTGCTGCAGACTTGACCTACATCCCACAGCAAGGCTGAAAATTAGATTATGACTTATAAAAATAAACTTAGTGGATGAAAAGGTAGGGAACCTGCACTTTTTTTCTCAATTGGTCCGAAAGTGAAAACATCATAATAAAGTACCATTTCTGAAGTGGTCTGGAGGTACAAAAAATTAGACATTTCCGGTGCCTTTTTTATATTAAAGGATGAGTCCTAACAGGTTGGATCTTGCACCCTGATAGGCCTAAGACCACCAAATAGGATTTTTTTAAAGCTCAAGGAAGCAAATGCATTAATACTTTTACTTCTCCCCCACCCCCACCCGGCAATCTAACTCTCTGTGGGAGCTGAGATTTGAAATCAGGTGCACACACTACTTTGAACCCACTCAACATCTCAGCCGAGAAAATGGCACACTGTTGGTGGGTACTCTGGCTTAGCCACAAGAATACATGTACTTTCAAGTTGGTGGCGCCCACTACAATGGGAGATCAAAACACATAGTGAAATGACAGGTTTATTTTCATACTTCCTTGCCTAATTTTAGTCCTTGCTGTGGGAGGCAGGTCAGGTTTGCAACAGCTTGATCAGGTAGGAAGAAATGGGGTCTTTCCTTTTCTCTGTGCAGAGGCTGAGCTAGGTAGACCAGCAATTCTTTCACTTTGCAAAATTTAAGGAAAGGAATAAATAAATATTAATATTAGCAAGGATTTTGCTTGAATATTTTGGAATGCATAATTTATGATGTGTAATTTTGAAATCATTCACACTTTCTGAAGTTCAAGGACAAATCAGCTTTAAGAACTCTAAAGGGCGAAGGAAACTCACTGTGCTCTGTTACTTTATTTAATTTTCACAAGTCTCTAAAATGTGCTGTAATATTAGCCCAGTGTTGCAGATGAGAAACTGAAACTCACAGATAGATTTGCCTGTGCTTGAATAAAGCTTGGATTGGAACCGATCTTCATTTGACTATAAAGCCCATGCTAACTTGTCAGTCATAGCTCCTTCATAGACTTAAGGCTGAAAGGGTCCTTGAAAGTCCCTATTGCCCCAAACTTCCATTCATATATGAAATTAGTGTCAACATTAAACTATGTTTTGTTAGAATGTGAATCATGCTATGCTTCATCTCACCACAAATTTTTCTCCTCTCCATTACAGTTCTACAGTGGGCCCAAAAAGGATATTACACCATGAGCAACAACTTGGTAACCCTCGAAAATGGGAAACGGCTGGCTGTTAAAAGACAAGGACTCTATTATATCTATGCCCAAGTCACCTTCTGTTCCAATCGGGAAGCTGTGAGTCAAGCTCCATTTATAGCCAGCCTCTGCCTGAAGTCCACGAGTGGATCTGAGAGAATCTTACTTAGAGCGGCAAATACCCACAGTTCCTCCAAACCTTGCGGGCAACAATCCATTCACTTGGGAGGAGTATTTGAATTGCAACCAGGTGCTTCAGTGTTTGTCAATGTGACTGATCCAAGCCAAGTGAGCCATGGGACCGGCTTCACATCTTTTGGCTTACTCAAACTCTGAACACTGTAACCTCGCAGGCTGCCGCTGAGCAGATGCTGGCAGTCTTCATAATACAGCAAAGCAGTTAAGACCACCCCCTGTTGAACTGCCTATTTATAACTCTAGGATCCTCCCCATGGAGAACTATTTATTATACACCCCAAGGCATATAGGGCTGCAATAAGTGAATTATGGGGCGGGTGAAACACAAAGAGGCCACGTTCCCTATGAGCTTATATTCTGAAGCAGCAACCCGACTGATACAGACATCCAGAGATCCCTATGAAAAGACAAGGCCATTATGCACAGATTGAATTCTGAGTAAACAGCAAATTATTAGCCAAGTTTAGTTTTTTAGTTTTGTTTTGCCTGCAGTGTCTTTCAGTGGATAATGTATTTGATTTATCAGTGAAGATACATAAGGGAAACAAGGAGCCTCAGTTCACATTTACTTATGGTTGATTCTGGGTCCCTGTGTCACTGATGAAAGGAACAGGTTCTAGAAAGTCTAATGCAGTGGAGAACTAAAAAACTCTGTCCACCCACTATCCTCCCTGACACTCATTTATTCTCTCTCTCTCCCCCCTCTTCCCTCCCTCCCTCCCTCTCTCCTACCCTCTCTCCCTCCTTCACAGTGTGAGACTGTTGCTAATCAGTTATCTTATTTCAACCTTGTTCCTATCTCCACCACTGTAGATGGGAGGGGGAGCAGAGAGAACAGCTCTGAGTCTGCCCACTCCTTCTCAAGAAATGAGTGTATTTAAAGGAAATCTATTGTATCTACCTGCAGTCTCCGCTGTTTCCTGGGTGAACTTGTCTTTATCCTGTTATTTATTTTTTAATAATAAAAATCCCTTAACATTATTGTTGTTATTTAGCACCTGAAGCTTAGGCCAGGTTTGGGGAGGAGGAATCATTTGGAGGGAATTTTCCTAACCTTTGTGATGTGTTCATAAACTAGATAAACTTGGTTTTCAAGCTTGTTACACCACAAAATATCACTCCCTGAAAGTCTGTCATAGCCTTTTATAAATGACATGGAAGCTTACTCAGTGAAAAAACAATCTGGGTTTTTATTTCCAGCTTGCTCTGGAAAGGTTTCAGGGAATTGAAGAGAGACTTTTTTTTTTTAATCACAGCTAAGTAAAGCTGGAGGGAGGGCCTTAAATGAGAAACAGTTGCTTATCTTTTTAATAGCTGTCTAGGTCAGCTGTGGGCAAACTACAGCCCACGGGCCGGATCCAGCCCGTTTGAAATGAATAAAACTAAAAAAAAAAAAGACCATACCCTTTTATGTAATGATGTTTACTTTGAATTTATATTAGTTCACACAAACACTCCATCCATGCTTTTGTTCCGGCCCTCCCGTCCAGTTTAAGAACCCATTGTGGCCCTCGAGTCAAAAAGTTTGCCCACCCCTGGTCTAGGTGGTGCCAGCTTAGGCAAGAGGAAATAGAGCTGGGACAGCTGGGGGGAAATATCAGTCCTCAGTCTTCCACTGAAGTCAAGGGGGCTATTCCTTATCACCTCTAATTGAGGGATTTTCATGTAAGAAACCCAGAGTACCTTTTGTCTTTATTGACAGAGTGCACTGCTTAAGACAAACACCACATGTTCAAACAGAAAAGTATTACTGTAGAAAAAATAAAGGAGAGTGAGGAGAGGTGGGGTCAGCTCTTGGCCACTGCCCCTACTCTTCAGTCCTATGGACCACACACGCAGTCCCTTCTTGGCAGAGTGACTTTGAACACTTTAGAGCATGACTTTCTAACACAAGGCCAAAATCAAGCTAGACAAACTTTTTCCAACAAGAAAACTTTGGTATGAACAGGGGTGACATTTATTGATTCAGGGTCTTAGTTAACAATATGTTCATTGTAGGGATGGACAAGAGGCATTACCTCTTTAGTATGGTTCATAGAAAGGGAATACAGGTACAGCCTGAACATATCTTTTATAATCTTTACTAGAGGCCTTGTGCATGAATTCGTGCATGGGTGGAGTCTGGCCAGCCTGCCCAGATTGGGGCCGATTGGGCCAGGCCAGCCAGGAGGAGGGGCCACAGGTGGTTGGCTGGCCAGCCCCGGCATTGACAGGGGGGTGGGGGGAATCCAGGGTAGGGCCGGCCAGGGGGAGGGGCCACGGGCAGTTGTCCGGCTGGCCCCACCCCCTGGTAGATCTCCTGGTTGAACTCTCAGTCAAATTCCTGGTTGAGGGGACAATTTGCATATTAGCCTTTTATTATATAGGATATACTCACATCCTCTGATCTAAATATTGCCCCTGCAATTTACTCCACTTTCTTCTTCTTTGGAAATCATTATCATCAGACTATCTCTACCTCTAGTAACCAAGTTGGTAATAGTATCTGTTATTAGAAGGAATGCTATTGATACAAAAACTACATTTTCTAGGCTATCTCCTCTGTTCCCATGCTTTCCACCAGCCTCTAAATGCTGCCTGCTATAGCTACAGCCCAGAGTTTTCCCCTAAGGTTAAGCTTCAAATAGCCAACTGCCTTCAGCCTCTCAGACTGCTTCTTTATGAGGTCACCTTATACTTCGCAAGAACTCCAGGTCCCATCCTTCATCCTCTTCTCTTCCTGTGCTACAAGATCACAGTGGGCTGTCTCCCCCTAATGCTTCATGTGTTTAACTACCATCTTTATGTTACTAATGTCACTCTGTGAGCCCTGACTGTCTAAATCTCCAAATGGTGGGCCCAGGCCCTCAAACCCAACACATCCAAATGAAACTCTTGATCTTTTCCCCTATACAATGTGATCTACTTTCAGTGCTTCCTATTCTGGTGAATGATGGCCTCATCTATACTTGAACATTTTCAAAATTGTTCCAATAAATGCTGAAAACTTGAGTACATTTCTGATCTACCTATACTATTCTGATCATAAATTATCTAATTTAATTCCATTTTTATAAACATGTCACTTCTGCATTCCATCAAAATGGAGGAAAAATACTTAAAATGACCAATAATTTTATTTCCAGATAGAGAAAATGAACAAAGTACAAAGCATTACTATCTTTGTTACTTGGTAGGACATAAATGTCTACAAAATGTAAACTGTTCCTGCCTGGCCGGCTTGGCTCAGTGTTTGAGCATTGACCTGTGAACCAGGAAGTCACAGTTTGATTCCCGGTGGTCAGGATGCATGCCTAAGTTGTGGGCTCGATCCCCAGTGTGGGGCGTGCAGGAGGCAGCCAATCAATGATTCTCTTTCATCATTGATGTTTCTATCTGTCTCTCCCTCTCCCTTTCTCTCTAAAATCAATAAAAAATATGTTAAAAAATGTAAACTGTTCCCTAGCAAGCTGCCAGTACAAGGCACCCAAGTTAAAGGGAAACAACATATAGACTCCTGGGCTCCAGGAGAACACTTACGTGTTGAATTGGACTATATCCATAGGGCCTGATACCAATGTGTTGGAAGCTGTACTGCCATAGTCCTTTAGAGCAGTCTGAAGTATTGTGAGACATGGAAACATGGAAAATAGAACTAATATTTTATTATGTTCTTTTTCTCTGTGAATCATATCTCCATTTTAAGAAACAAAATCAGGAATACTAATTGTAGTGTAGTGGTTAAATCTGGATTCAGAAAGAGTCTTAATCTAGGATTCACTATTTACCAACTTTATAAACATAGGTAAGTCATTTTACCTCCTCTGGGCCTCAGTGCCCTCATCTGTAAAGTGGGGATGATAAGAATACCTGCTTTGCAAGGCATATGAGGATTTGATGATCATTCATAGAAACTTCCCAGCAGAGTCTGATCTCTGGAGTGATCTATATAGTGATCTATAAAGAGCACTAAGGTGGTGTCAGCACACCAGTCTGCACTCAGGGGTGCATGTAGATAGAGTGGCATCTTAAAATGGTTGAAACCTCTATGACCAAGGAGAATGCCTGGCAGCCCAGGTACACATAAAAGGCCTTGCCTATGTAGTAGACCAAAAACCGCATCCAATTTGAAGCAAAGTAAAAGTAAAAAATAAAAAAGAGGCAAGATTAAAACATATAACTAACATTAGAGTAGATCTGTGGGTAGTGAAAACTCCTTCTTATAGTTTCATTGTTGAAAAAATTTAACCATTTGAGGCTTAGGGTTGCCGAATTTTACAGTAAGTTTCAGCAGTTCTATATTTAGGAAGATTTCTTTTAAAAATCTATGATCATTGATTTCCAATCTGAAAGACATGCACACACAAACCTACCCCTTCCATACCATAGTCCTCTGAACAATGCCAATAGGCAATTCAACAACTCTCAAAAAAAAACTAGTTAAATATATAGTTGTAGTCCATTCTGCATTCTTTTTTTTTAAATATATTTTATTGGTTTTTTACAGAGAGGAAGGGAGAGAGATAGAGAGTTAGAAACATCGATCAGCTGCCTCCTGCACACCCCCCACTGGGGATGTGCCCGCAACCCAGGCACATGCCCTTGACTGGAATCGAACCCGGGACCTTTCAGTCCGCAGGCCGACGCTCTATCCACTGAGCCAAACCGGTTCTGGCCATTCTGCATTCTTGAAGTTCAACTGAGTTATAGCTAAAATTTTTTTCCTTGTTAATGTAACCTTACCTAAAGTTCAATAGTTTTTGGTCACAAACTATATTCCTATCTCAGATACTTCTCTGACTACAAATGTCTTTGGAGTCCAATGTACAACTTTTAACACATCTTAGATTTCATTCACATTTCCTGTTACTAGAAGTTAAAAGATTTAAACATTTTTTAATTAAATTTACTGGGGATATATTGGTTAATAAAATTATACAGGTTTCAGGTATGCAATTCTATAATACATCATATGTATATTGTATTGTGTGTTTACCACTCCAAGTCAATTCTCCTTCCATTACCATTTATCCCCCCATACCCTTTCTACCTCCATTCACCCACTCATACAACATCGATTGGGGTTATAGGTTCTGTGCTAGACACGAGATGAATATAACCCAGTCCCTTCCCTCAAGTAGATTACAGTCTTTTGTATAGCAGGTGTGCAAACGTTTAAAGCCCAATGTCAATGCTGCAGCAGGGGTCAGGACCAGCTTTACAGGGAACACACAGGAAGGACATGTAATTCAGATAAGCAGGGGAAGGCAGGTGTAAGGAAAGGCTTTCCAGGAGAGGTGGCACAGACTGAATCTTGAAGGATATTGCAGGGAGGAGGAGCCATAGGGAGGAAAGGAGTCCCAGAGGGAGAGAGCAGAACATGTAAAAACATAGAGGTGTGAAAATGGATAAAGGATTTAGAGGAGTAGGCAGGAGGAGTCAGCTCACAGAAGGCCTTGTGTGAGAACAAATCTCTTGGTGTATAGGCCAAATAGCACATTCTGAAGCCCAATCTAGGAAGAGGCTCTGTGCTCACATGGCAGAAATAAACTGTCCTCTAGCCTGCTTTCCAAGAGGGGTTTGCTCTACAGCATCTTGCACTACAATGTGGGTGAGGCAGCCTGCAGTGCATGTCCTGGGAAAGGTGACAAGGAGGTTGGGTTACAGACTGGATCCTATGCTAGTAGGCTTTGAGGTTGCAGAAAACTTAGAGACCCAATTGACTTCTGCTATTGGAACTAAGGCAAGTTTTCATAATTTTTTGATACAAATAGCAGAGGCCTGAAATTATTTGGAACATTTGCTCATTCAATACATAATTACTGAGTCTGGACTATGGGCTCAACCTGTATCAGGCCCTGAATTTACTGGATCAAAGGTGTCAATCCCTCTTTTTTTAATTTTTTTTTCAATCCCTCTTTTTAAAGTGCTTGACATTTAGTGTGGAAAGAGATACAAGCAAATAAAGTGCAATGTGATGACTGATCAAAGGGGGCTTTTGGAGTCTGGATTCCCTGAGAAGGCAATGCTTGAGCTGACTTTAAAAAATTTTTATTTAAAAATTATGTCAAACCTCCATATTGTTTTTCACAGTGGCTGCACCAATCTGCATTCCCACCAACAGTGCAGGAGGGTTCCCTTTTCTCCACATCTTAGTCAACACTTGTTTGTTGATTTATTAATGATAGTCATTCTGACAGGTGTAAGGTGATATATCAAGTTGAAAAATAAGAATAGTATCAGTAAGAAGTGTATCTTTTTGCTGAATTATTTGAGAGTAAGTTCTGTACATTATAGCTGTCACCTCTAAATACTTCAGTATGTATTTCCAAAGAAAAAGTTATTCTTGTTTATGACCAGAGTACAGTTATCAACTGCAGTAAATTTAACATTGATGCTGATCTCCCATTTGTATTCCAGTCTAATTAATTGATCCAATAATACCCTTTATATTATTTTTCCTTGCCAGTAAGATCCAGTCTAGGGTCAGGTATTGCATTTAGGTGTCATGTCTCTTTAGTTGCCTTTAGTCTGGATCATTTCTACAGCCCTTCTTTATCTTTAATGACATTGACATGTTGAGTAACAATATCTCCCCTTTAAAATAAGAATGTTCCTTATTTTGAGTTTGTCTGATGTTTCTTCATGGTTAAATTCGGGTTATGCTTTCCTGGATGGAAATAAATCTAAATGATGTTGTGTCCTTCTCAGGGTATCACATCTGGAGGCACATGGTAGCTGTTTGCCTCTCATTGTTTATGTGAATTTTGATGACTCGGTTAAGTATTGTCCAATTTTTCCACTCCATAATTACTATTTTCCTCCTTGTAACTAGTAAGCACTCTTTGGGAAAACACTTTCAGACCATGCAAGTATCTTGCTCATCATCAACATTTTTTCCTATATTTAGCATCCAGTGATAATTTTTGCCTGAATCAATCTTTACTATGACGGTTTCAAAATAATGGTTTTACAACTTCAGTATTCCTTCCACATTTACCAATCGACACTCATCATGGTACTGTAAACAAGGGTCTTCTCTTTCTCCCCATTTACTTATTGGTATGGACTCATAAATTTATTATTTCAATGTTTTCTAATTCATTGCTGTACTTATTTTGGGGCTCAAATGTTCCCTTATTTGGCCGGTGGGTGCCTCTTCAAGTGAGTACCTGTGTCCTTATAACATGCCCCTATCATTTTTTTATTATTCTGTTACTTTCTGGAACAAAAAGATGTTCCAGGCTCAATCTTACCTTCCCCGGCTCAGCCATAGAATCACCCATTTCTCCAAGGAGCCTTGGTTTTTTTCAGCAAAGAGTAAGTGTTTAGAAACCAAGTTCTGAGCACTAGCTCTGTTCATTGCTATTAGGATGTCATTGTTCTTAGGAAAGGTTTGTGAATATATATATACTAGAGGCCCATGCACAAAATCACGAAATTTGTGCACTGGGGGGGGTGTCCCTCAGCCCAGCCTGCACCCTCTCCAATCTGGGACCCCTCGGGGGATCTGGCCTAAACCAGCAATCAGACATCCCTCTCACAATCTGGGACTGCTGGCTCCCAATTGCTCGCCTGCCTGCCAGCCTGATCACCCCCTAACCACTCCTCTGCCAGCCTGATCGACGCCTAAATGCTCCCGTCGGCCTGATTCCCCCCAACTACCCTCCCCTGCCGGCCTGGTTGCCCCCAACTGCCCTCTCCTGCTGGCTCGGTCACCCCCAACTGCCCTCCCCTGCCAGCCTGGTCACCCTCAGCTGCCCTCCCCTGCCAGCTTGGTTGCCCCCAACTGCCCTCCCCTGCAGGCCCAGTCACCCACAACTGCCCCCCCCCTTGCTGGCCTGGTGGCCCCTAACTGCCCTCCCCTGCTGGCCTGATCTCCCACAACTGCCCTCCCCTGCTGGCCATCTTGTGGTGGCCATCTTGTGACCACATGGGGGTGACCATCTTTGACCACATGGGGCGGCCATCTTGTGTGAGGGTGTGATGGTCAATTTGCATATTACCGCTTTATTATATAGGAAATTTTATATACACACACACACACACACACACATACACATACTGTCAGGCTTAGCAAATAAAAATAATTCAGGATACCCAGTTATATTTGAATTTTAGGCAAACATTGAAAAACTTAGTATAAATATAGCCCATGCAATATTTGGGACATGATATATACCAAAATATTATTTGCTGTATAGTTGAAATTCAAATTTAATTGAGCATCTTGTATTTTATTTGGCAATCATAATACATGCATACATAATACATATATGTAAATGTACACATATAGATGAATAGATACATATGTATATAAATTTTAGACATCATGAGTTCACATAGATACTTGAGCTGACTCTAAATGCAAAGGAAAGAATTTGCTTGATGGCAGGGATGGGAAAAGGATTCAAAGCAGAGCAAATGACATATTACAAGACTTAAGAGAAATTCAAGATAAAATTGTACTGAGTGTGGTGGGAATAGCAAGAGATTAAATTTTAAACAGATGAATGACATAATGAGATATTTTAAATAACCATTCCATGGGTACCAAAGAGACCAGACTAGAGAAGGTGATACAAGAGGCAAGGAGACATATTAGTCCAAGGGAGAGGTGACAAATGCTAAAAAAGAGAAAATAGTCATGAGAATGGACAGGAATTCAGGAGATACAATAGAGTTAAAAATGGTAAGACTTGATGACTAGACTATAAAGGGTTAATATATCAAACTGATGGTTTCCAGGTGGGAGGGGAGTTAGGGGGGTGGGTGAAAGAGGTGAAAGGATTAAGAAGTACAAATTACTAGTTGCAAAATAGTCACTTGGATGTAAACTACAGCATAGGTAATATAGTCAATAATATTGTAATAGCTAGGTATGCTATCAGGGGTATACTATACTTATGAAGGGGATCGCTTCATAAGTTATATAAATATCTAATCACGATGCTGTGCACCTGAACTAATATAATATTGAATATCAACTATAATTTAAAGTTTTAAAAATTAAAAAAATAAATGAAGGGTTAATGTACAAATCTATCCAAGGTTAAAGGAGGAAAAAGAATGAAGGATAATTCCTGTTTTTCTGGCTGGGGCAACTAACTGGCCAGAGATACTGTTCCCTGGGATGGGAAACTTTGGAGAAGCAGATTTGAGACTAGTAACAAGGAGTCCAGCTTTAGACATGTTGAGTCTGAGACGTTGTTGGACATTCAAGCTGAGATGTCCAGAAGGTACCTGCATCCATGGGTTTGCAGCTCAGGAGAAAGCACAAGATGGAAAAATATGGGCACGGGGAGTTGTGTGGCTGTGGAGCTTGGAGGGGGATGTGAAGTGCTTGCCTCCCTATTGCAGGCTTGGTCAGCACCACCTGCAATGGGAGACTGTTTTGATCTGTGCTCCGAAGTCCTGGTGGATACGCCCTGCTGAGCTTGCTTCTGTAATAGGGACAGCTGGATGCCATCAACTTGAACCTGCAGTGTTCTTTTCCAATGAAGCTAGAATTGGAAATTCTGGCAGAGATTGAATGGCATGGCTCTGGAGTAAGGGCCACTTTCCCCTCATTGAGTGCCTGACCACTCTGCCCCCAAGTATGAAATCCAGTAGCCTCATCCTCCCAACCCTAGTCACCCCACTATACTGAGCTCAAGCCTTTTGGAAGGACCCACTCTACAGTCTTTCTTCAGAAAAGTCCAGACACCTCAGGGAGTGGCAGAGTAGAAGATCATTGGAGGAGGACCTCAGGGAACTTTGGACCTTATATTGATCTGCCCCCAATTCAGAGTTAAAGGAAGCCAACCTTGTACACAGCTCAGCCCCTCCCATGCACACTGAGGCCCAGAAGATGCAGCCACAAACAGTGAGTAGTGTGGTAGCTCCAGACAGGTAGCCCAAGTCCAGATACACAAAATGTCTGACATCAACCTTCATGGAAACCCTGCCCAAATGGACCCAGAACTAACACAACCAGTGGTGGGCTTCAGACCACACCAGAGCTTGATCCAATTAGCCACACAGGCAGCACACCCAAAGGGTAATTCCAGCAGGCACCAGACCCTGCTAGTAACAACTCTGCCTTGGGGGGCAGCCCCTGAACAGTGACTAATACATGGTAGTCAAGGTCTATCCTTATAGTCAGCTAGCTTGAGGGTTAACTCCACTCACAACTGGGCAAACATCATCTAAGACTCAACTACAACAAGAGGGTGCACATAAGCCACACAAGAAACATTCCTGGAGCACCTAGCTCAGGTGATATGGAAAATTGTGCCACTGGCCCTGGCTGGTTTGGTTCAGTGGATAGAGTGTCAGCCTGCAGACTCAAGAGTCCCGGGTTCAATTCCGGTCAAGGGCATGTGCCTTGGTTGCGGGCACATCCCCAGTGGGGAGTGTACAGGAGGCAGCTGATCGATGTTTCTCTCTCGTCAATGTTTCTAACTCTCTATTCCTCTCCCTTCCTCTCTGTAAAAAAATCAATAAAATATATTTAAAAAAAGAAAAGAAAATTGTGCCACTGGACCCCACAAGACACCTACATCATAAAGCTATCATAACAAGTTTGGGAGTCATATTAGATCTATCTAATACACAGAGACAAACACAAAAATGCAGACGAAATAGGGAGACAAATAAATATGCCACAAATGAAAGAACAAACAAAATCCCAAGAAAAATAAATAAACTGGAAGCAACCAAGATACCAAATAGAGAGTTTAAAACAATGGTTTTAAGGATGTGCAAGGACCTAAGGGAAAGAATGGATGTTCTCCATGAGAACTTAAACAAAGTGATAGTAAGCAGTAAAAAACCATACACATAGAAACCATAAAAAAGAACCAGTCAGAAGTGAAGAATACATGAGAAGGAATCAACGATAAGTTAGATGAAGCAGAGAGCCAAATCAGCAATTTTGAGGACAAAATAACAGAAAATACCGAAGAAGAGCAACAAATAGAAAAAAAGAATCATAAAAAATGAGGAAAGTCTAAGGCACCTCTGGGACAACATTAACCATAACAATATCTGTATCATAGAGGTAACAGAAGGAGAAGAGAATGAGCAATAGATCGAGAACCTGTTTGAAG
This sequence comes from Myotis lucifugus, assembly GCF_000147115.1. Taxonomy (NCBI): domain Eukaryota; kingdom Metazoa; phylum Chordata; class Mammalia; order Chiroptera; family Vespertilionidae; genus Myotis; species Myotis lucifugus. The sequence goes on along the minus strand of NW_005871050.1, from coordinate 3,681,759 downwards.
ACATAATGGCTGAAAACTTTCCTAACCTGGTAAATGACAAAGACGCAAGTCCAAGAAGCACAGGTAATCCCAAGTAATATGAACCCAAAGATACCAACACCATAATTACTAGTAAAGATATAGAGAGACTCTTAAGAGCAGCAAGAAAAAGACAATTAATTACCTACAAGGGAGATCCCATAAGACTGTCAGCTGATTTCTCAACAGAAACACTTCAGGCCATGAAATATTCAAAGTGATGAAAAGCAAAGGCCTACAACCAAGAGTACTCTATCCAGCAAGGCTATCATTTAATATTGAAGAACAAAGAAAGAGCTTCCCAGACAAGAAAAAGCTAAAGGAGTTTGTTAGCACCAAACCAGTATTACAAGAAATGTTAAAGGGCCTTCTTTCAGAAAAAGAATAAAAAAACACAGAAGAACTTAATTAAAAGACTAAAATGGCAATAAATACATAGCTGTAAATAATCACTTTAAATATAAATGAATTAAATTCTCTAATCAAAAGACATTGGGTAGCTAAATGAATAAGAAAGTAAGACGCATATGTATGCTGTCTACAAGAGACCCACTTCAAAATGAAAGATACACACAGACTAGAAGTAAAGGGATGGAAAAGGATATTTCATGCAAATGGAAAGGGGAAAAAATGTAGGGGCATTTGTGAATGGGATTAACTCCAAAATCACCTGCTTGTACTTCAATTCTTTTTTTTTAATATCTAAGGAAAAAAGATTTTAAATATGATAATGTTACATGCAATAAACACCAATTATTCAAGAAAAATGATCTTATATATAACAATATTACATGCAATAAACATTAATATTTCAAGAATAAAAAGATTTTAAGTATAATAATATTACCAAAATTGTACTAACATAGTATGATATCACAACAGTTGTAGGAAATATTAAAAATCTGCAAATAACAAGATTACTTCTATTATATTCTAGTATATTTTCCACTCTGGCTCTATTTTTGTTCATTAGTTTATGTTGTTCATTATATTCCATAAATGAGTGAGATCATATGATATTTATCTTTCTCAAACAACGTTATTTCGCTTAGCATGATGATTTTAAAATCTATTTTGTCGGATATGAGCATTGCTACTCCAGATTTTTTTTTCTTTTCTATTTACATGGAAAATTTTTTCCATCCCTTCACTTTCATCCTGTGTGTATCTTTTGTTTTGAGGTGGGTCTCTTGTAGACAGCATATAATTGGGTCATGTTTTTGTATCCATTCAGCTACCTTACACCTTTTGATTGGAGCATTTAATCTATTTACAATTAGGGTTATTATTGAGAGGTACTTATTTATAGCCATTTTAATTCTGTATGGCTACATTTCTCTCTCTGTTTCTTCTTCTCAGCAATCCCTTACAGCAATCCCTTTAGCATTTCTTGTAATGCTGGCTTGGTGGTGATGAACTCCTTTAGCCTTTTTTTGTCTGGGAAGCTCTTTATTTGGCCGTCTATTTTGAGTGATAGCCTTGCTGGATATAGTAATCTTGGTCTCAGATCCTTGCTTTCCATTACCTTGAGTACTTCATGCCATTCCCTTCTGGCCTGTAGAGTTTCTATGAGAAATCAGGTGTCAGCCTTATGGGGAACTCCTTTGTAGGTAATAGTTTTCTTTTCTCTTGCTACCTTTAAGATTCTTTGTCTTTAATTTTTGGCATTTTAATTATAATGTGTCTGGGCATGAGTCTGTTTGAATTCTTGTTTGGGGTTCTCTGTGCCTCCTGAAATTATGTGACTTTTTCCTTTACCAGGTTAGGGAAGTTTTCTACCATTATTTCTTCAAACACCTTATCTATTCCTTTCTTCCTTTCTGCCTCTTCTGGCACACCTACTATTCTAATATTGTTACGTTTCACATTGTCCCACAACTCCCTTAAGCTGTCCTCTGTTTTTTAATTGTTGTTTTTTTTGGTTCTCTAATTGAGCGATATTTTTAACTCTGTCTTCTAATTCACTGATTCGATTCTCAGCTTCCCCTAATCTGGTGTCTATTCCTTCCAATGTGTTCTTTATTTGTGTTATGTCATTCTTTATCTCCACACCGTTCTTTTTTCATAGTTACTATATCGTTGTTCATACTGTTGAGAATTTTCTTTCTTTCTTTATTGATTAAAGTATTTGTTGAGCATTTTTAACGTCATTACTCTGAATTCTGTTTCAGATAAATTTCAGGACAGTGGAATACTTCATTTATCTCTTCTTCTGAAGAATTCGCTAGTTCTTTCATTTGGGGGTTGTTTCTTTGTTTCCTCATTTGGGTTGTCTATTTGAGTTTGTGATTATGTTTTAGGTAGATCCTCTATACCTCTCAATCTCTAGTGCAGGACAGTGTTAAAGGCTATTTCTGACTACTTGGATCAGGCAAAGACTTAAAGCCTCCAGATACCTGCTCAGTCTACAGACTAATAGGATTCTGACTTTAATTGCCCCCAGGCAATTGTCCTCAGGTGTGGCGAGAGTTTTTTCAATAGAGTGTGGCAGTTGCTTCTGTCTGGAGGCTAATTGTCACTTTTAATCTCTTAAGTGACCTCAGGGTAAGGTGTTTTCCAATAGGGTGTGTTGACTGTCTTTGCCCCAGGCAAGGCAGATGACTATGTGGAAAAGATGTCCTCCACTGTGTGAGGGAATGACTCAGGTCAGGAAACCTCGGGTGTCTGCCTTCTGAGCTCTATCCCTTCAGTTCCCAGTCCTGGGTTCTGCTCTCAGAGCTCCAGTCCACTTCACCCTCCCTCTGCCAGAGCACAAGGTGGGTGGCTCCACGGGGAATTTTTGTGCATTGGCCCTTTAAGAGGGTGCCCAAACTTTCAGCTGCCACTCCCTGGCAGACAGCACCCCACTTCTTTTCACAGCTAGATGTTATGTGGGTACCCTCCTCAATTTGGTGTTCTCTTCTGGAGAGCCCAGCTTTGGGATTAGATCCCAGAGTCCTCAGTGGCACCCCCCACAGCTGAGATTTCTCTCTGGGACTTCAATTGCCATCTGTGGGTGCCCTGCCAGGCCTTTCGCACCTCCGTCCCTCCTACCAGTCTCTATGTGGTCTCCACCTTCGGTCCTTGGGTATCAGGGTTCTCTCCTGTGAGTTCTCCATTGATTATTCAGGAAGCCTTTCCGTATTTCAATTGTAATTCCAGCTTGTTCCTGGGAGCATGTCCAGGCAGCATCCTCCTACTCTGATGCCATTTCTGTACTTCAATTTTTGGAGCCTCCTTTTCTTCTTTTTTCTTCTTTTTCTTTTCTCTCTTACCTTTTTTCCTTTTCTCAATATCATTTTTGCTCTCTTTTATCTTTCCTAATTCTTTTTTATCTGGTGGTCACTTTTATTGGGGTTATCGGTGTTATGATTACATTAATGTTTTCTTCCCTTTGTGTTGTGTCTTGCTGAGCTGTTCAGTCAACATGGTAGAGAGCGAGCCACATAGCCAGATATCCTAAGAGGAAACTCCATCCACGGATGAGACAATAACTCTCAAGACCCAACTACATCAAGAGAACCCAAAATCCCAAGTAGGGGGCATACCTAGAATACCCAGCCAAGAAGACCTGAGAGATTGCACCACTGGGTCCCACAAAACATCTACTATATAAAACAAACTAATAAAATCTGTGTGGCATACCAGTTTGATCTAACACATAGAAACTATCACAAAAGAATAGCAAAAATGGGGAGTAAAGAAACAACCCCCATACAAAAAAAAAACAACCCAGGAATCACCAGAAAAGGGGGAAAAACAAAATGGAGGCAAGAAATTTGTCAGAGAAAGAATTCAGAGCAATGGTTATAAGGACACAGACAAGAATGAAAGACAAATTCAACATGTGTAAGAATTAAGAGGAAATGAAGAATGACATAGCTGCAATAAATAACACAATAGAAGGTTTCAACAGTAGACTAGAAGAAGCTAAGGACCACATCACAGAGTTAGAAGACAGGAAGGAAAAACCCCCAAGCAGAGCAACAACTGGAAAAAAACTTAAAAAGCAGCAGGAGTGCCTAAGGGAGCTTGGGGCAACATGAAACAAAACAACATCTGCATAATAGGGGTGCCAGAAGGAGAGGAATCTGAACAAGGAATAGAAAACCTATTTGATGAAATAATGACAGAAAACTTCCCTGATTTGAGAAGAAACTAGTCACACAACTACAAGAAGCACACAGATTACCAAACAAGATGAACCCAAAAAGACTGACACCAAGACACATCATTAAATTGGCAAATATCAATGAAAAGTAAGAACTTAAAGGCTGAAAGAGAGAGACAGAAAGTTAACTACAAGGGATCTCCCATCAGACTATCAAGTGATTTCTCAACAGAAACACATCAGGCCAGAAGGAAATGGAATGAAATATACAAAGGAATGCAAAGCAAGGGACTGAATCCAAGAATACTATATCCAACAAAGCTATCATTCACAATTAAAGGTGAAATCAGGAGCTTCACAGACAAAAAAGGGCTAAGGGAGTTTATTAACACCATGCCAGCAATGCAAGAAATGCTAAAGGGACAGCTGTAAAAACAAGAAATAGAATTGGAAGAAGAAACACAGGCATAAAGAATAAAAAATGGCTACAAACAAGTACCTATCAATAATTACCTTAAATGTAAATGGATTAAATGCGCCAATCAAAAGACATAGGGAACCTGAATGGATAAGAAAACATGACCCATATATTTTCTGTCTACAAGAGACCCACCTCAGAACAAAGGATTCACATAGACTGATAATGAAGGGATGGAAACAAAATTTTCAGGCAACTGGAAATTAAATAAAAACTGGGGTAGCAATACTTATATTGACAATATAGACCTCAAAATGAAGGCCACAACAAGAGATAAGGAGGGCCACTTCATAAAACTGAAGGGAGCAATTCAACAAGAGGATATAACTTTGGTAAACATATACGCGCCCAATACAGGAGCACACAAATACATCAAAAAAACTTGTGGAAGATATCAGGGGAGAGATTAAGGCAAAACAATCATAGTAGGGGACTCCAATAACCCATTGACACCACTGGATAAATCCTCTAAACAAAAAATCAGTAAAGAAACAGCAATCCTAAGTGACTCACCAGATCAGATGGAACTAATTGATATCTTCAGAACATTTCACCCCAAAGCTATGGAATATACATTCTTCGCAAGTGCATATGGGATATTTTCAAAGATAGATCACATATTGGACACAGGCAAAGTCTCTTCAAATTCAAGAAGATAGAAATTATATCAAGCATCTTCTCAGATCACAATGGCATAAAATTAGAATTCAACTACAATAAAAACAGTAAAAAAAAATCAAACACTTGGAGGCCAAATAGCATGCTATTAAACAATGATTGGGTTACCAAAGAGATCAAAGAATAAATAAAAAGCATCCTGTAAACAAATGACAATGAAAACACAACAATCCAAAATCTATGGGACACAGTGAAAGCAGTCCTGAGAGGAAAGTTCATAGCTTTATAGGCCTACCTCAAAAAACAAGAAAAAAGGTAATAAATTATCTAACGTTACTTAAGAATTAGAAAGAGAGCAACAAGAAAATCCCAGAGTAAGCAGAAGGAAGGAAATAGTAAAGATCAGAGTGGAAATAAACAATATAGAGACAAAAAAATACAAAAGATCAATAAAACCAAGAGCTGGTTCTTTGAAAGGATAAACAAGATAGTTGAACTTCTAGCCAGGCTCACCAAGAAACAAAGAGAGAGGACCCAAAAAACAAGATCATAAATGAAAGAGGTGAAGTAACAATCGACCCTACAGACCCACAAAGGATTGTAAAAAAAAATACTATGAACAATTCCACTCCAACAAACTGAACAATCTAGACAAATTGGACATATTCCTAGAAAAATACAGTCTTCTAAAACTCAATCAGGAAGAATAAAAAAACCTGAATAGGCCAATAACTGCAGATGAAATTGAAGCAATAATAAATACTTCCAGCAAACAAAAGCCCTGATCCAGATGGCATCAAAGGGGAGTTTTACGAAACATTCAAAGAGGAACTAAAACCTATCCTGCTCAAACTATTCCAGAAAATTCAAGAGGAAGGCACACTTCCAAGCTCTTTTATGAAGGCAGCATTACCCTAATACCAAAACCATATAAAGACACCACAAAGAAAGAGAATTACAGGCCAATATCCCTGATGAACATAGATGCTAAAATCCTCAACAAAATTCCAGCAAATTGGATCCAGCATTACATTAGAAAGATCATACACCATGACCAAGTGGGATTTATTCCAGGGATGCCAGGATGGTACAATATCCACAAATCAATAAATGTGATACATCACATAAACAAATTGAGAGACAAAAATCACATAAGCATATCAATTGATGCAGAAAAATTATTTGACATAATCCAACATGTTTTCTTGATAAAAACACTCAGCACAGTGGGACTAGAGAGAGCATACCTCAAAATAATAAAAGCCTTGTATGACAAAGCTACAGCCAACATCATACTCAATGGGCAAAATCTAAAAACATTTCTCCTAAAAACAGGAATAATACAAGGATGCCCACTTTAACCACTCCTATTCGACATAGTACTAGAAGTGCTAGCCATAGCGATCAGACAAAAAGAAGAAATAAAAGGCATTCAACTTGGAAAAGAAGAAATAAAAGTGTCATTATTCACAGATGACATAATATTGTACATAGAAAACCCTAGAGTCCATCAAAAAACTAATAGACCTAATAAATGAATTTGGCAATGTAACAGGATACAAAATTAACATCCAGAAATCTGTGGCTTTTTTATGCACCAATAATGAATTCACAGAAAATAAACTAAAAAAAAATCCTATTTACTATTGCAACAAAAAATTAACATACCTAGGAATAAACTTAACTAAGAAGGTAAAAGACTTGTACATGGAAAACCACAGGATGTTGAAAAAAGAGATAGAGGAAGACAGAAACAAGTGCAAGAATATACCATGTTCATGGATTGGTAGAATCAACATCATTAAAATGTTCATACTACCCAAAGCAATCTATAGATTCAATGCACTCCCCATTAAAATACCAACGGCATATTTCACAGACCTAAAACAAACTCTCAAAAAATTTATATGGCATAAAAATCTTAGACGAATCCATAGGCAGCAAAATACCAGAGATATGTTTTAGCAATATCTTTACCAATACAGCTCCTAGGAAAATGGAAACTAAGGAGAAAAATAAACAAATGGGAATACATCAAGATAAAAACCTTCTGCACAGCAAAGGAAACCATCAACAAAACAACAAGTGAGCCCACTGCATGGGAGAACATATTTGCCAATGTTATCTCTGATGCGGGTTTAATCTCCAAAATGTATAAGGAACTCATACAACTTAACAAAAGGAAGATAAACAATCCAATCAAAAAATGGGCAAAGGACCTAAATAGACATTTTTTAAAAGAGGACATACAGAAGGCCAAAAGACATATGAAAACATGCTCAAAGTCACTAATCATCTGAGAGATGCAAATCAAAACAACAATGAGGTACCATCTCACACCTTTCAGAAAAGCTGTCGTCAACAAATCAATAAACAAAAAGTGCTGGCGAGCATGTAGAGAAAAAGAAATCCTCATGTACTTCTGGTGGGAATGTAGACTGGTGCAGCCACTGTAGAAAACAGTATGGAGTTTCCTCAAAAATTTAAAAATGGAATTCCCATTTGATCCAGTAATCTCACTTCTAGGAATATATTCCAAGAAATCAGAAACACCAATCAGAAAGTGTATGTGCTCCTCTATGTTCATAGCAGCACAATTTACAATAGCTAAGATTTGGAAACAGCCTAAGTGCCCATCAGCAAATGAGTAGATTAGAAAATTGTGGTACATCTACACAATGGAATACTATGCTGCTGTAAAAAAGAAAGAACTCTTACCATTTGCAACAGCATAGATGGACCTGGAGAGCATTATGCTAAGTGAAATAAGCCAGTCAGAGAAAGATAAATATCACATGATCTCACTCATTTGTGGAATATAATGAGCAACATAAACTGATGAACAAAAGTAGATCCAGAGACAGAGAAGCATCGAACAGACCATCAAACCTCAGAGGGAAGGCAGGGGTGGGTGGGGGTTGGGGTAAGAGATCAACCAAAGGACTTGTATGCATGCATATGAGCATAACCTATGGACACAGACAGTAGGGGTGTGAGGGCATGTGCTGGGGGGTGGGGAAAAAATAGATCCAAAAACAGAGAAGCGTAGAACAGACTGGCAAACCTCAGACGGAAGGCAGGCGAGGGTGGTGGTGAGGGTTAAGAAAGCAATCAAAGGACTTGTATGCATGCATATGAGCATAATGGATGGACACAGACACAAGGGGGATGAGGGCATGTGCTGGGGGGTGGGAGGGGCCGGGGAGAGGTCAATGGGGGGAAAAGAAGACATATGAACTAGTAATCTATATATCCTATTTAATAAAGAGGGAATATGCTAATTGATGGCGGCACCCACACCAATAAAGCAGAAATATGTTAATTGACTGTCCCACCCTCAAAGATGGTGGTGCCCACAGCCACAAGATGGTGGCGCCCAGTCCCCTCAGCCCCACTGGGGCTGCACGCCACCTCCAGAGTCCCCCAGTCCCATCAGCTCCTTAGCCCCCCAGGGCCGGCCCAAGGCGCAGACAAGCCTCAGATGGCATCTGCCCAGCCGCCCAGGGCCGCTCGAGGCTCAGGTAACCAGAGCTGACTGAGGTTTGCGCTGCCGGCAGTGGCAGCAGCAGAGGTGTGATGGGGGCATCGCCTTCCCCTGATCACTGGGTCGCCTCCCACCCCAGAGGGCTCTGCGAGTGGGGGCAGGCCGGGATGAGGGACCCCCCTCCAATACATGAATTTTCATGCACTGGGCCTCTAGTACTAGTATAAAAGGCTAATATGCTAAGTGTCTGTCTGGTAATGATGTCACATAGCAACGCCCGGCTTCCTCTCCCTAGTGACTAGCCTCCTTGGAGTTTCTTCAGTCCGGGAACAGGACTTGCTTTATACCCAGGTGCAAACATTTTACAGTTTAACCAAATGTTTGTGAAGTGTTTCCCATGCCTAATCTCATTTGATCCTCACAGAAGTCCTGGAGTAGGTAGATAGAAGACTCAGTAGAATCCTCTTTTCTTTTCATTAGCAGGAAAACAGAGATTTAGAAAGTTTAGAAACTTGACCTAACTGAAAAGAAGTAAGACATAGTGGAACTTGAAAATGACTTCAGGTTTTCTCACTGCACAGAATATAGTCAAACACTGCTATAGTTAAATATTTTATCCTTTGTTCTCCCTGCGTGATCTACAATAATGATCTGCTTTTGTATTGATATTTACTGCTGTGTTGCTGACAATTACCTGAAAGAGAAGTTGGGGTGCTTCACTGGGCTGGAAAAAGTTTAGCTAAATCAGAAAGCAGGTCTAATTAAGCAAGTTTATTCTCTGTATATAAAAGGCTAAGTTGACTCACGCAGGCGCAATACATTTAAAGCTCTCGCTGGTGCCAATCGCACGCGTGTGTTTTGATCTGTCATTGTCGATCGTGAATTTGGTTGACACTTCTATTATAGAGAAAGGGTGAATAGAGTTATTAAAATATTTCTTCTAATTAATTTCCTTTCAATGTGTACAAATTCATGTACCGGGCCACTATATTTTAAATAATAAAGAATTTTTTAAAAGAAATATATATATATATATATTTTTTAAATAGTGAATACCTCATAGGGTTATGAGGATTGCATGAGCTTAAAACTATGTAAAACATTATGGGGCCTAACACAGGAGGTGCAATATTTTATCTATTGCCTCAGAATAAAAAATAAATCTATGAAGATATCTCAAGTGGAAAAGTAATATGAGGTATATCTACAAAACTATTGGCTACAGAAGTGGAAGTCAAGGGCCTGCCTTTGGACTAATGGCTTTGTGGTCATATCATTGCAGTTGTGATCCAAATCTAGTTTAGGAAGCTGCTGCCACTTCTATCATCAGCACTGCTGCCACTGGTTCCTTACCAATAACTGTGGATACACACACTGGAATGTAGAGTACATAAGCCATCAACATATCCTTGGAACTGCCTGCCAGCCAGCAAGCCCTAGGAAGATATCCTCTGCTTAACTGAAGGCTTCCAAATATTGTGCAAAAGCATCTCATTGCCAGAACTGAAAATGTATAAGAACCCACATTGTATCCAGAATCCTAGCTGGAGGGGAGTCTGGGGTGTGTATTTTTTTTTGTTTTTTAGCCTTGGGGGCAGGGGACATAAAAAAGGTAGGAATGGATGCTGAGTAGAAACATAATATCCAGAGCATATATCTTTAGATAAATAAATCCTTCCTGACTCTTGACACCAACATTCCAACTATGGTCAAAATATAAGATATCACTGATTGGCAAAATCCTACAAAATACAAAGAGGGATGGGATAAGACTTAAGATCAAGGAATAAGTTTGATCAGGAAAATGGATATTTTTCTAGTATTGGAATGCAAATGGTGAGAAATACAGTTTATAGGTTCAGGCCAGAAGGAGAGGAGTGAAATTAAGGAAGGTTCTGTCTCAAGGCATGTATTATTTGTATAAAGTGGGGAGCAAATATCATCTTCCCTGAGTGAAAAAGGTCAAAACTGGCTAGGGGGCCTGATGATGATGAAATAGGAAAGCAAGTTGACATAGCATGAGAAATCTTTCTGCACACCAGCTAGCTAAATAAAGAAATGAATAAATAAATGAATAAATAAATAAATAAATAAATAAAACACAGTACTTATTTTATAAAGCATTGTTATTCTTATTTATTTGAAAATGTCAATTTTTAAAGTTCAAAATAAAAACAAGTTAGAAAATTTGAGCCTGTGTAAGAAGGGACATGACAGAAGAGGAACTGAAAGGCCTCTAAGGGCAACAATTTAATTACAGGGTAACAGAAACCCATTTATAGAGTATTGTAAACAATACAGCTATGGAGATACTGCTCTCAGGTTAACATGGCTTCATTTCCTTTATATTATTGTTTAGTGTGTGAGTGTGGACACCACTCTGCACAAGCTTCATTATCCAGACAACTGAGGGCCTCTCATCAGAAGGACCAAGTCCCCAAAACATGCATTTATACATGTCACTTTAAAATAAAGACCTTTCAATATTTTAAGCTATACCTTATCAACTAAAATATTTTGCAATCACAAAAATGTTTCCTATGGATATAGTTTGCACATTTATTGCAAGCCATTGACTAACCACAGACAGAGCAAATGCTAAGATCTGTGTTGTTTTTAATTTTTAGGTGAAGGGTGGCATATCTAAACTGCTGTACTTAAAAACAGAACAACAGCCAATTCTTAGACATCTTCTTCACTCTTCAGCTTCCAAAGACAGCTGTGTGTGGTTGGCTGATGTTGGACAACAGGAATAGTCTATTTCCTGTGAATGGTTCATTTCTGCCGTGCAGCAAGCAGTGAACAGCCCCATACCATGCAGCTATCAGAACTTGATACCTCCAGTACTAGAAAGAAAAGGGGCTTAGGAAGCTGAGAGGTTCAAGCTTCAAGTTTGGTTTCTAAACAATATTTGCAAAATCCATATTTATAGGCACCTTTCAAATGTATCTAGAAGACAGCTTTGATCAGTCCACTGGCCCCTTGCCTCTTTTTCCAGTGATCTTCCCCACCTGGCCAAATTTCACCTCCTTGGGAGAAGTGATTTTTCAATTGGGAGTAATTTGGATGTATGCTACTCTTCTGTGACCATCTTATAAATCTGGTATGTCACAGCTCTAATTTCTGAGATGCTTACTAAGGCAATTGTTTGATTCCAGGAGAAACTTGAGTAAACCAGTTCCAAATAATCTGCTTCATTAGTAACCAACACACAGCTACTAGAGGGGTACTTTTTCCCCCCTGGATATACAAACTGGACCAATAGCACATTTCTACAAATAATGCTTAGAGGCTGATGAATATTAAGTTTCTCATAACATATATGGGAGAGCAATATGTGAATTAAAGCTGTCTGCTGGGATACAATATCTCCTCAATGGCAAATTGTTTTAAAGATGAGAAGTTGCAATTTGAATATGCAATGTAGATATAATACCTGCTCACAGTCGATATTTTTTTTAAGTAAGCAAAGTACAAGCATACTACTTTACATACCACTTGGTATGGTTGGCTAAAAGCACTGAGGAAATATAAAACTTACAATGAGGCAGAAGGCTAGGGAAAAATTCTATTATGTATTGGAGAAGAGGTGGTCAACTCCATTGCTGAAGGGAGGACTGTCCAGTGCAATTTGCTAATGGATTTGGTGTTGGCATGAATGACCCATAAAGCTTTTGACCCACAGAACTAAAATGTTAACCAACACAAAAGGAATAAGGGTGCTACTGTCTTCTTGGTCTTATAGACAACATTGGATAGTAATAAAAAAAAGTGCATTGAGGGGTAGCAAATGATGGTCCAGGGAAAGGCAGCTGGATCATTGGGCTAATGTGTGTTTGTCTTTCACTCTACTCTAGTCATAACTCAAAAAGCTTCGCTGTCAGTAAATTTGGTACTGAGGGGCTTCCAGGTACAGGAAAGCATTGGGGGAAAGTCAAACTCACCTTTAATAATCCATGCCTAGTAGCTTTGTGATAGTAGCCAGCCCCAAAAGGGTAATTAATGGTTGTTAAAGAGGCACTATGAATTCAAGGCCAACAGAAGATCAATTAAGTCATTTGCCTACATTAGCTTTCCTTTTGTTATTGAATAGAAAAAACACTGAGGAGACTTCTACCACCACCTCTTGCTTTTATCCCTGTCAGGAAAAATGTAACCAACCAACCAATAACCAAACAAAAACAAACAAACAGAGGGAAGGGGGCTGACTCAAATACAAAATAAAAACCAAGGAAGTGAGCAAACTGAGCCAAATCATTCAGATGGACATTTTAAGATGCACTGAAGGCACACTCTGCCCAGGTACACGGTGATGGTTATGGAAGAATGGAGGTCTTGTTACTGGAGTCAGCCCGAATACACTCATCAGTTTGCTTCAACAGCCTCCGAACGAGCTTTTCTAGATCCCTTCTTGATTTCAATTCTTCTTCCAGGCATTGCTTCATTCTTTTATTCTCCTATTATGGGAAAAGACTTGATTACCAAACAAAGGGACCCCTTCTCAGGGCTCCTCCTGCTCATCCTCTTGGTGGTCTTCACTATGGACTACACTTTTCTTCCTCAAAATCCTTTCTCTCAGCTCCTAACACAAGGCAACTTCTTGATTCTCCTACCTCTCTCTGACAAACCTTTTGCATTCTTCTTTCTTGAAATACAACCATTCTCTAAGGCTCTGTTCCTGGTCCTCTGCTAATTCAATACTCTTTTCTTAGTGTCTATTCTCTTTCAACTCAAGTATCTACTAGGAGGCCTCCAAAATCTCTCTGGTACTTATTTCATCTCATCTCATGAGCACTAGGTCCCCAGTCCCCAATGCCAACTTGGTATTTCCCCCTAGATATGTTTCAAGCCCCTCAAACTCATTATGTCCTAAAGTGAACTCTATCTCCACCACCCCAAACTTCTCTTCCCTTGTGGTTGCTGATCTCCATGAAGGGCATCACCATATCAAACTAGATACCAAGGTAATAAGCTTCAACTTCAATCCCTGGCTCTTTCTTAATCCCAAAATCACACCATCATTTTCCACAGGCTCTAACTTTGCAATGTGCCTTCCTTTACATTCGTTTTCCTCCGCTGTAGCCTCAGTAGCACTACCTCAGGTCAGAACTTCATCATGTCTCACCCTGAGTTTTGTAATAAGTCCTAACTGGTCTTTCAGAGTCTGGTCTCTCTTCCTTTCAATCCATCCTTTACCCTGTCACTAGGTACAGTCAATCCTCAAACATAAGGAAGTGTGAACATCATGGAGCACTGGATCACATCTGCACTGGAGCTCACAAATTATGATTTATAATTCTGATTACATGCTCACAAATTACTTATCTTTTCTTAAATTCTGTTAACAAATATCAGGAAACACGAAAGTTTTAAGTAAGTTTTGGACCCTATTGTAAATCACTAAATAGGTTTAGAATCAAGCCTCAGAAGTTTCTACCCAAACCCACATGGTAAAATCAACAAAACCCACCTTGATGACACAAGGAAAATAAAAATCCCCACCTCACCATTTTGTTCCTGGACCTTTCCCGAGAGCATCTACTGGTGTGTGACAAGGAAGAGGGAGTTATGATTTGAGAAAAAAGACTTATATTTCATTACCTGTTTTAGTTCTTTCACCTCATCCTTCAAGGCATAAACAGTGTCAACGAGGCTCCTAGAACATAAAGTTTAGAGATCAATAGCTGGCACTGGAGTATTGTTAAGTAACACTTAACAAGAAAAGCAGCTTTATAGAAATACAGATCCTGAAAAACAGAGGATTTTCTACCTGACCAGAGAAAATACTGCTATTAATTGTCCTTGTGTTCCTCCTTGTTATGGGCTAACCACCATCACCACCCATGCTCATGCAAACTCCATGTCATTGCACCTTCTCTACATTTCTCTCCTCTTTTGCCACTCACTTCCCAGCTTGAGTATTTACATAAAAAGAACCTAGGGATTATCATCGGGTTTTTTATTTCTCTTTTGGGGGCAGGAATAAACATCACCTAACATATAATAAGTATCACAGGGCCCTACCAATCCTACAATATCTGTGCTATAGCATTGATTTTCTCACCTACAAGACACAAAGGCAGAAGCATTATTTCTGGAAGATCCCATCTACTTATATAAACCCTAATATGCAAATAGACTGAACGGCGGAACAACCAAACAACCCATCGCTATGACGTGCACTGACCACCAGGGGGAGCGTGTGGAACATGGCGGGCATTGGCCACAGCAGGATGGTGGAGCAGGTGAGTGGGGCGCTAGACCAAGGTGGGGCACCGGTCGCTGTCATCAGGGCGAGCCTCTGGTGGTTACTGAAAATTCTTTGCTCCTGCACAACACAGTCCCTCCCAGCGCTTGCACCTGCTGCTGGCGCTGTACTTGCTTGAACCCACTGCCAGTGCCGGAGCTGCCACTTGCACCTGCTGCTGGTGCTGGAGCTGCCACTCACACCCGCTGCTGGCCCTGGCTCTGATCACTCAGCGCCATCAGCAGGTGCGAGTGGCAGCTGCTGGCCCTGATAGCCAGTCAGGGCTTCTCCACCTCCTCCTGCTCCTGAGGGGCGATTGGGGCTGGCAGCCACCTCTCCCACCTGCTGCTGGTGATGGCCCTGCTTGCACCACTGCCGGCGTGAGCCCCAATCACTCGGCACCGTCAGCAAGTGCAAGCAGTGGCTGCCGGCCCCGATTGCTCCTGAGGGCTTCTCTACCTCCCTCTGCTCCTGAGGGGCAATCAGGGCAGCAGCTGCCGCTCACACCCACTGATGGCGCTGGCTCCACTCACACCCGATGTTGGCCCCAATTTCTCTGCACTGTCAGCGGGTGCAAGCAGGGCCAGCATTGTCAGCGCATGGGAACAGTGGCGGCAGGAGCGGGGCTGTCAGAAGACAGGGGATAGGGGGCCAGGGCGAGAGGGGACAGGCGAGGGCACAGAGGATGGGCTGAGACCCGCCCCTGTGCCCACCACAGCTTTGTGGCCCACAGTTCCTTTCAAGGTGCACAAATTCATGCACTGGGCCCCTAGTATATTCCATAAAAGGATAAAACACCCTAGCTGAGTTGTGAAGCAGTCATTTCTTCTCTGGCTCTTCCTGGACAAGAACTTTAGTGATCTGGGTTCCAGGTCTAATCCTACCACTTACCAAACAGTTAACCTTGGGTAACTAGTTCCTTCTCATTCTCTCTTGGTCTTTCTTCAGATACAAAATGTGGATAATGCCACATTCCACTGAAAACCTCACAAAGTTGTAGGAGGGATTAATATAATTATAGACCCTCCCTCCACCCAGTCATCAGGTGCAGGTGGGCCCCAAGTATGAGATCTATCAACCTGGCAAACATTGCTCACTCCACCCTGGAGTCTCCCTGAGATGTTGCTGCACACAACTTGCACACCAGACTGAACATCTTTCACTAGCTGCTCCTCACAAATCACTGGCCTCAGCCCATACTGCAGACTTTGGCTAAAATCTATCAAAGGTCCACAAACACAAAAGAAGCAGCAGTTGGATTTCACATGCCCTGTTCCTCTTGTTGAGCATGCCCAAGCCTGGCACTAGTGGCAGTCAGCCACAGTTCATGGCATAGCTTCTCCCAGGCACCTCCACACCAAGGAAAGGCAGCTGTCAACTGCAAATCACTTTGTAGCTCCTACCAGGTGGTCATGATCCAGGCAAAGGCAGTGGCTGGCATTTATCTCCATTGGAGACCCTCCTAAGAGGCCACAGAATCAATACACCTAGTGGCCAGATTCAAATCACACAAGGCTACCACCCAATTAGCTCAACAAATGACACACCCAAAGGGTGTATTTGGCAGGCACCAGAGCCCCAATAAAGCAAACTCCGCTCCATGAAGTCAGGCCCTGGACAACAGCTTATCCACTGCAGTTACAGCAGTCCTCTCAGTAAGTTAGCCTAAGGATCAATCCCACCCACTGATGTGCTAACAACAATCAAGGCTGAACTACAATCAAAGGCCTCACACAACCTGCATAAGGGACACCCTTGGGGTATCTAGCTCAGGTGACCAGGGAGACTGTACCACTGGACCCCACAGGACACCTACTATATAAGGACACCCTGCCAAGACTGGCAGGCATAACAGATCCACCATTTAATAAATAGAAAATAACACATGGAGGCAGCCAAAAAGAGGAGACAATGAACATGTCACAAATGAAATAACAGAACTCCAGAAAAAGCACTAAACAAAATGGAGAAAGCATAATATCAGAAACAGTGTTCAAAACATTGATTATAAGGATGCTCAATTAATTTAGGGAAAGAATAAATGAACTTGGTGAGAACTTACAAAAAGAAATAGAAACCATTAAAAAGAACCAGTCAGAAATAAAGAGTACAATAACTGAAATGAAGATTACATTAAATGAGAATAAAATAACACGTGAAATGGAATCAACAATAGATTAGATGAAGCAGAGGATCAAATCAGTGAATTGGAAGACAAGGTAGCAAAAAACGTAATTGGAACAGCAAAAAGAAAAAGATTAAAAATATGAGAATTATTTAAGAGACCTCTGGGATAAAATCAATTGTCAACATTTGCATCACAGGGGAACCAGAAGGAGAAGAGGGAGAGCAAGTGATTGAAATCCTATTTGAAGAAATAATGATGGAAAACTTCCTTCTCTAAATTGGTGACAGACATGGAAGTCCAAGAATCACAGAGAGTCCAAAACAAGATGAACCCAAATAGGCCAACACCAAGACACATCTCTATATATAAAAGCCCAGAAACTGACCGGTGGAACAACCAGAATGACTGGAATGTCCAGCCGGATCTGGAGTGGGGCCAGACAGCCAACTTCCTGTGACCCCTCCCCCTGGCCGGCCCCACCCCTGATTGGCCTCTCCCACCCCAATCGAGGACAGGGAAGCCAGCCAACCATCCCTGCAACCCCTCCCCCAGCTAGCCCCACTGCTGATCAACTCCCTACCCCATTTGGGGGCAGGGCTGGCCGGCCTACCACCCACAGTCCCTCCCCATGGCCAGTGTCACCTCTGATCAGCCCCCACCACCCCGATCAGCCCGTGGCCCCTCCCCCCAGCCAGCTCCACTCCTGATCGCCCCCCTACCAATCAGGGGTGGGGCCAGCCAGACCACCACCCACAGCCTTTCCCCACAGCCAGCCACACCTGCAATGAGCCCCCCCCCCAATCGGGGGCAGGGCCCGCTGCCCAACCTCCCCCTATATCCTCCTCACAACAGGCCCAGCTCTGATCTGCCCCGATTTGGGCCGGGCCGGCCAGACCCCACCCGTGCACGAATTCATGCACTGGGTCTCTAGTTTCTATATAAGGGGTGTATCACACAAACTGCACTTCAGGAAGAAGCCTGCACTAAGTTGCCTACCTCTGCATTGAACTGCCTTCCTTCACAGTGTTTCTTCAATCTGAGCCAGCCCTTATAAAGTAGTTCCTGGAATCCTATTTCAACCAATAGGACTGAGGCTTTCCCTGTATAATAGGAGTTATGCAGCTGTATTTCCATCTGTATCTTCACTAAAAAACTGGAGTGTCTCCATTCTGACCAACCAGAATAGTGTCTTTTGGACCAACCAAATTGTGAATATTTGGAGTCCTCATTTGCATGAGGACAAACCAATCAGGGACCAGAGACAGGGACTTCTGTCTATATGAATCAGCTCCCCTCTGGCTCAGAGAGTGCACTTTCCTTTTCCACCAAAGATGAAACATAAAAGGTGTCTTACTGGAGCAGAGCACAACTGTCTATGTGGAGAAAGGCTTGGCTCCAGGCTGCCTGGCCCCATTGCTGGCTCACCCTAGTGCTTCACAGCTAGGCTGTTTCACAGCTGTGCTGCTTCGTAACTGAGCTATAACACTATTGAGCTGTTTGCACTGAATAAAGTTTCCTTCTTCATTGTACCCCGAATTGGGAATTCCTGTTGGTGTTTAATTGATACCAACAACCATCATTTGACATACTCAAACTATATAAAGAACTCATATGACTTAACACTAAAAAAAAACCTAACAAACCAATTTAAAAAAATGAGCAGAGGACATGAGTAGACATTTCTCCAAAGACAACATACAAATGGTCAATAGATATATGAAAAGATGCTGAATGTCACTAATCATCAGAGAAATACAAATTAAAACCACGAGATATACCTGAAGCTAACACTAAATAATAATGACTATAAACTAGAATTGAAAAATAAAATTTTAAAAAAATAATGAGATATCACCTCATACCTGTCAGAAGGGCTATCACCAATAAATCAATAAACAACAAGTTTTGGTGGGATTGCAAATTGGTACAACCAGTATGGAAAACAGTGTGGAGGTTCTTCGAAAAATTAAAACTAGAACTATCAAATGGCTCAGCAATCCCACTTCTGAGTATTTATCTAAAGAAATCCAAATCACTATTATGAAAAGAGATGTGCATCCCTGTGCTCACTGCAGCATTATTTAAAATAGCCAAGATATGGAAGCAACCTAAGTATCCATCAATAGACCATTGAATAAAGAAGTGGTACATATACAATGGAATATTACTTGGCCATAAAACAAATGAAATCTTATCATTTGTGACAAAATAGATGGACTTATAAGGTATTATGCTAAGTGAAATAAGTCAGATAAAGAGAAATACCATATAATTTCACTTATATATGGAATCTAAAATACAAAATAAACAAACAAAATAGAAACAAATTCACAAATACAGAGAATAAACTTATGGTTGACTAGAGACCCGGTGCACGAAATTCGTGCATGGGTAGGGTCCCTAGGCCTGGCCAGCGATCAGGGCCAATTGGGGCCTTCCAACTGCCGGCTGGGGCCTTCCTTCATTCCGCGCTGACCCCTGGTGATCAGCGCATATCATAGGGAGTAATCAAGCTCCTGGTCTCCCGGTTGAACTCCCGAGGGAACAATTTGCATATTAGGCTTTTATAGATAGATAGATAGATAGATAGATAGATAGATAGGAGGGGTGTTGGGTAAAAAGGTGAAAAGATTAAGAAGTACAAATTGGCATATACAAAATAGTCCCAGGGACATAAAGCACAGCATAGAGAATATAGTCAATAATATTGTAATAAGTATGTATGGTGCCAGGTGGGTACTAGACTTATTGAGGATCATTTCATAAATTAGATGCATCTAACCATTATGCTGTACTCATGAAACTGATATAATACTGAATGTCAGCTGTAATGAAATTATAAAAATTTAAATAACATAGTCCTATATAATAAAGAGGTGATATGCAAATTGACCATCACACCCTCACACAAGATAGCTGCCCCCATGGGGTCACAAGATGGCCAAGAGGGGAGGGCAGTTGGGGGTGACCAGGCCAACAGGGGAGGGCAGTTGGAGGCAACTGGGCCTGAAGGGGAGGGAGGGCAGTTGGGAGGGACCAGGTCTGCAGGGCAGGGCAGTTGGGGGGGAACAGGCATGCAGGGGAGGGCAGTTAGACGTCGATCAGGCTGGCAGGGGAGTGGTTAGGGAGTGATCAGGCTGGCAGGCAGAAGCGGTTAGGGGCAATCAGGCAGGCAGGCAGGCGAGCGATTGGGAGCCAGCAGTCCCGGATTGTGAGAGGGCAGTCAGACATCCCTCGAGGGGTCCCAGATTGGAGAGGGTGCAGGCTGGGCTGAGGGACACCCCCCTGCAGTACACAAATTTCATGCACCAGGCCTCTACTTATAGTATAATCATTTATATTGAGTGATTACCATGTGTTAACCTTTATACACACTTATTATTCCATTTAAGCTCACAACAACCTGAAAGTATTACTACCATACCCATTTTAAAGATGAGGAAACTGAGGCACAGATAGATGCAGGAACTTGCCGCAGGTCACACAGCCAGCAAGTGGTAGAATTTGGAGTTGAACCAGGATTGTTCTTCTCATAAGCCCAAGTGCTTTACTACTTGGCTGTTATCACTCCATACACCAGATGGAAAAGTATTGTACACTGATGACGCCAAGCACTTTGAAATATGCTGTCTGCTGCAGATTTAGGCTTGATTTCAGAAATGACTCAAGCTTAAGCAAATGAATTATTTTGCTACTTTGTGTTTATTTTATGAGCCATACGTTATTTAAGCTGATTTCCCCCAATTAGGCCACCCTCACTACTGTGCAAAGGTAGGCCAGGGACATAATCACCCTGAACCTCAGTTTCTTCATCTGTAAAAGTGGTGAGAATAATGTTTATCTCACTGATTGCTATAGGATTTTAAATGAGGTCATGTTGGTGAAAGTCCAGTGCTTGACTCAATAAATGTGAGAAGCACCCTCTAGGCAGGGAAATTGATGCCATGGCCTCCCCAGGTGCCCCCTACATCCATGTAGAGTGATATTCATATGTATCCTGAAACACCTTACTGTATGGGGGAGTGGGCTCCAGGGGTAGCCACCATGAAGAGAGTTTTGCCTCCTGTGTCTCTCCTTCCCCCTTCCCTTTGCTGGGGGACATCCCTCCCAAGGCTCCCAACTGCATGATCAACAAAGATGGTCACATTCTCAGACAAGAAGGGATAGTCCTTCAGTATAGGCTTTGCAAGAGCCACATTGCCCTGCCAGAATCATCTTTCCAGCCCCTAGACAAATCAAAAAAGGTTTAGTCTACTCTACTCACTTTTCTTCGATGATGGTCTGACCGTTGCTTCTGGTTTCTTCAATGATGAGTTTCTCTTCCTCGGGGAGTAAGACTTGTGGAACTGAATCTTTACGAGAACCTACAAATAAGCATTGCAAAAAGGTGGAGAGGGAAGAGTTCCTAGTGAGAACTATTTTTAGGTGTCAGTTCCTTTCTCCTATTGTTATTGAAGGGTACTTATTAATAGCATGTTACAACCTTGCACCCAGACATCCACCCAACATTAATGACTAAATCTTCCTGACCTGAGAAAATTCTAAATGGCCAAATATATTGATTAAATCCTGGGGAGGAGAGAATTTTGTACTCAGAAAAATTATGTGAAAGGGCCACTGTGATACCTGTATTCAACCACGACCCCATGTTTTCCTGTTTTGCCTCTTTCACAGCAAAAATTTGACCAGTGATCATTTGTCTATGCACATCTCCAGAAAAGAGCACACCACATCTTATGCTATGGTGTTATATAATTTTAGTAAATTTAGAATAACACTACACTGTGACACAACATGCTTAAAGGGCCTCAGAAATATCACTCACTCCCATTTGTTCTCTTTGCAGTCCTATAAGGTGAGGTAGGGTCAGGAAAGACCATTTTGATTAAGGGTAGAGCCAGAGTTGGGAGATTTCTCTCTGCTCATACTGTCTATAAGATTTGGGATAGAAAAGGTGGCAGAACAGACATAGGACCTAACCAAACAGCGGACTGAAGGGTCCCGGGTTCGATTTCGGTCAAGGGCATGTACCTTGGTTGCGGGCACATCCCCAGTAGGAGATGTGCGGGAGGCAGCTGGTAGATGTTTCTCTCTCATCGATGTTTCTGACTCTCTATCTCTCTCCCTTTCTCTCTGTAAAAAATCAATAAAATATATAAAAATAAAAATAAAAGATTTGGGATAGAAGATGTGGCAGAACAGACATAGGACCTAACCAAACAGCTCTCCTGCACATCCAATCTCCCCCTCATTTCTGGATCCTTCCTCCTGAAGCTCGAACCCTTAATCTCAAGTCTCCTTGAGTCACTGGTTTCCTATCTTCTAAACCAGTGGTTCTCAACCTTCCTAATGCCGTGACCCTTTAATACAATTCCTCATGTTGTGGTGATCCCTAACCATAAAATTATTTTCATTGCTACTTCATAACTGTAATTTTGCTACTGTTATGAATTGTAATGTAAATATCTGATATGCAGGCTGCATTTAGGCAACCCCTCTGAAAGGGTCGTTTGACCCCAAAGGGGTCGCGACCCACAGGTTGAGAACCACTGTTCTAAACCAAGCTCCTTCGTGTTGTGAACACTCACTGCCTTCACCTGATCACCTCCCCTTTCCTGAGGTGGATATGTCTCTACCTCATAGCACTTCATAGGTACTTAATAAATGGATAGCAGACTGACTGACCAACAGACTGAATGCAGCAAGAAATAATAACAGTTTTAGAGAAACAGAACTTTTGGCTGGAGAGGGTTAAAGGGTGGTAGTCACCATGATGCTAAAAGGCTTACTGTCTGCCAAGAACTGCACTATACACTTTCCACATTTAAAAGGTAGGCTGCGGAGGGACAAAATGTGATTCTTTAGGTTAGAGTACCTGCCTGCACCTCCAAGTATATCTATCAACTCTATTGATGTGAAGAGAGGTTGTGGGAAGAGGAGATGAGGTCAGATTTTGTATGAAGGATGTTGCTTCTGGTGTCTCCTTGTGCCCTACTCATTCCTACTTTTCACAATAAAAACTGCTTTCACTTCCCTTTTCTGGATCCTCAAAACTTGTTAGCAGAGCTGGGTATGCCCAAAGCCACAGCCAGGTTTTGCCTGTGAAGCAGAAGTTGTGACAGTCCCCTCTTCATGGTCAAATGTGCCAACTTCCATATTGAACGTTTTCCTCATGACAGTCTTAGAGACAGTCACTTCAAAAGCATATGTCAAGGCAGTCCACCTAAGTGATCCTCTCCCACACTCGAGATGTGTCAATGGCTGTCCAAAATGGAGCGTGATGGAGAATTCATTTCTTACACAGATACCAAATCCCCACATAACCTATCCTGAGACATGATCGATGTGACCTGGCTTTTTAAAAAGCACAAAGATGAATCAGAAAACATTATCTCGCTTTCATTTTGTAACCTGAAAATTGTTCAGGGACATACCCTCACCTAATAGTTCCCTGATAAATTGTATACATTTGAACAGCCCCTGCTAAGCAGCTACATTTCCAGATTTTCAGAGCAACTTTGAAACTTGAATTCGGTGAAGCACTGTTTGCTTAAATATGCAGCTGATCAAAGATAGTATTTTGACTTCCTTTCCAAATCTGCCTATAAGAAGAGATTAGCATCAGTTCACAGACACAGGAACTCTCTGGGCTCTTTAATTCCTAACTAGTGTTGATGAAGGTATCTGTGTACTTCAAAGGAGAATGACTTTTTTTAAAAAAAAATTTTCATTTCTATCACCTCCAACTTTTTTACTCTTGCATCTCTCTTTCTCTCTGGGTGAAAAGAAACTGGGTAAACAAACCGCTTGGTAGGTAAAACCACCTTATCTGAAAGATGCAGTCCTGTACCGCTCCTCTGCACTGCTCCTCTGCACCAAGTCACCTGTTTTAAACACCCTGCACCAATGTGGGTTGCTTTTCTCTTCTTTTAAGAGGCAGTGAGCAGTAAAAAAGAAACATTACTCATTAGAGAAAGTGGTTTGGGGGAACCTACTTGAGCCATGGCCTTGTTGAATATTTGCGCTGGTACAGTAGGCTTCAATCACTTTAAGAATCTGAGCGTCCTCTTCCAGAGCAGCTGTACCTGTCAAATTTAATTAATAATTACTTTTCATAGTGATATATGCCTCTGGAGCCTCAAAATTATGCAGTGAATTCCACTGCTATGGACTGGCCTCTCTGACCAGTGGTATTTCTGAAAGACAGGAGCAAAAGCTTGTTCAATTCTCATAACGGAGTGAGAGTGACACTATTCCCAAGGAGAACTGGGACCAGCATGAGTGAGTTCAGCACCAAGGGTGGCATGCTCCCAAAGCCCATCCAGAGCTTTAAACTGGGGAGTCCTGTCAGTCTCCTCCTCAAGGCCACGTTTGCAGCACTGGGCTTGATACCAGCCTCAGTTCTCATCCAATACAACACATCCTTCCTCTCTTTCAAATTTCAAGGCGCAACTTCTCTAGGAAGCTCTCTCCATTAACCCTAGACATTTTCCCAACCAATCAGCATAGTCACTGATTCTCCCTCTTCCTTCCTCCTCCTCCAACTCATTCTTGAAATGACTAGATGGCATAACCCTGTTAATATGCTGACATGCATACCCAAGTGAGTGGTGAGGGTGAGGGAGGGGGATGCAGAAGCCAGAGTTAATTAACAATTTATCCAGACTGTATTTTCGACTAATACACACAGTTTTGTCACACCTGATGAGAAACTAAGAGGGGAAAATGTATCCATAGCAAATGCTCCTTTTAATGGTTCTAAACCAGGTGGGCAAAATATTCAACATGAAAACCATACAGATGGTGTCTGCCTCAAATGACATGAAGTGCAGAGGAGGCAACTTATTAAAAAATTTTAGAGGTAACCAAACCTTTCTATGCATTTGTTGTTATGTAACAGATGATGCTGGGGGGGGGGGGAGTTGCTCTAACTGCTTTTAAAAAATTGTCTGTTATTTAATCCATTACCAATTTTGAGAAAGTACAAAATGCATACTTTTCCGAATTACATATTCCTCTTCTGATGGCTTTCTTTCAGTCTTTCTTTTATGAAGAAACTTCTTCATGGTTTTGGGGCTTTTACTAGATTCCTGTAAGAATAGAGGTTTCTTTATGAATTAAACTTATCCTCCAAAAACAAATAAAAAAGAGCAAATAAAATTAAATAGAATGGTTCTCTCTTATTTTGTATGTCAGTATCAGGAGTGCATCAAAATGTAATACTATCCACAATTTTAAAAATGGTTCCAATAAATTCTGAAAGGTTAAGTAAAACAGAGGCAATGATATTGTCCTCTCAATTGCTATAGGGATGGGAGTAAGACTGGAGCGTGCCTACTAAAGATGCAGCAGATTCTCCAGGAGACCAAATGCCTTTAGGGTACCATCTGCAGAGAAAGTAATGGATGTCAATCCTAGGGAAATACAGTATTCCTAATGTGGTTTATATTCCCCACTGACACAATATTAAGGGAATTTAATAGTAATTAAATTATAACTACTACTGTACTATATACCTCTTTTCAAAGAGCTTGAAAATGATTTAAATTAATCTTCCTGTGCAACAGTCCCACAATGAAGAATATTAATTTTCATTTGTCCGATGGGAAAATTAAGACAAAGAGACTAACTAATTTCCCCGTGGTCAGAGAGAAAGGCCAAATGAAGGACTTCCTGATAATAATTTTGGGTTAGGGGTAACGTTCCTACAGCCAAGCTCAATATACATATATAAAACTTTTTTAATTAGTATATTTAAAAAGATATAAATTATATCAATTATTGAATTTGTTTTTGCCATATACATAAAACGACAGACATGAAAAACTCACATGTGACAAAAATAACAAAAAAATACCTTTAAAATACAGGAAAACAGACATTTTTAAAGCATTATAAAATGACAGTTTCATATGTATTTCACAAGAGCCTGCTTTTTGAAGAAAATACTTACATGCCAGAATTGCATCTTCATATTTTAGCCACCAATAATAACAAGGGACAAAACAAGCACAAAGGAAAGCTTCATTCATAAAAGGTTACAGCACAACATTATGATGTCACTGTAAGCCAAAGATAGTGTTCTACCCTTACCTTCAAGATATAAGACATCCTCTAAAGTGAATATGTAAAGAAAGAGAAGATGAGCGTGAGAGGTCGATGGTTACAATGACCAAATCCATTTATCAATACTTCTAAAACAACATTTGAAATGTTAGTGTTATCATAAATTACACAGAGAGAATATCATCACGTTTCCCACATTAGTTTTAGATGCAATATCATCATGCAAAAGCCCAAGGAATACAGTTCTGTGCAGAATAACAAATGTTGAAAATAACTAAAATACACACTGCATAGTAAGAATTTATTAATAACTCTCCTCTCCCAGCAGAAAAAAATAATCATGCCTTAGTTTTAATGGATTAGTTCTGTGAAGGATTAAGTCAATTTTACCCCCTCAAAGCTCACCTTAATTTGAATTTAGTAACTGACAATTATGAAATATCCATCATCAAAAAGGGGACCTACATAAATATGAAGTGGCACTCCTGGTTTAGGTAATCAAAAAAAATTGGATGATTGCAATTATCACAGGCAACTTTCAAAGCAAACCTGTGGGACTGTTTCCTGGCCAAATTCTGAAAAAAGGTACATAATAAAAATTCAGCTCAAGAGTTATTTTTCCTATCCTGTTGGGTTGAAAGGATAAAATAGTTCTCCAGTGTCCAAATATTGTTCCATTTTTACTACACTAAGAGTTGAGGCAACAATCGAAACAGTAGCATGTGTTTCAAATAAAAACAAACTCAAAATTCAGATAAGTCTTCATCATTCATCAAAATATACGATAGACAAATATATGCTGTCTTTGCATCATAACTCTAAGACATGTCTCACTGTCATAAATTTAAATCTTCACTCACTAAGACCTATTTAAAGAACAGTTACAAATAAATGATGATCTTTTCTAAAAGCTGAAATGGTGAGCAACAGGTTAGGGGGAAAAACGACTGGATGGAAAAGGTAAACTCCACACAGCTATGGAAGCTAGTGACTGACATTTCCTGATTGCAACTTCGAGAGAAAAGAAAGCCTTGAAATCCCCACACTACCCAAATACCAAATGTCCTCTACAGTTGACTTAGAAGACTCTTTTTTAAAGACATTCCTTTCATTAAATTCTTTTCCCTTTTCAACTGCAGCAAATAGTTCAGACTTTCATAGTTCAGACACATGGCTTGTTACCATAAGACTCTACTGATTTGGTTCAATAGATCAAAATGATCCAAAAAGTAGAATTGGGTCTGTTTGGTTGGAAATTCAACTCTAATGAAGTGGCTCTTGTTTGAGATGTGTATACATCACACCAATTTAAAAATTATCATATCATCATAAAGGTAAAACAAAGGCACTTCAAGAGGAGGTTGGGGAAACTCAGTACACATGAACCCTGTGGAAATTCCATAAATATTTGTAGATAAACAATGGGGAAAAGGAAAATTAAGAACTAAAAATCACCCTAGCTGGTTTGGCTCAGTGGATAGAACGTCAGCCTATGGACTGAAGGGTTCCGGGTTTAATTCTGGTCAAGGGCACATGCCTGGGTTGGGGACTCGATACCCAGCAGGCGGCATGCAGGAGGCAGCCGATCAATGATTCTCTTTCATCATTGATGTTTCTCTCTTTCTCTCTCTCTCTCTCTCTCCCTCTGAAATCAATAAAAATATTTTTAAAAAGAAATAAAAAATCAATGAATCAAGCAATTCAAGATTGACTGACTTGTATCACCTATCATAAATTCTAAGCACATTCCCTCAGAACTATTGGTAATAAGCTACAAAATTAGCTTGTCAGAAGCATTTTATATCATATATAGTAAAATTACCTCTTTATAACTTAGTGCTGCTGATGGTCTAAGTGGAGGTGCAGGTCGTAGACAACTTAAACTCCATGGTTTTATAATTTGAGGAGGCTCCAAGGGTCCTCGGGGCTGTCCAGTAGAGCTAAAAGACTGGGAAAATGTCTGATGAGATATTGGCAATCTGCCATTGGAACCCAACCTTATGCCCCACAGTAAGAGAACATCAATAGTGTCATTGGATCAGCAGTGCCAGCCACAGAAAGGAAAGAACAAAAAACAAAAGTCTCCAGTTTAACAACTTGCACTTTCCAGTCAAGATTATGGGGTCTCTAATACTTTAACCAATAAAGAAATTTTAAAAAAAGCAAAACTGGAAAAAAAAAGATTATGGGGTCTCTATGGAACAGTACTAAATGAATTCAATATCCCATACTCCTGTTCTCCCTCTCTCTTCTGCAATTTCATTAAAGTCAGAATTTTTTCATCTATAAGGGAGAACAGTCAAAATTTAATGAGTTCAGTTATATGTTTAGCACTCTATTAGATACTTAAATTGGTTATTTCATCAGAACAAACATAAGAAAAACTGTAACAAAGTGAAGTAATTAGCCAGCAATTGGCAAAGCTAATATTTGAACCCAGATCTGAGGCCAAAGCCCTTGTTCCTCCTACCACAACACACAGTTCCCCAAACTGGAATTTTGGTATCACAGGTTTGAGTATTAATAAACAACACAGCATATCTTCAATATCACTCAGCAAGTACAGTAAAATCTCATCAATTCAAATTCCATAAATAGCTAAATTTATAACTTGGAAGAAAACAAACTAAGAGTTTACCCTTGAAGGCTACTGAGTGACTATCTATACTAATAAAAGGGTAATATGCTAATTAGAGCAGACATCTTCCGGACGACCTTTCGGACGTCCTTCTGGACAAAGCTGCAGCGGCTGCAAGGGCCAAGGCTCAGGCCAACAGTGGCAATAGCAGCGGGGTAATGGGGGCGGTGCCTTCCCCTGATCCTTCAGGTCACCTCCCACAGAGGGAGGCTAGACTGCAGCTTAGGCTGGGGCCGGGGCCAAGGCAGAGGCAGTTAGGGGCAATCAGGCTGGCAGGGGGGCAAGTTAGGGGTGATCAGGCCAGCAGGAGGGCAAGTTAGGGTTGATCAGGCTGGCAGGCAGAGGGGTTAGGGGCAATCAGACAGGCAGGCAGGCAGAGGGGTTAGGGGCAATCAGACAGGCAGGCAGGCGAGCGGTTAGGAGCCAGCAGTCCTGGATTGAGAGAGGGATGTCCAACTGCAGGTTTAGGCCCGATCCCACAGTCGGACATTCCCCAAAGGGTCCCAGATTGGAGAGGGTGCAGGCTGGGTAGAGGGACCCCGCCCCGCATGAATTTCATGTCCTAGGCCTCTAGTGATAGTATAAATGAGATTACATGGAGATGCTTCAATACTTATGAAGGTAAACTAATGGTTTTGACTTAGCACACTATTAATATGAGAACAACAGTTGCTAACTAAAAATAAATCTTGCCTATCATTAAAACATTTTAGCAGGACTTCTGGTTAGAAAAATATTGCTAGCAGTTAGTTGGTACTCCAAGTTAAGGTCAAACTAAACTGCACACATTTAAGTAAAACTGTATTAATTTAGGAGGACCTCTCTCTACAAGAAATCCAAATTAGTGAGGCTTAACTGTACTTCAAAACCTACAGATATAGACTACCCAAAGATTAAGGGCATTCTCACTGCTTCTTATAAGTCCTCAGCAGACAAGATTTGACTATTTAGTAATCCCTGGACAGAACAAATGGACTACTTACAGAATGAGCACTACAAGATGATGATGATGTCTTGGATAATGAACTGCAGGAAGCAGGTCCTCTAATCAGTCTATACAGCTGTTCCAGCCATTCCTGGAAGTCCTGGTTGTTGCTGCAGTGGACCACAATTCTCTCTAATATGTGACCTGAATCACCCACATTTGGAAACAAAAGGCAAGGAGAACCTTGAGCTTGCCTCATTCAAAAACACTTCACACAACTTGGACTCAAGTGTCTATTTTCAGGAGTTTTTATACTTATGGGAGAACGCTTTCGAAACTACTATATAAAGAACAGATATGCTGTGATAATAAAGAAATAGTTATATCTGATTTGTAAAACCGTCCTTGATTTCTACTGCTTACAGAATCTTAGAAGTAGTATAAAACTTCACTCTAAACAAACTCACAATCCAAAAATTTAAGTAGAGTGCATTTAATTCATAATCTAAAGTGAGAATATTGTAGTTTTACCCAATATCAAAGTTGAAACAAAATCCAACTAAGACTGGTAACACATAACACCAAATCTTTAACTCCCTATTCGGAAAAGGGGGGGTAAGGTCTGGGACCATTATTCTAGTGTTCACCATTGCACCATATCAGTGCATAAAGTACAAACCACTGACCTGGCAAAAGGGACAACAGGCTAAAATGTCAGAGAGACAGGCATTTTCTCAATTTGTGAAAAAAGTTTTATGGCTTTTCAGCACTTTTTAGAAACATAATAAAATCTTGCTAATTCATAGGCTGATGATAAAATTGCTGATAAAATTCCACATCTTTGGCTTCTTTGCCACCAGGGAATAGATGGCAGAAAGGGGAGAAAATTGCATTAACATCAGTCCATTTTGTTATTTCTTAGCTCTAACAAGTAGCTCTTATTCAAGAGAAAATTGAAACTAATGGCAAAGCTGAGGCTTTTGAATGACCAGGAGACTTCTCTGTTCTATAGCTGTACCCTAATTATCCCAGGAAATGATATATACTTTGTCATGCCCATGCAAAAGTTACTCATGGATTATATAACAGAAAATAATAGCATTTATTTATTTAAACCCCACTTCTTTCCAAAAAGGATTTGAAGTAGCTACATGAAAAAGAGAAAATTACCTACCTGTGATTTCAAATGTGTAGTCATTCCCTTCAATTTCATCTAATCTAGTCACCACCATTCCTGCTATTGGTATTTTTCCCTACCAGGAAAAAAAAAGAACATTTCCCATTAATTCTGTGGTTGCACATGTCTCTGCTTAGTTCTATTAGATTTTCTGACCCTCTCAGGAATCACTGCTGGATTATGGCTATATATATTTCTCTGGTCTGTCAATAGATAATGTTTCCCTGCTTTAAATTTCAATAAGATAAGAAAGAGGAAAAACTGGGTTGTGTTTTGCTAGCACATCCTAAACCATAAGGTCAAGATTTATAAACAGCTTACTTTTCTAACAGATTTTCATGAAAAATCAGTAAACAAAGACTCAAATTTTATGAAAATTAATAATTGCTAGGCCAAGATAAGAGGCAGCAGTAATTTATAATACTCCATATTTAGGGAACAGACTGAAGGAAGTTTAATTTCTTAAGGAGTTTAATGATTTGCATCTCAGAAATTCAAACCATATGATGAGACTGTTAGGATGAGGTTCCAGCTTTATAGTTTTTTAACAGTAATGATATAATATGGACCTGTAAAATGCTTTTGCTAATTGATCTAGTTGCAGACTTATATTTATGTTTATACATTTATAACCAGCACAGTGGACATTCAGGATAAACCCATTATAGTAACATAAAGGATCTAAGGCACATCCGCTCTTCTAAGCTATATAATTACAATGAAGGTTCAGAACATTCTGCCTTCTTTGGATGGAGCTTTTAATGTTATAGTAGAAATATTGCATCTGGATGGAAACCTCTATTAATTATGAGTCCTGCTATTGGTTCTATATGAAATCTACTAACCTGATAGATAAAGCCACTCATCCGAGGACTTGCAGATAACATTATCAAGACATTTGAAAATAACATGAGGTACCGCTCCTCTTTTTCCTGAAGTGGAATGAAAAATATTAAATGAAGAATAGAAATTGGACATTTTATTTGTTAAGAATTTCTGGCCCTGGCCAGTGTGGCTCAGTTGGTTGGAGCATCATCCTGTACACCAAAAGGTCATGGGTTTGATTCCCGGTCAGAGCACATATCTAGGTTCCATTCCCAGTTGGTGCATGTACGGGGAGGCAACCTATCAAT
Source organism: Myotis lucifugus (assembly GCF_000147115.1). Lineage (NCBI taxonomy): Eukaryota > Metazoa > Chordata > Mammalia > Chiroptera > Vespertilionidae > Myotis > Myotis lucifugus. Next base: position 3,649,757 of record NW_005871050.1, on the reverse strand, counting down.
GTTTCTCACATAGATTATTTTTTTTTCTGTCTCTCTCTCTCCCCATTCCTCTCTCTAAAATCAATAAACATAGCCTCTGGAATTACTATTTTGTAACATAGATCTTACATAAGGCAATGAAACATGAACAGCAAATTTAAAAGAAAGATACTCAATTTAAAAGCACAGAACTAGTTGAATTTTATTTTGAAATGGATATAAACCAAGTCTCTCTCCTTCCCATACATAACAATTAAATACAAATAACCCTGGCTGTTTCCCAAGTATGTAAGCCTGAGAGTCACATAATTAATGCCTTCCTGCCCAAGCTGCAGCCAGAGCACAAGATAACTATCTAGGTTCACCAAAAGAAAACTATTTTATTTTGAAAAGTAGCGAAATAAAGAGGTTTTCAGGTGATAGGAAATTTATTATGTTCTAACATGTATGTTAAATTCTTATTTATAAAATTACTTTTAATCAGTAAGAACAAGATAGTTTTTGCATATATAAAGAGAAGTAAATACTTTTTAATGGCACGAAAGAAAATTTTTCCCAGAAGGGTTTTTTCTGACTCCTTAAACAGATATGCATTAGAAGATGCAAACAATTACATTCAGCTTACATGTCCAGCCATCTTAGCTGCAGCTGCAATTATCCTTATACCTATCTTCCTCCTTCCCCACTTGAGAAGGGCAACCTTTTGAAGCTAACTCTTCTAACAAGGGCTCTCCATCCGTTCACATCTTTCTCTTCCTTGGCTTCCTTCTATAGATATCTCACCTCCGTCTTCCAGCAGCCTCACCTATTCAATCAGCTTTTTCTTTTTGCTTTTAACATATGCACATTTCCTATCATAATAGGCCTTCACTTGCCCCTGTGACTACTTATACAAAATACCACTTCTTGTTATATTTCACTGGTCTATAAATAGATAATGTTTCCCTGCTTTAAATTTTAATCAGATAAGAAAGGGGGGAAACTGGGTTGTGTTTTGCTGCCTTCATGTTCTCCCTATTGATCCCTACCTACTTGCTTTGTTCTCTTAAAGTAATCAATAACTGCCTTCTAGCGAAATCCAATGGCTTCTTCTTGGTCTCCATGCTCCTTGACCTCTGAACTGACCATTTTCAAATGATTTTCCTGGAATTTCCATGACTCCACACTCTCGCAGTCCTCCTCTATCTTCCTCTTTGTCTTTTCCTCTTTGTCTTTTCTTCCTCCCTTCATCGAAGAGGTTTATCCAAAGGTGTGAAACTCTAATAGTTAAACTCTCTGCATTAACCTCCCCCAGAGTATCTACATTTTAAATGAGATTGCTTATTAACCCCATGTAATGAATCTCTGACGGAGTCCTGTCCTGGAGCATAGGAAGATGTTTTAAGAGTGGGAAGGCAGCCCTAACCAGTTTGGCTCAGTGGATAGAGCATCAGCCTGCAGACTGAAAGGTCCCAGGTTTGATTCCGGTCAAGGGCATGTACCTTGGTTGCAGGCACATCCCCAGTAGGAGGTGTGCAGGAGGCAGCTGATCGATGTTTCTCTCCAATCGATATTTCTAACTCTCTATCCCTCTCCCTTCCTCTCTGTAAAAAATCAATAAAATATATATTTTTTAAAAAAGAGTGGGAAAGCAATTCTAACACCAGATAAATCATACCAGTTGACATAATCAACCTTCTTCCCCTACTCTACCCCCTTCCTAAAAGACATAATACATCTTCAGCCCTCTGTGCTTCTCTCTGGATATTTACTTCCTTGGAAGGCCCATCTGTCAGAGACATCTAAGTCTCTGCCTCTAACTCTGACCTCCCACCCACATTTCTATACTTTTTTTTAACAGCTACCTACAAGACATTTCCACCTGGATACCTACAGTTACTTGAAAGCTAACACATCTAAATTACATATGTTATTTCCTCTAGCCCATATGTCACAACTTCCTATAAACTTTCCCATCTAAACATGCCTGAGATTTGCCCCTTAAGTTTCATTCTCTCCACCACTACCTTCATCAGGGGTACTTATCACTTTCCAACTCATCTACACTTTCTGTTTCTAGCCCCACCCCCTCCAGCTTACCTGACATATATGGTTGTCAGATTAAATATCCCTTTCATTATGTTTCTCTACTACCAAAGTCTCATAGTTTCCTATTGCCTGCTGCGTCAATGTGAACTATTCTTGTCTGACATCCAAGGTTCTTCATAACCTGACTCTGACTCAATCAACTTCTCCACTCTGCCCAACATGCTTCCTCTGCTCCTAACAGACTGGCTTCCTCACTGTGCTGTAGAAAAAAAGACCATTTCCTGTTCTCTTCTGGAATAAAAATGACCTCTACCTTACAAAATCCTCTCCTTCCCTCTTCATGGCCCTCCTCCTCAAATCTTATCTCCATAAAATATTCTTCTTTACTCTCCATAAAATATCCTTCTCTGAACGTCAATAGAGTCTATTGTTGAGATTGCACAAACTGGCATTGATTATTTTGGTTTGTTTTCTACTTGCAACTTGTGTTTTAATCTGTTCTTAAGGAATTCTTTGAAGGCAGAGAACAATGTGTGTTCTGTCTTCCTATCTCCCATAGCACCTAGCAGTATTGGGCAAAGAATAGGTGCTCAGTTTCTTTGAATGTTCGAGCATTTGACCTTGATTAAAGAACAAATAAAGGAAGAAAAACGTGAAAGATGGAAAAAATGGTGTTGAGATTTGAAACATCTTACCTCACATGTTCCGTACTGTACCATTACTTGTGACATAAAAATTACATTTCCCAATGTTTTAATATCCTCCCCTTCCCATGCCTGAATAGGTTCAGAAAGTATCTGCAACTCCAGCTGTTTTCGTTTTCTTAGATCTTGGCACTGTCCCTATAGAAGAAAAGCAGAGGAACAGAAATTCTTATGAAACAGACCTAAAACAAGACCAAAGTAAGATGTGGCTTTTGAGTCTCATAGACTTCCACAGCATTCCTATTCTTCACCATGAATCCCATCACCAATGTCTTGACAGATGGAAAAATCCACTACTCTCAATTTCTAGCCTTGAGTCTCCAAAAGTTTTGTGAAGAAGAGCTACTTTTCATCTTGCCAAAATATCAAGATAAAATGGAGGAAGAAGCTTGTTTCTCCTTCCCTGCAAGGAATATGGGAAGACAAGTAGCAGAATCACATCAAACAGAACCAGGAGACCAATTGGTAGATTCAGAACTTCTGGGTGATGTCCCTGCTCTAGCTCCTCTCAATCTTGTCTACCTACATAAATAGTGTTTTAATTACAAAGCAATTTTATTTTTCTAATACATGCTCAGTTTCCAATCAACTAACATCTTAATTTTTTTTAAAAAAAAGTGACTCCAGACCTGGCCAGCATGGCTCAGTGGTTGAGCATCAACCTATGAACCAGTAGGCCATGGTTCAATTTCCGGTCAGGGCACATGCCCAGGTTGTGGGCTCGATCCCCAGTGGAGAGTGTGCAGGAGGCAGCCAATCAATGATTTTCTCTCATCATTGATGTTTCTATATCTCTCTCCATCTCCCTTCCTCTCTGAAATCAATAAAAAAAATACTAAAAAAATAAAAATAAAAAGTGACTCCAGGAATTACAGAAAAAGAGAAAAATTAATTCTTTATGCCACAACGAATCAAACTAATCTTATAATAAAACATATGTACTACCCTATACTTTATTTAGGAACTACTAGTAAATTCTATTAAAAATACTAAATTAATTTTTATTCCTAAAAGGATTGGAAAAAAAGAGATACACCTGAATTTCATGAGTACAAATGGAAAATACAATCCAAGAAACAATAGGTGGGATATAAATACAATACAACACACACACACACACACACACACACACACATACATACACACACACCATTGCTTCAGAAAGTGTGAAATTATCTTAGAGTAATTTAACAGTACTCATTCCAAATTAAATATAAAAATAAGCATATGATTAGTTATGTCACTGTTTGCAAATGAATGTCAGTTTTTTTGGATATGTTTTCTACAAAATTTATGCTGCCACTTTCAGCAAAATGGAAACTTGAAGAAATAAATTCATTGTACATATATTTTTGAAGCATCTATAGTGCAAATAAATATACTATCACCATCAAAGCAAGTTTTACAACATGTGTTGAACCGTGTAAAACTGCCAATATTAGACTGTTTTTGATCTATAAGAGCAATTTTAACCTAATTCCTTATTCTGGTCTTCAATTTTCTGTTTAACCATGGACATGTCAGGTACTGATCTTTCAATAGCAATAAAACGAGGTGATAGCGAATGTTGCATCACAACCTTACAGCAAGAATCAATAACTAAACATTAATCTCAATCACTTAGAATGCTACAGAAATGTCTCAACTGAAGCTAAACTTAGTCAGTTGCCCAAAATAATGTTTTATTTCCTCCTAAAATGCCACCAAGTGGTTTTACATCAGTTGGTATCAAGAAGTCATTAACTATCATGCTCAAGATACAAGATTACAGGCACATTCGATAGCAATCTATATAAAGCAATTGCATTTTAGTAGGTGTTTTTTTTTCCTTTTACATTTGATGAAGTTTTTTTTTCATATGCAAAGAATAAATTCACACCTTTTGGCATAAGTAGATGACTCTAGTATTGATGTCAGTCAGTGAACAACAAGTTGCACCAACATAAGGTGAGCAACACAGGGGTAAAGACAAAGAGACTAAAGGAAACCCCCCACCTACACAGCAATGCTTAATGTGGCAGAGACTTCAAATGTGAGTGCTTTATACCCTCAGACTGGCAACCTTTCTTAGGTAAGCATGATTTTTGGAAGACAAATTTAAATGAATCAATCCTGGCAATATTGTCACTAGAGTTTATTGTTTCCACTCTAAAGACCTTTTCATAAGAAAATAAATGTTACACACAAATTACTCTTTTAGAAACACAGCATAAAAATGGAGAAATATAATTTTAGAGCGTGACCTACCATGAGAGTTTTGAATGCTATGATGGCTTTCAGAACATCTTGATGATCTGGATGTGTATCCTATTAAATAAATACATTTTAAAACAATATTAAAAGAGAACAGATCAGTAGTTGCCAGGGATTAGAGGTGGGAGAAGGGTGTGGCTGCAAAGAGACAAAATGAGGAAATTTTGGGGATGATGGAACTGTTCTGTATCTCAATAGTGGGAGTAGTAACACAAATCTATGCATGTCATAAAACTGACATCAAAAGAAAAAAGTCAATTTTAATGTATGCTAATGTAAAAATTTAAAGAAAGCATTTGAGCATTTGGAATATCAGCACCGCCAATTATTAGATGATTACGAAATTAAAACCTGACCGGAGAGCTCATTTGGTTAAAGTATTGCCCTGATGCACCAAGGTTGTGGGTTTGAACCCCTGTCAGGGCATATACAGGAAGCAACCAGTGAATGCATGGATGGGTGGAGCAATGAATCAATTTTTAAGCCCTGGCCACTCTGGCTCAGTTGGTGGAGTGTTGTCCATACACCAAAACACCAAAAGGTTGTGGGTTCAATCCCCAGTCAGGGCGTATGGGGAAGGCAACCAATTGATGTTTTTCTCTCACATCGATGTTGCGCTCTCTCTCGCTCTCTCTCTCTCTCTTTCTCTCTCTCTCTCCTCTCCTCTCCCCTTCCACTTTCTAAAATAAAATTAAATTTTTTTAAAAGATATGAAAATGGGTGGTAACACATCATTATATTTGATAACCACATATTAGGTATGGTTATTGAGGCAAAAATTACCATTTCCTTTTTTGCTGTTAATAAAAAAATAATTGGGGGCATCATTAGTCACATTGTTAGTAAATGACAATAGATAGGGAATTATGGAAACAGAGTGGTGGTTAAGAGAAAAATCAATCCAATTTTATCTCCTAAAATGCTTCTTTTTTCTTTCAGCAGACTCAAATGGCAAATGGAGGGGAAAATCCAAGTTTTATACCATATATGCCTTCTTAAGCAAAGTTATTATATATGGTCTGCAATTCCATAGTACTTACAACCCCAAAAAGTGGACAGCTTCAAAAATTGCTTTGAGCAGGATTGGGGGGGGGAGCAATGGGGACCACACATTTTTAATACCTTAATCAATAAAAAAAATTGCTTTGAGAAATGCACATCTTCATAACTATTTATGAAGGAAAAGTAGAGCTTCTTGGGGATAGATATACACCTATATGGGGTTATATGAAGTATAGATATGTATCTAACATTGGGGGTATATATGTACCTAACCTTTGGAATTCAGCTGGAGTAATGGGAAGACAATCTGCTGCTCAACCAGCCTTGGGTGATAAAATACAGAGCTGAACAGACTAGGGGTCTGACCCAAGCCAAACCCAGCATTGTTTAATGAAAGGAAAGGTTGTATTCTTTTTATACTTAAATTTATCCTTACCCAAATCAGCTGTAAAGTTCAGGTTCTATCTTCCATTAGCCATCAGCCATACTAAACAATCAGAAAGCTGGATCAAGTGTCTCACTGGTGGTGAATCAGTGCTAAGGGTGTGTATTATCTGATGGTGGAAAATGGAAGGCAGCCAAGACAGGTAACTGACAGCAAATGGAGGTAGAAGTAGAAATGGGCTCTGATACAAGGAAGGCCAAGATAGAGGATCCAGGCAGTAGGAGATCTGGGGATTTTTTCTCTCCAAATTAAGTGTATATTCGTAGTTCAGCACTGAGCAGTAACAGAAACTGAGGCCACTAGTTTCTGGATTTTTGTGACAAGCGAGGGGCAAACCTCAAAAGGTTCATCAAATTGTTTCAGCTTTTGGAAAGGCATCCAGAGGTCAGCACCTTCCCAAGCCCTAACTGAAATTTCATTCCGGCGGGCTTTACTACTAGTTCCCCACTGCCTCCAGCTTTCTGGCAGGTCAAATAACCTGAGAATGTGGTTTTGTTCAGAGTAAATACTTTCAATCCTTACAAATGCTGACAAGACAAGCAGTGTGCAACCTTTTTTTTTTTTAGAGATAATCAAACCCTTTAAAACCTCAAACCTTTCCCCAGACACAGGAAGAGCAAGTAGGGTGAATGCAGCCTCCCCTAGCAGGCTCTCCTTTCCCACCCACACCTCAAAACCCCATGTTCATGAGCAGCTCAAGAAGCTATCCTTGTTATTTGTTTTTTAATAAGAGTGCCTGGGCTCTTGGTAAAAAAAAAAAATCAACTATCAGGCCTCACTGAAATCTTAATATTTAGAAAACATATGGCTATGTTACAGCTGTGGCAAGTTAATTGTAAGTTTATAAACAAAAATGTGAGGGGACCTTGATGTAGATGTATAGATGCAAAGAGAGATAAACTAATATTGGACCCATTTATTAATCTTTAAGGAAATACAAGAATCTTCCATTATAATCCAAAGTCAGGCAGCTGAATGACCACAGAGCTCTAGAGATAAATATTCCTGTCTATATCCCACAATAAGGTTGTTCATATACCAGAACATAAGATTTCCTGGATGATTTTGATTGAACCACCATCTACAGATGAGAGGGCAGAAGAAAACCTAAGTCAACAAGTTAGCAGAGACTTGAGGGAAGCAACAGGACCAAGGCTGGGAGGGGAAAAGGAGAAAGAAGAATGATCATGAATATTTAATAGTAAAGGGTGGATAACATAAGTTCATGGTGATTATAGTTTATAACATTGTATTGTATACTTTTGCTAAGAGAGTAGATCTGAAGAGTTCTCAGTATAAAAAATGGTAACTATGTGAGATGATGGATGTGTTCATTAACTTGATTGTGGTAATCATTCCCCGACATTTGTGTATATTGAATCATCACATTATACACCTTAAGAAAATCGTGTTGTATAACCCAATATACACAATTTTTATTTGTCAATTATACTTCAATAAAGCTGGAAAAAATAAATAAAAATGCATAAAGAGTAAAGAATATTCCGAAGGGGGGAAATGCCCCCTTTTTTGCTGCACAAAAAGAAAAACCAAAAGTCTGGGAAGAGGGGAGATTGGATCAAGTAAATTTGGAAACTAGGGCTTTTTCTGAATTCTGCAGTAAGGTTAAGTTTGAAGGCAGACTGACAGCTTCCTCTAAGAGCAGAGCCCCATAATTTATGCATGAGCTTTAAAAAGCTCACCTTCCCTTACCTCCATATGCCGTTCCAACTCTTGCAAGAGAGTAACATACTTCTCCAGTCTCATGAATGGTTTGCTGAGGCTTGTTGTTAAAATGAGGATACCTGGGCTGGATGCACCTTGATTTTCCATAAATTGCTCCAGTTCATCACTACCAAAAGGACAAATACAAATTTGTTACTGCTTAATCTTTCATGAAAAAAAATAACTGAACATTAATTAATGTATTTCACATAACATAAAACAAAATAAAATTTTGTTTCACTGGACTAAATGCTGTCCCTTTCATTTTAACTTAATCCAATAAACCTTTATTCAGTTCCTCTATGCAATTAGCATTGCACAGAGCGCTGGGGCTACAGTGGTAAGCCAGACATTCATGAACCCTGGCTTCATTTACTCATCCAACAATTATTGCATCTACTAAGCAACAGGCTCCATTCTCTGTTGGGAATACCACAATGAACAACACAGAAATCCCTACCTATAAGGAGACTGCATTCATGGGAATAGGGCATACAGTCTATCAGATGACCTCGATATCAGGTTTTAAAAGCTATTTGCTTGTCGCTTCAAACATCCTAGCTATTGGCTGGTCAGATGCCAAGGGTAGCAACTCACCAAGTGCTCCCTATCACCGGAGCACCCACTTGTATTGTTCCAGAATCAAGTACTAAATTCAGATAGCAGCATGTTTGTATGACTAACTATAAAGTCACTTAGCCTAGGATCTGAAACCAATATAGCAAGCTACCCAAACAACTTGGTTAAAAATAAAGGAGAGTGTATTAATAGTTTATTAACTATGTCCTGTAAATATCTATTCTCAGCTTGTACTTTCTCTGCCCTTTAAGCACCCTGTGGATCGTCTTCACCAACAGGATATTGAGTCCCAAGGCTGCAAAATCATTTTAATATACATTTGCACAAAATATAATTAAAGAACACCTACTGCCTAACTAAAGCATATTTTGAAACTTTTGTCTATCACTTGATCCCTTTACCTCTTTGCTTGCCCAAGCATATCCTATCAGTCACAAGTCTTCTTGTATCTGTTTATTCCTTTCCATTCCCACTGCCACTGCCTCAGTTCAGGCTTTCTCATCTTATCTGGTTCACTTCAATAACCCAAGTGATCTTCTAGGCTTTTTCATTTCTGAACTATTCTGAATACCACCATTTTAATCCCGTTGCTTTCCTACTCGAGAACCTCTGATTGCCTATGAGATCATGTCTTATTTTTTTTAGACGCCTACTGGCCCCACCAATCTTTTTCGTCACTCTCCAACAGAAACCCTGAACAACTTATTCTCCCTAGGACACATCTTATCCAGTGGTCCCCAACTGTGATGCATTGCAATAAGTTGTGAAATGTGTTCAATGAAACATCATTATTAAATACTAGGAGGGTTGAGAATGGGGTGGGTTACAGGTTATCCCTATTAACAGACCTTCTCCTTCTATGATTTTTTTTTAAGCAGGAGGGAAAAGGATGGAGCTTCAGCTAATGTCTCAGCTTCCTTGAGTATCACATATGTGTCAGAGGGGAAAAAGGACTAAGAATTGCTGCCTTAAGGAAAGCTAAATCGCATCTGAGTGGTCACATTTAATAATTAATGTTATTTTAGCAGTTTTTGCAATCTTGCTCCAAAAGCAGCTGAAGGGAGGGAAGTGCCCAAAACTTGGAGTCATAAAACAGATTTGCTGTGGGCACACAGTGCAAGATACAGATCTTGTAACATAGAAACCCACACCTGAAGCCTATATGATCATATTAACCAATGTCACCCCAGTAAATTTAATAATAAAAAATTTAAAAATAATAATAATGGATTTTCAACTAAAACAAAACAAACAAAAACACAACAGATCTGGTGACCCTGGATCAGTGACCTAGCCTCAGATGACTCATCTGTAAAATAGAAATAAAACCTACTTCCTACTACAATTATTAAGATTAAATACTTGGGGTTTGTAAGGCTACTATTTCATGCTAAGATCATTGCATACATTGGTTCTTATTTAATTCTAGAGGCCCGATGCATGAAATTCGTGCAAGAGTAGGCCTTCCTTCCCCTGCTGCTGGCACCGGCTTCCCTCTGGCACCTGGGACCCGGGCTTCCCTCGCAGTCCCGGCTTCGTCTGGAAGGTCATCTGGAAGCATGTCTGGTCTAATTAGCATATTACACTTTTATTATTATAGATTCACAACATTTCAACACAGGTGTTATCCTCATTTTACAGATGAGAAACTTGAGTCTCAAGAAGAATGAGTAACAGCATGTACATGGCTAAGTTGGGGTTCATACCCAAATGTGAAGTTAAAGCCTCAGGTCTTTCCATGACACCACACTGCCTCTGCATAGGAAAGTATTTTATAAATTTTAAAGTAGTCATTAGATGCATTTTTATTACTATTATTATTATTCCAAGGCAAATACCTTGCTAAAATAGCATCTTTAAAAACTACATTTTTAATTGAAATCCAATTGATGTTTAATTTCCAACCAAAAGCATAAAGTGCACAAAGAGGTTTAAAAATTCATGAAATATAAAATATAATTAGGAAAATAACTGGAACTTGGGGAGTGCATTTGAGTAGAAGTGTAATTTAGAGAAAATCACTTTCCTAATTTCTTTTCAATTTACTAAACAAGTCTTACTTTTTTCTTTCCATGACTAAGTAACCGCCCATATTCTCAACATTCTACTCTAATTAATACAAGTGATACAACACTTAAAAGCAAATGCTAATGTGTTCGCTGTTATTGCTTCCCATGCAGCATTTTAACTTCTAGACTTATTAAATATTATAAAAAAGCTTTCAAATTTTTTAGTATAATATGAGAACACTGGTTATTGGAAATAAAACACATTTTACTACTGTAATTGAAAAATAAATTTTTAAAGAGGAAAGAACATTATACTAGTACAACAAAAGAACATCACATAAAGCAACTGTCTGTTATGATAAATAGATTATAAAATGTACATTTTCATTTAGCCAAATAAATTTAATATACAAATTAACATACACAAAAATCAATACAGGTTATGGCAAAAGTAGGTTTACAGTTGTGAGTACGGGATACACAGAGTTTATTCTTGTATTATTATTTATTAATTATTATTTATTAATTATTGTATTATTTTCTATATGAACAACTGTAAATCTACTTCTGCCCACCCTGTATATCATTACACCAAAGAACAATCTGTCTATAAAATGCAGTTTTTAATTTTATACAGCTTGTTTGAAATGTGAGTTAAGACTTGCTTTTCAAGCTTAATATGTTCTATATATATATGATATGACACAACAGAAGCATTTCTCAATGTATAAACTTTGTTTGAAACTCAACATACATTTATCTCATAAAATTCATGGTGGATGAGGTTCTGGTATGTTCTGGGTTGGGCTGGAAAGCTCAAGAAAACTATCTTACATTGTAATATAACTACAGAGCTTAACCATATCATGTACCTGTGTTTTTGTGGAACCTCTGCATAAGATTGCTACTTTGAATAATGATAACTCTACCTAGAACAGCTAGAAAAAGATCAGATATTTATTTCCTCTCCATACCAGCCTTTCATGGGAATCACTGTGGCCTGGAAAGGGGAGGTGAGACATGAGGATCTGGGAGGCCCTGGCCTCTAGCCAGTGGAAAATTCCAAGGATGCCGCTCAGTTGGGTTGGGTAGTTATCTATTATCCCTTTTTCATTTATCCAGTCTCAGAGACTAGGCTGTCTGCTGCTTTTTTTGTCCCCACCACATTTTGTTTGTGTCCAGTCTCACTTTCTCCTTTCCCTGGATGCTCAAAGACAGAAACAGAACAGAATCTAATCTCAGATTTTTTCCTATGCTCCTTGTCCCCAAAGCAAAGACACAATTCTTTGGGTTTTTCCTAAAGTCTTCACTGCTGACAACAGTGATAACAGAGACTTAATAAAACTAACAAGAGGAAAAGTACACTGTGGTTTTTATGGTATTTCCTGCAATAGAGACAGAAGTAAGGTCCAGATCTGTCTTAGCACCAAATCTCTCCTCCTCTCTATTAACTCCAGGTCCCTCTCCCTCATGCAAAGAATGGACATCATACTGAAGCATGGGAATAAAGTGGGTATTTTTGTAAGGGAGAAACATAAGCTACAGCAGCAAGCCAGAGGGGAGAGAAAGGGGAAATCCCAAAAGACCTCACCCAGGGGATAGTAAAAGACTGGGGCAGCTATTCAAATATATGTAAATCTGCGAACACACCAAGGCTGGAGTCTGCTTATATATCCAAATTCAGATGATACATTACTGCATTTTTTACAAGGTACCAACAGGCAATCATAGTGTTTATTAAGGCTGCATGTTTTCTCATTGCCAACTGCCACACTAATTTCTGGTATGATATTGCCACCTGCAGGCCAAAAGGATTCAGTTCAACTGACTGGTCTGCTCAGGCTAGGAGTGATTTTCCTGCTTGTAAATATCTTACAATTCATCAGGAAAGGAACAGAAATCTACCGATGTCCTTATTTCATCTGCAACCTTCCGCTAACACAGGATTTCTATCTGGATTTTATGCAAATTTTATTCAGCTATGCTTTTCCTCTAGTATGTCAGCATAAATGTAGCATATAAAGTAGCTGAGATAATATTAGAAGCACATCTGAGGAAAATCCCAAGTATTATAATTGAATTTTCACCCCTTACATGTAAATAAACCAGTAAGATAAAAATTCAATTCTAGAGGACTCCAGTGAATCTTCTTCCATTTCTAGGGATATTATAAATCTCAAAAAAAATCACTAAGCAAAATCAAGCAAACAGCATAAAATAATTCCTCCAAAAGTTGTGAATCTTTAAATTAACAAATGTAACACACTTTAAATCATAAAGTTAGAAGAAATATCTATTATTATTTATAAAATTAAATTCATAATATGGGTAAATTCAGTCAGTAACATTTTAGCACACAGAGTTACCACAGAAAGTTCTCTAAATACTACAAAAGGCTGTTGTTTGAGGTACACCATTTCTTCCTGATATTTATCCAGAATGCTGTTCTCAGACTAAAAGGAAAAGAATTGTAGGTATCTCTTTTTGTTGTTATTAAGAAATCTGTCCTTATACATACAGGATGTTTATGTTCCCATCACAGGAAAAACGCCCTTGAACCGTTTTTTTCTTTATTAGAGACAGGTTGTAATATATGCAAACATTCTTGGAAATGATAAAAACAAATTCAGGACTGTGGTTCCCTCTGATGAGGGAGGGAGAAACAGGACATATTGGAAAGTATACACAGGACTCCAATTGCAGCTATAATTAAGCTGAATGCTTTGTGTACTTGAAATATCGCATTTTTTCAAAAAAAATAATTAAAAGCTGGTAGAAGATGAATAAAGTAGAAATGGGGAATAACAACAACTACCTTGTGCTTTATGCTGTAGACTTCATATACATTATTTCATTTAATCCTCATACCAACCCTACAAGGTAGGTGATTTTATCCTCATTTTACAAGTGAGGAAACTACAGATTAGAAGTAAGTGAATTACCTTGGGTAACAAAACTTCTAGGTGGCAGAACTGTAAACTGAAACAATATTAAAGTGGTAAAAAAATTACACTGAGATCAAGGAGTGGCACAAAGGAGCTTAAAAGGAAATGGTAAGGAGTTTTACTTTCAGCATGGTGGCATGAGATGCTCCATGGACCTTTCCCAGTGAAACAAGCATAGCTGGTGGAAACCATAAAGGCAACAGTTTTAAGTCTCTAGAAATTGTTTTAATGGCATATGATACATGAAAAAACACTTATTCAAGAAAATATTCTAAAACTCAGAACAGGGAGAGTTCAGGCATTTGAGCCATGACCTGCTATCTCCCACTCTCCTTTCTTTTCAGCTCAGCTTGACACAAGCTCCAATCCAGGCAAGTGTGGCCAAGACAGGTCTCTCTCTCCCCTCAGCTCCCAATTCAAGGATAAAATATCTCACTAGCACATCTCATCAGCTTCAATTCTGAGTTGAAGAAGCTAAATTCCTGGCAAGTGTGGATTTTAAAAAAAAGAAACAGGAATGTGTGACCCATACACAGGTTGGGATGGAGAAGACAACAGAAATGATCTGTGAATGTGACAAAATGTCAGATTTAATAAAGACTTCAAAGTATTAATTATATTGTGTTCCAAGAAAAAAGGAAACCATGCTTAAAGAATTAAAGGAAGCTATGACAATGTCTTATCAAATAGAGAATATCAGTAGTGAGAAATTATTTAAAAGCACCAAATGGAAATTCTGGAGTTAAAATGTACAATAACTGAATTTTAAAATTTCATTAGAGGTTCTCAATGATAGATCTCAACTGGCATAAGAAAGAATCAATGAACCTAAAGATAGAATGACAGAGATAATACAACCTGAGGGGGAAAAAAAAGAAAAATGAATGAGCTTCAGAGAAATGTGGGACATCTTTAAGCACAACAACATATGCATGATGAGAGTACCAAAAGGAGAGGAAACAGATAAGTAGAAAAAATAGTTGAATAAATAATGATTAAAAATTTCCAAAACTTGAGAAAAAATATCAATATACACATCTAAGAAGCTCAATGAATTCCAAGTAGGATAAATGCAAAGAGATCCACAGACAGAGAAATTATAGTAAAAATGCTGAAAGACAGACAAAAAGAAAAATCTTGAAAAAGAGAAAGAGGAAAAACAACTCATTATGGGCTAGGGAAGCTGAATAAGATTAATAACTAATTTTTTCAGAATTAATGGAGGTCAGAAAGCAGCGGAATGACATACTCAAAGTAATGAAAACACTAAGCTACTAACCAATAATTCTGTATCCATTCAAAGTATCTTGCAAAAAATTTGGAATGAAAACAATCTCAGATAATAAAAAATTGAGAGAATTCTTTGCTAGAAGATCCACCTTATAAGAAATACTCAACTTACAGCATAAAAACAAGTAAATTCAGATGTTAATACAAATCGACATATAAAAACATTGAATACCAGTAAAGGTAATCATGCAATTATGAAAGGTAATTATGCAATTATAAATACATATTTCTCCTTCTCTTAACTGATATAAAAACAATATTATAAAGTAATATTATATAATTGTACTGTTGGACCTATAGCATATAGAAATGTAATATATTTTATAAAGGCAGTACAATGGGGGTGGTTGGGAGCAAAGTTCTATCGGAATAAGAATATGATACCATATAGTAACTCAAATCCACAAGAAGAAATGATGATAAACAAATAAGAATGTTAATAAAACAAATGCCATAAATATATCCTTGCTCTCCTTTCTTCTCCCAGTTTCATTCGTAAATATAAAATTATATTAAGCAATCATTATAACTATGTATTATTGTGCTTGTAATAGCATATATAACAATAATAGCACAAAAAGGAAAGAGGAGACAGCTATACTAGGAGTAACATCTGTATATCTCACTAGAATTACATTAGTGTAAACATGAACTAGATTTTAACAAGTTAAGATACATATGGAAAGCCTCAAAACAACCACTAAATTTTTTTTAATTATTAACGGATTTTTTTTGCAGCTCTGACATGTAAAGAGCTTAAAAGTCATCCTTACTGTCTTCGTAATAAGAAAAAACACTGAACAAACTGAAAATTGTTTGGTTTTTTTAGATCCAGTGAGAATTGAAATTACAAGAAAATCACCACCCTCAAATCTGCAAAGATAGGCAAATACGGAGAATTAGAGCTGAGATCAGTTTCCCTCAGAAGAAGCCACTGGAGACGATAATTGATAGGAAAACACAAATGGTAATTTTGATGAATTGCAAGAGTCTGAATGTTAACTAGCTTGACAGTTAAAAACTCCCAGGAACCCAGCCTTGGGGACCCCAACACTTTTGTGGGTTCTGCATCTCAGGTTCTCATGGTAAAAATCTAAGAAAAATCCCCTTGTGGTTCAGAGAGGGAGAGAGAAAAGCAACCGCTGTGAAAAGCTCCTAGAACATTCTCCATAATAAAAGCTTGCTCTCCAAGAGAATCTAGCTTGGGGTCAGCTCCAACCCTCTCTCATCTTTCTGTCATAAGTGAGAGGAGAAAAAGAAAAGGCTAAGGAATATTTCTAAAGGTCAAAGTTCAGGAACCCAGGTCCATTAAAAATGAAATTTGTTCATAACATTATAGACTGCATCCCCTCTAGCACACCTTGCCACCACATCAACAGGACTCCAGTATAATAACAGGATTACAGTTGAGAGAGCTAAATACTCAGACTCTATTTTAAAAGGAGTTCTTAGAAACACAAAGATAGAGAGAAAAAAACAACAAGGAAATTCAAAGAAACTGAAGTACTTACAAAATGCACAAGTAACAAAAGAAAAAAATAAACAAATTGGACTATTCAAACTAAAAAGCTTCTGCACAGCAAAGGAAACCAACAAAATGAAAAGGTGGCCTATTAATGAGAGAAAATACTTGCAAATCACAAATCTGATTCATACAACTCAATAGCAATGAAACAATCAGATTAACAAATGGCCAAAGGAACTGAAAAGACATCTTTCCAAAGAAGACATACAAATCACCAACAGGTACACAAAAAGGTGTTCAACATCACTAATCAGCAGGAAAATACAAATTGAAACCACAATAAGCTATCACCTCACATATGTTAGAATGGCTATCATAAAAAATACAAGAGATAACAAGTATTGGGGAGGATGTGGAGAAAAGGGAACCCTTGTGCATTTTTGGTGAAAATGTAAATTGGTGCAGCCACTACAGAAAATAGTATGGAAGTTCCTCAAAATATTAAAGATATTACTACCATATGATTTAGTAATTCCATTTCTGGGTATTTATCCAAAGGAAACAAAATCACTATCTGGAAGAAATATCTGCATCCCCATGTTTATAGTACCATTATTTACAACTAGAGGCCTGATGCATGAAATTCATGCACTGTGGGGGGGGTTTCCCTCAGCCCAGCCTGCACTCTTTCCAATCTGGGACCTCTCAGGGGATGTCCGACTGCTGATTTAGGCCCGATCCCACAGGCAGTCAGACATCCCTCTCATAATCCGGGACCGCTGGCTCCCAACTGTTTGCCTGCCTGCCTGACTGACTGCCCCTAACCGCTTCTGCCTGCCAGCCTGATCACCCCCTAACCACTCCCCTGCCAGCCTGATCGATGCCTAACTGCTCCCCTGCCAGCCCGGTGGCCCCCAACTGCCCTCCCCTGCCAGCCTGATCACCCCTAACTGCCCTCCCCTGCAGGCCTGGTCACCCCCAAATGCCCTCCCCTGCTGGTCTGACAGCCCACAACTGCCCTCCCCTGCTGGCCATCTTGTGGCTGTGGGCGCTGCCATCTTTGAGGGCATAGTAGTCAATTAGCATACTCCCTCCTTATTGGCTGTGGGTGCCACCATCTTTGTGATGGCGTGAGGGTCAATTAGCATATTCCCTCTTTATTAGATAGGATAACTATGCACAAAATATATGGAAACAACCAAAGTGTCCATCAATAGATGAATGGGTAAAGAACATGTGATTAAATAGATGATAGATAGATGATAGATGATAGATAGATGATAGAAAGATAGATAGATAGATAGATAGATAGATAGATAGATAGATGGAGTGAAATACTACTCAGCTATAAAAAAAGAGGAAACATTGCCATTTGCAACAACATGGATGTATCTTGAGAGTATTATGCTAAGTGAAATAAGTCAAATGAAAAAGAACAAAAGCTGTGCAATTTCACTCATATGTGGAAAATAAAACTAAAAAAGAAACAAACCAACAAAACAAAACAAAACAAAAGCAAACATATAGATACAGACAACAGATTGATGGTGACCAGAATTGAAGAAGGTGGGGGAGGGCAAAATAGGTAAAGGTTAGTATATGGTGACAGATGGAAACTAGACTTTTGGTGGTAAGCACACTACAGTGTATACAGATATCAAATTATAGTATTCACAGATAATAGAGTAGTGAAGGCCTGGGAGAGGCTGGTGCGGGGTGGAAGAGGTCAATGGGGCAAACAAACAAAGGGGACTTCTGTAATATTTTCAACAATAAGAAAAAAGAAAAAAATTATAGTATTGTCCACCTGAAACTCATATAATGTTATTAACTAATATTATCTCAATTGTAAAAAAAGAAACAAAAACTACAGGCCAATATCCTGATTAATATAGATGCAAAAATCCTCAACAAAACACGAGCAAACCAAATTCAACAGCATATTAAAAGGATTATACACCATGACCAAGTGAGATTTATCCCTAGGATGCAAGTAATAGTTCAACACATGAAAATCAATCAATGTTATACACCACATTAAAGGGACAAAGGATAAAAATCACACAATCATTCCAATAGATGTAGAAAGGGCATTTGACAAGATTTAACACTCTTTTTTATTAAGAAAACACTCAACTAATTAGGAATAGAAAGAAATTACATCAACATTAAAAGGGCATAGATGAAAAGCATGCAGTTCACATCATACTCAATTGTGAAAAACTGAAAGCTTTCCCTATAAGATTCAGAACAAGGTATGGATGTCCACTTTTGCAACTTCAATTCAACATAATACTGGAAGTCCTAGCTAGAGCGATATGACACAAAAATAATTAAAAGTCATCTAAATAGAAAAGGAAGTGAAATGATCTCTGTTTACAGATGACATGATTTTATATGTAGAAAACACTAAGTAATCCAGATCTTAGCTATTGTAAATAACACTTCTATGAATATAGGGGTGCATACATTCTTTCTGATTGGTGCTTCGGGTTTCTTTGGCTATATTCCTAGAAGTCAGATTACTGGTCAAATGGGAGTTCCATATTTAATATTTTAAGGAAACTCCATACTGTTTTCCATAATGGCTGCACCAGTCTGCATTCCCACCAGCAGTGTACTAGAGTCCCCTTTTCTCCACATCCTTGCCAGCACTTGTCATTTTTTGATTTGTTGATAGTAGCCATTCTGACAGGTGTGAGCTGATATACTTCATTGTTGTTTTAATTTGCATCTCTCTGATGATTACTGACTTTGAGCATTTTTTCATACATCTCTTGGCCATCTGTATATCCACTTTGGAGAAGTCTCTATTTAGGTCTTTTGCCCATTTTTTAACTGGGTTGTTTATCTTCCTTTTGTTAAGTTGTATGCGTTCCTTATATATTTTAGACATTAACTCCTTATCAAATGTATCTTTGCCAAATATGTTCTCACATACAGTGGGCTCCCTTTAATTTTGTTGATGGTTTCTTTTGCTGTGCAGGAGCTCTTTATTTTGATGTAGTCCCATCTGTTTATTTTCTACTTGGTTTCCTTTGCCCTAGAAGCTGTATCAGTAAAGATAATGCTACAACAAATGTCCGCTATTTTGCTGCCTATAGCTTCTTCTAAGATTTTTATGGTTTCCCATCTTACGTTTAAGTCCTTTATCCATTTTGAGTTTATTTTTGTGTATGGTGTAAGTTAGTGGTCTAGTTTCATTTTTTTGCATGTAACTGTCCAATTTTCCCAACACCATTTATTGAAGAGACTATCTTGACTCCATTGTATACTCTTGCCCCCTTTGTCAAATATTAATTGGCTTGGGTCAATTTCTGGGTTCTCTGTTCTGTTCCATTTATCTATATGCCTGTTCTTGGTCCAATACCAGGCTGTTTTGACTACAGTGGCTTTGTAGTATAACTTGAAACCTGGTATAGACTTTTAAATCATGTGCCTGGCACATAGTCAGTGTTATTATTAGCTAACTAGAGGCCCGGTGCACAAAATTTGTGCACAGAGGGGGGGGGCGTTCCCTCAGCCCAGCCTGCACCCTCTCCAATTAGGGATCGGGCCTAAACTGGCAGTTGGACATCCATCTCACAGTCTGGGACCACTGGCTCCTAACTGCTCACCTGCCTGCCTGCCTAATCACCCCTAACTGCCCTCCCCTGCCAGCCTGGTTGCCCCCAACTGCCCTCCTCTGCTGACCAATTTGGTTCTTATTGGTCAGTTTCTATGCCAGTCAGTGTCAGAGGCTCCGCCTCCTAGGCAGCCATTGGTTTTTCACAGCACCCACATCTGGTTCTGATTGGTTGGTTCCTATGCCAATCAACATCAAAATCTCCGCCTCCTAGGCAGCCATTGGTTTTTCACAGCACCCACATTTGGTTCTGATTGGTCGGTTCCTATGCCAGTCAGCATCTCTGGGCTTATCTCTGGGCCTGATAAGAGAGGCGGGGCTGAACAGTAGCCCCTGCGGAGGCCGGGAGAGAAAGAAAGGCCCGGCTGCTGGTGAAGCCCGGAAAGAAAGAGGGAGAGAAAGAGAGAGGCAAGTACTGATCAACAGCTACCACTGAAGCTACAGATCAGACCCTGCCTCTCTCTCTGGGTCTCAGCCCCCTGGGCAGTCAGTGCTGGGTCACCAGGCTGCAGCGGGACAATCAGTGCTGGGTCGCCACAGCAACCCAGCGTTGACTGAAGGACTTCCGGGTTGGTCAGCCTTCGGTCATGATTGGTCGTTACAACCCTGGCCTTTTATATATTAGGTTATGAGCTTTAAGCACTTGCCTAAATAACCCAGAGTCATGGCTTCTCTTTCTATAAATTCAACTTCCATATTTACTATTCCATAAGAATTCATAACTTTTATCAGGAGAATAAAATGTACCTTCAAATAGGAACTACTGAATTCTACATTAAAAATGTCCTTACATAACAGCTCTATGAAGTCAATAAAGCTCCTTACAAATCAGAAAAAAAACACACACAATTACTGCCACTTCTGAGGGTCAGTATCAACTAGTATTCTAGCCTGGCTCTAGGAGGTCAAGTTTCGGCCAGGCTAAGAGAAGAATATTCTTTTTTGTTTGTTTGTTTGTTTGTTTTTAATTAAATCTTTATTGTTCAGACTATTACAGTTGTTCCTCTTTTTTCCCCCCATAGCTCCCCTCCACCTGGTTCCCACCCCACCCTCTGCCCTTACCCCCCCCACCACTGTCCTCATCCATAGGTGTACGATTTTTGTCCAGTCTCTTCCTGCACCCCCCACACCCTTTTCCCCCCAAGAATAGTCAGTCCACTCCCTTTCTATGCCCCTGATTCTATTATATTCACCAGTTTATTCTGTTCATCAGATTATTTATTCACTTGATTTTTAGATTCACTTGTTGATAGATGTGTATTTGTTGTTCATAATTTGTATGTTTACCTTTTTCTTCTTCTTCCTCTTCTTAAAGGATACCTTTCAGCATTTCATATAATACTGGTTTGGTGGTGATGAACTCCTTTAGCTTTTTCTTCTCTGTGAAGCTCTTTATCTGACCTTCAATTCTGAATGATAGCTTTGCTGGATAAAGTAATCTTGGTTGTAGGTTCTTGGTATTCATCACTTTGAATATTTCTTGCCACTCCCTTCTGGCCTGGATAGTTTCTGTTGAGAAATCAGCTGACGGTCGTATGGGTACTCCCTTGTAGGTAACTGACTGTTTTTCTCTTGCTGCTTTTAAGATTCTCTCTTTGTCTTTTGCTCTTGGCATTTTAATTATGATGTGTCTTGGTGTGGTCCTCTTTGGATTCCTTTAGTTTGGGGTTCTCTGCGCTTCCTGGACTTGTAAGTCTATTTCTTTCACCAGATAGGGGAAGTTTTCTGTCATTATTTCTTCAAATAGGTTTCCAATATCTTGCTCTCTCTCTTCTTCTGGCACCCCCATAATTCGGATGTTGGTACGCTTGAAGTTGTCCCAAAGGCTCCTTACACTATCTTCATATTTTTGGATTCTCTTTTCTTTTTGCTTTTCCGGTTGGGTGTTTCTTGCTTCTTCGTATTTCAAATCTTTGACTTGATTCTTGCGATCCTCTAGTCTGCTGTTGGAACTCTGTATAATATTCTTTATTTCAGTCAGTGTATGCTTAATTTCTAGTTAGTCCTTTTTCATATCCTCAAGGGTCTCACTAGATTTCTTGAGGGTCTCACTAAATTTATCGGCGGTTTCTAGAAAATTCTTGAAAAACCTTATAAGTGTGGTTTTGAACTCTATATCCAGTAGTTTGCTTCCCTCCATTTTTGTCATTTGTGACCTGTTTCTTTGTCTCTGCATTTTTTATGCTTCCCTGTATTGATAGAGTGGCTTTCTATGTTAGGTGTCCTATAGGGCCCAGTGGCTCAGCCTCCCCAATTACCTGAGGTGGACACTCTTGGTGCACCCCTTTGTGGGCTTTGTGCACAGTCTTGTTGTAGTTAAGCCTTGATTGTTGTAGGTATCACTGGGAGGAATTGACCTCCAGGCCAATTGTCTGTGAGAATCAGCTGTGTCTGCAGTGGGAGAACTTCTGTGCTGAAGACACCCTTATGGGGCAAGACTTGCTTCAGTGGGGCTTTGGTGCTCACTGAATATGCCCCCTGAGTGTGTCCCTTATGGATCTGAGGAGTTGTAATCTGGATGGTCCCACTCTGACCACTGGGTACACTGGCACTTGGATCTCTAAGGAGGTGCTAATTTAGCCTCTGCCTGAGGCTACCCAGCAGGAGTTATGGAGAGATCTGCAGATTCCTCTTCTTTGTTTTAGGTTTGGAGGTGCCCAGATGAGGCCCAGCTGTGAAGCAATGCAAACTGCTGTGGGGCCTTGGGCCTTCTTTTGGAAGTTCTGGGTCTCTCTGACCCAGCTGCAGTTTGTTAGGTAATTTCAGATTGCAAAGGGCCAGGCCATTCATATGCAAAAGCCTCTGCAAACAGCTTGGGTGAGGCGGGGTCTCAGGGCATCAACAGGGTGGAACAAGCAACTATGGCTGCTCCTCAGCCCTACCCTAAGAGGTCCTGCATCTCAGTGTCCAGTAATCGCTGCAAGCACCTCTGAGAGAAAGCTGCCCTCGAGGTCTGACCGATGCCAGACAGTCCAGTTTCTCCCCGTATGAGCCTGGGTCCCCAGAGACTCACCCAGAACTGGAGTTCAGAGCCGTAGGGAGCTTGAGACTCCCTCCCGGTTGAAAAAGACAACCGTGTCCTCAGTTGCCAGCCCTTTCCACGTGCGCCTCCGTACCTCTGCACTTTACTCCCGAACCTCCTCTGAGTCTCTGTGTGCTTTTCTCTTTCCTTCTAGTTGTAGAATTTCCACTCAGCCAGCCTTCCTGTGGTTCTGGTTGATGTCCGTTTTGTCTTTTAGTTGTATTTTTGAAGTTGTTGTGCGAGGCAGCAATTTCCGGTGTTTACCTATGCCCCCATCTTGATTTCTCCGAGAAGAATATTCTTTTCATTATTGAGCAGTCTCCAGAATTTGTGTCCATTATGAATCTAGTCTCCAGGTTAAGTCCTAAGAGCCTGTGTGTGTTGTTCTTGCTACTGTCCCACCCAGATTTCTAGCACATGATTTAAAAGTTAAAGCTGCATCTTTAAGCCTATCATACAGTGTTCTGGCCCAGATAAATGTCTCAGCAAATGTGTCAGGGATAGGTAATCAAAGGGTAAAGGAAGTTAGAAGATTTATCCTAGTCCCTTGCAAGAACTCTTAAAGGAGACACTACTATTCTGTTGTTCTCCATGGAATCAGAAACAATTTATATTCAGTGTATAATTATTATAAGCCCTTTGCTTAAAGTACCTGCCACAAAGTTTACAGTGTTAGTTTCCTTCCACTTTTCCATGTTAATAGCTGCCTTTTAGCCATAACACTGTCTGAGACTTCCCCTACCAGAAAATAGAAAATTGAAAGAGATTAACCTAAGTGGTTTAGCTACTTGCCAGCATCCCAGATAAAACATTCACTGGGGCAGGGAAAGGCTAACCCATTGGATCTAAATAGAATTTTACTTCAGGAACACCTTCTCCAATCTTCCCCTCACCCCACACTAAGTTTCATACCATGTTGAAAATTCTCACTGCATCCTTTTAATTACCCTTTAGTATACAACATGTTTACAATATTTAATTTCATGCCTGCATTTCCGTCAAGATTCTATGCTCCATGAAGAGAGGGACCTTCTCTTCCTTGTTCACTGCTGTATCTCCACCAGCTAGTACAGGATCTTGCACATATTAGGTGCTCAGTAGATTATTTGTTGAATTGATAAACACTCAGTACATGTAACAATGAATCAATTCCTGGCATGATGAATGGGAATAATTAAGAGTTCTACTGGAGAACTTAGATTTCCAAATGAGATGGTTCTAGGAAAGGGTCTCACTGTAAAACAGTTTATTTGGGAAAATGTTAATGATTTACCTGTGTTGGGTGAGTACATTTACAGCTGAAGGATGATTCGCACAGTAAGCCAAATACATGGATTTAAAATGAGGCATGAGGTTCAGTAGACAACCTCCTACTTTGTGTTGGTTTTCTGGAAATCTGTAGGTAAAACAGGTGGAACACAATGTAAAACAGAAAACAGGGGAGAAAGGAAGATGATTCAAATTAATACTGGGAACATGCAAACATTTCAAATTCTGCCAAAGTTAAAGGAGAAACTATATTACAACCATTTTATCCATGAAACACAAATTCTTGACTACTGCTGTAACTCTAATCACAAAACATAGGCCAATACATAGGGTCAGATACTTATTTAGAAACAGTAGGTAGGGTTTTCTTCTAAAATGCTTGTTCAAATTATAATATTCAAATTTTACTGGCCATACTAAAAATACTCTTGGCTAATTTAGATGAAGTTCAAGTATAGACAAAACTAATAAAATCCAAAAAGAAGTATTACATAGTCTTGGTGGCCTGGTGCTTGCTAGGCAGGGTGGACTCAGGATTTTTAAAATTACAAACCACCTGGTTTCATTTATCAAAAAATCAGACAAATACCAGGAAGAAAAAAAGTACTCAGGATTCCACCATTCAGAGATACCTATTATAACAATTTTGTCATATTCATTGGACTTTCTCCTACATGTTTCTCTATAAAATGGAAAATAAAGATCACAAATCTAGTTTGTAATCTGCTCTTCTCACTTAGTGAACATCTTTCTATATGAATAATCTGGATCCTTATCAGCATTTGGAATGGCTCCTCAGATCTCTTTAGTGTGGGCTTTTACCATCGCCTTCCCTAGACAACCATCTGTGTCCCATAAAGAAATAGGTGGGGGGTGGGGGTGGCTGGGGAGAGGTCAATGGATGAAAAAGGATATATAGGTAATACTATATGTAATACTTTAAACAATAAAGAATTTTTTTAAAAAATAAGAAATCAATTACTATTAAATAAATAAAATTTTTAAAAAAGAAACAGGTAATAGCCCCAATTTCCCTATAGATGATGAAAGTCACCAACTTCTCCAAAATACACTGCTTGGAAAATTAATCCTTCTACAGAAATATATTGCCTGACGATCATTATAGTTCATTTTGTAGTATGAAGTTGAATACCTCAACAATCTAGCTAGCCATCAAATATGTGTTTTGGTTCACAGAAAGATACTTTTCCTTTCCCCACTTTTCATCTCTTTCAACTGTTAGTATAATAGACATGATACCAGGAGTAATTAAAAGAGAAAAACAAGCTTGTGAAACTTAATGAATAATCTGAATAACTTTTCCAAGTAATTTACAATGTACAAAAGAAAATACCTAATTGATGTCAAAGGCTTCATCCATGCTTAATTGAGACCTTATTTCTCTCTTATACTGACCAGAAGCAGTAAACTTATATGATTTTAAAATAAAGACAAAAATACAAGTGATTTGACACTGTACCACCACCTGGTGCATCCTCTCTGCTCTGGGACAATACTCAAGTTGTATTAAAAGCATAGATATAAAGTACCCCTGTCTAAGACAAAAATTAAAAGGAAAATAAAACAAAAACAATGTTGCTAGCTATCCTTATGGCAATATGTGACACTTACTTTGAACATTCTTCTAAGGCTTGGCAGAGTGTCTGCTGAAATGTGCATACTTCCTCAAAGTTCCCCAATAAAGATGTAAACTCCACAGTACTCAGACTGAAAAAAAATACATATATTTATATGGTGTCAGTGAATAGAACTTGACTCTAGTTATTTCTCTCTAGTCCAGTGAGCTGATAATTTGCTAGGAAGTAGCATATGAGTCAAGGGAAGCAATCCATATATTTTAACTTTTTTTAATTTATGCCAACTCCAGTTTTAAGCAACTTTCTAAAGCTTCTTTCCTTGATTTCTCTTTTCTATAATAAGAATAATGATCCTAAAGAAAACAAGTGTTTATAAGGTATTTTATGTATTTATCAGGTATTTTACAAAATGAGTAAATTAATAACAAGTATTTAATATCTAAGTATCTACAGAGAACAGATTGGTGTTTGTCACATATGGGGGATAGGTGTTGACAAAATGGGTGAAGGAAGTCAAAAAGTATAAACTTCCAGTTATAAAATAAATGTGATGGAGATGCAATGCACAGCATGGTGACTATAGTTAATAATACTGCACTGCATATTTGAAAGCTGTTAAGAGGGTGGATCTTAGTAGTTCTCATCACAAGAAAAAAAATTTCTGTAACTATATAGGGTGATGGCTGTTAACTAGACTTATTGTGGCAATCATTTCACAATCAAATCATTATGCTGTACACCTGAAACTAATACAATGATATATGTCAATTATACCTCAATAAAAACATCTTAGCATCTAAACATGTAAAATACATCATAGGTGGAGATAAATGTAAAAAAAAATTGAGTACTCTCTTCTAGAGGAGCTGGGAAAGTAATTGAAAGGTATTATATATGCTAATATAATGCACAGGGGGAAAAAGCAAAATCCAGTTTCTCCTATATTAAAATGCACATAAATCAACTAAAAAAATTCTATATGAGAGGAAGTAGGAGGAAAGAAAATAGCACTGATTTCTTTGTTTTTGGAGTGGAATGGAGTCAAACAAAAGCAAACTGAACAATTTTGGCCAGGGCCTCTATATTAAAATTTTTCTCATTCATTCTTCCCCTATCAAAACAGAAACAGACGCATAGATACACAGAACAGACTGATAGCTGCCAGAGGGGAGAGGGGTTGGGGGACTGGGTGAAAAAGATGAAGGGATTGAGAAGTACAGATTGATAGTTATAAAATAGTCACAGGGATATCAATCACAGTATAGAAAATATAGTCAATAATCTATACTAATAAAATGGTAATATGCTAATTACACCAGACATCTTCCGGGCAACCTTCCAGATGTCCTTCTGGACAAAGCCACGGTGGTGGGGCCGAGGTAGAGGCAGTTAGGAGCGATCAGGCCGGCAGGGGAGAGCAATTAGGGGGATCAGGCCGGCAGGGGAGAGCAGTTAGTTAGGGGGATCAGGCTTGCAGTTAGGGCAATCAATCCGGCAGGGGAGAGCACTTAGGGTGATCAGGCCAGCAGGGGAGAACAGTTAGGGTGATCAGGCCAGCAGGGGAGAACAGTTAGGGGCAATCAGGCAGGCAGGCAGAGTGGTTAGGGGTGATCAGGCAGGCAGGCAAGTGAGTGGTTAGGAGCCAGCGGTCCTGCATTTCAAGAGGGATATCCAATTGCCAGTTTAAGCCTGATCCTGCAGGCATCCCCCAAGGGGTCCCAGATTGCAGAGGACTCAGGCTGGGCTGAGGGACACCCCCGTACTGGAAATATCTAGCCACCATGCTGTACATTTGAAACTAATACAAAATAATATTGAATGTAAACTGTAATTGAAAAAAAATACTAGTAGGTGATAACAACAAGAGCTAACAACACTCATATAGCACTTAACACTTATGCAAGCATTTTACAAGTAATAACTCATTTGAACCTTACAATAACTTTATGATGTAGGTACTATTGTTTCTATCTTACTTGTAAGGAAACCCAGGCACAGGAAGGTTATGCAAATCACCCCAAGTCACAAAGCCAGTAAATAGCGAAGTCAAAATTTGAATCAAAACATGCATGCATATAAGCGTAAGCGATGGACGCAGACAACAGGGGGTGAGGGTGAGGGCAGGACTGGGGGGATGAGGGGACAATGGGGGGATAAGGACACATTTGTAATACCTTAATCAATAATAAAAAAACATAATTTAAAAAATAAATTAAAAAAAACATTCTAGCTCCAGAGCCCATACTCTTAACCACTTTTTGGGAGAAAACTTTGCTGAAGATTTACTTAAAAGGCCAGTATCTGCCACATGTCCTTTCTCCTTAGTATAGTAATACTAAGGGAATATTTCCAAGAGAGTAATTTTTTAAAAAATATATTTTATTGCCGAGACCGGTTTGGCTCGGTGGATAGAGCGTCGGCCTGCGGACTGAAAGGTCCCAGGTTCGATTCCGGTCAAGGGCATGTACTTGGGTTGCGGGCACATCCCCAGTAGGAGATGTGCAGGAGGCAGCTTATCGATGTTTCTCTCTCACTGATGTTTCTAACTCTCTATCTCTCTCCCTTCCTCTCTGTAAAAAATCAATAAAATATATTTAAATATATATATATATATATATTTTTTTTAATTGATTTTTTACAGAGAGGAAAGGAGAGGGATAGAGAGTTAGAAACATCGATGAGAGAGAAACATCGATCAGCTGCCTCCTGCACACGCCCCACTGGGGATGTGCCCACAACCAAGGTACATGCCCTTGACTGAAATCGAACCTGGGACCCTTGCATCCGCAGGCTGACGCTCTATCCACTGAGCCAAACCGGTTAGGGCCAAGAGAGTAATTTTTGCTGACAAAGAAAAGGAAGACCCCCAACAAATGTTACCAATAACCCCTAGAGTATAAAAAGCTCCCAGTTCCTCTACTCTAATGTCTTCCTGAACCAAGCTGGAAAACCCCTTTTATGGGTGTCGAAAGTGAAACCTTCAGCCAGCTTCCCTGGTTGTTACTCTCTCACAGCCCCAAAGAACTTGACTGGGCTTATTTGGCCCCTTCAGGATCAGACAATAAATAATCTGGTTTGGCTCAAATCATTCTGGGGTCTCCAAGACAGAACCAATGGAAACTTACTATAACTGCATTTTTAATTTATTTGGGAACAGTTCAGTTCTGACTCAGGTCTCTCACCTCCTCTAACCTGGCTCTTTTCCTTTCCTTTCCTCGTACTGTTTCTTGATTACTAATCAGTCACTCCTTCATTTGAAATCTTACGATCTCCTCTCCCAGGGTTACCACTTCAGTGTTCCTCTTCTCCTCTGCCTGTCACCTCAAAAGGCACATTTCACTCGGTGGCAGGAGACAAAATGATCCAATCTGGCCACTGACTGGTTGTGTGATGGGTACAGCAGAAAGCCTTTATGGACTTCAGTTTTCTTATTTATTTAGTGGGGACAGTCATTTCTTCCAGGGCACTAGACCCAGTGATTCATTGAGGTTCCATTCAGCTCTAAGAACCATGATTCATAGAACACTTCATGTTTTACATAATAATGACAAAAGACATTTTGTTGATTATGTTTAAACTCTTAAAAAACACAGGAATACAGTCTTTTCATACTGAAGTAAGATTCCCATAGTGCCATGAAAATAACCAAGTGCAAAATTTAGCAAGACATTATGCCTAAGCAAACATGATTTGGAAAAAAAGGAGAAAAGTGAAATATATTAAACTTATTCAAGCATGAAGTCAATAGTTTAGGCAACTGTCTAACAAAATAAACTCTTACTAAAGTAAAAGAGGAGGCTTTTGTTTTCCATTATATGGACCAACTGCTAAATTTTCTATTTGACTTATAGATCATAATCTGTAGTAAAGATTAATAAATTAACATAAAAATACAAACAAATGCAGTGAGGCACTATTTGTTAAATATGTTATTCCTACAAGCACACAAAAAATGAATGGCCAATATTTTTCATTTGTGAAAATTAAGTTTTCAATTCAGGCCTCAGACAATCACCTCAGGTTTCTAAGACCAGAATAAGTTTAGAACATTTTATTTTAAAAAAAAACATTTTTGCATCTCTTTATCGTTCACTTTTGCCTGGGTAAAATACTGCTTTGAATTGTTCTTATGAACATTCATAAAATGCCACATTTTTTCCACTCTCGGCGCATGGGAAAGAATTTCCGCCCTGGCAAGCAAACGTCAGAGTGAGCAAAAGAATTTTCAGTTTATGTGCTTTCTGGATAAAAACACCAACAAGCTCTTTTTCTGTGAGGTAAAACCAGATGTATCACTT
Organism: Myotis lucifugus; assembly: GCF_000147115.1. NCBI lineage: Eukaryota > Metazoa > Chordata > Mammalia > Chiroptera > Vespertilionidae > Myotis > Myotis lucifugus. The sequence continues at coordinate 3,619,521 of NW_005871050.1, read as the reverse complement.
AAAACATATAGCATAAAAATTGTGAGACAGAAATGCAGATCTACTCATCCCTTCCACAGACAGAAGAGAAAGAAAACCACGCTCTTTTCTGTTGCCTTGATCATGTTCTTAGCAACCTGTGATCTGTGGAAATTCTTCTAAAGGGCAATATCAATTATTCAGTGACATGAGAACAATGACTCCATATTGCTGATGTTATCTTGCTTTATTTAGTGAGGGGTTTCAAATATAAATCTTACTTGTTATTGGACTGCAGAGGTCTTAAGTAAGTAACAAGAAGAGACTGAAGTTCTTTAGCATAATCTTTTTCAGTGTCTAGTATGTTCTGTAACACCTGTGGAGAAACAAAGATCAAGGCATTATAATTGTCAGGACAATCAGTCCAAGATAAAATTATAACTTTAGATCTTTTAATCAAATTACTAGATCAACATCCCATTTACTCAGGCTAGCAGTGTAAGTAAGAAGCACAAAGTGAATGCACTTTGTTTCATTCTAGCAAACTACTTTTATAATTGCATCACAAGAAAAGTCTCAGTTAGCTAACAAAGGATCATTATTCCCATTTTATGTATGGAAAAATTGAGACCAGCTACCTTAATCCATAGAGCAGGTCATTGAATAATGTTATTTTGTTCAACATCGTTTTATTATAATGTTAATGAGATGCTGTAGGAATCTAACTCTCATTTATATCAATTAGTCCAGTGGTCGTCAACCAGTGCTCCATGGACCACTGGTGGTCCATGAGGCCCGAAAGGTTGGCAACTGCTGATAGTCTATGGCAGTGGTCGGCAAACTGCGGCTCGCGAGCCACCTGCGACTCTTTGGCCCCTTGAGTGTGACTCTTCCTAAGCCTTAGGAGTACCCTAATTAAGTTAATAACAATGTACCTACCTATATAGTTTAAGTTTAAAAAATTTGGCTCTCAAAAGAAATTTCAATCATTGTACTGTTGATATTTGGCTCTGTTGACTAAAGAGTTTGCCAACCACTGGTCTATGGTAAAATTCATTTTGTTATACATCATTTCACTTAAAGTCATCGATGGTGTTGTGAGGACTTACTGTAGAGATTCAATCAATATCAAGATAATATAACAATAACTAATGTCAAACATCACAAACGATTTTTTAAGTTATGTTTTTGATAAGACCCTTAGGGAACAAAATCTGAGGACACTGAATTTTCAAACAGGGTTAAAACTGGTCTTTTAATAAAGATAAAGGGTGCTAGTATAAACAATTCAAAGAGAAAAGGAAAGTGAAATGTGAGAAATTTAACAAGGGAAATAATATTTACCAGTATTATTAATGACAAACCAATTAAATCCTATAGGCAAAACAACCAATGTATAGGCCCATAATTTCTCTTCCCCTATCAGTTGTAGGGTCACATCCCATTTCCTAGCCTCTCTGGAGGCACCTACAGCTTTCACTTTGAGCTCCTAGGTATAACCAAGCTTACATTTTTACATATTTTCTCTCACATAGCCCTAATTCTTTCAACAAAAAAATTCATTGAATATCCAGTCAATGCCAAATGCCATGTTGTCCGCAGGTAGTTTCCACTCTATTTGTAGAGGGAGATATTAAACGAGACAATGAGGGATCACAAGACAATGTAAGGCATTCTTAGCTAGGAGAGGCCCCTGAGCCTACCAATATGCCAGACATATACTCACAAGACAATGCACGATGACCTGCTTTTGAAAGATGGAATGAACAATGCAAGTGGAGCCCAGGTAGCAGTGGGCTTTTGGGGAATCAACTGGTCTAGAGCGTGGTCATCCACACTTTCCTATTGACTGACAAGTTGCTTCAAATTTAAGGCTTTGCTCACCTCATCTCAAATCATGACATTTCACCTACCTTCGGCGACCACTGTGAAGAGATAGTAAGACACCTGTACAGGTAGGTGCTGGGTGAGTGGGAAACAGTCCGAGCAATTTAAGGGGTTAAAAAGGTTTCTGAATGGCAGCAATGTTGACATTTCAGACCAGATAATTATTCGCTGTGAGGGGATGCCCTGTGCACTATAGGATGTTGAGCAGCATCCTATATCTACTAGATGCCAGTTGCATGCCATCCTCTACCCCAGTTATGACAACCAAAAATGTCTCTAGACATTGTCAAATGTCACCGGAAGAGTAATATGACCCCCTAGTTGAGAACTACTGGTTTAGAAGAACAAGGGACACAAGGGTGGCTTCAAAAACTGGGGATTATAAACAGAGAAAGACAAATACCACATGATTTCACTTATATGTGGAAACTAATGAACAAAATAAAGTGACAAACAAAATAGAACCAGGGGTATAGATACATGGAACAAACTGACAAGTGTCAGAGGGAAGAGGGGAGGGGGGACTGGTTGAAAGAAGGTGAAGGGATTAACCAAAGAAAATATATGTATGCCACATACACACAAACAACAGTGTGGTGATGGCCAAAGGGAAGGGGGCTGGGGCTGGTGAAGGCTGGCAAAGGGGTAGAAAGTGGAGATATGGGTATCTGTAATAAGGTCAACAATAAAAAAGCAAAAAAAAAAAAAAGCTGGGGCTTAAATGGTAGCCCTTCCTCCCCAGCCACTAATGTCTCCTCTCAGTTCCTCTATTCTTCAGAAACTATTCTTTAAAGTTATAAATGTAAATCCAGGGGCCTGGTGGGACTAAAGTTCTCTGAAATTAATCCAATAATGAAATAGAAATGTCACCCCTATACAAAGTCTAAGCACAATAAAGGGCGCAAACCAGGTGGAGGGGGGCAATGGGGGGGACATCTGTAGTACTCTCAACAATAAAGACTTAAAAATTAAGTTAAATTAAAAAACCAAAAAAAAGAGATGAATTTGGACTTCTAATTTCCAATCTTGCATTTAAGAAGCGTGTAAGTCATTACTCTATCCTAATAACAAGTAAATAGCTGAACAAACTGAAAGAAAACTTATCTTCTCTTATATCTGTCAGTGAATTGTGGTCATGGGGAAAACATTACTCCCTAAATTGGAGAAACAGACAGAAAGATACAGAGAATCAAAACTTGCTGGAGAGGAAACACAGGAGCAGAAATCTCCATGGGAATTGGAACCTGGGTAGGAAAACCTGAACTGAAATGAATAGCTGGGGGCTCAATGCAAAACAGTATGAAAGTTAAAAACTCCAGGGGCCCAGTCACAGGGGAGTATACCCACACTTTTGTGACTTTTACTTCCAGTAGCTCTAAAGGGTTCTCACAATGAAGATAGGAGGATAATCCCACTCATGCTTCAGAAAATTCTGTTCTTCGTAACAAGGTTTCCTCTCAAGAGAGCAATAATTTTATCATAGCCTAACCTATTGGGGTTTTATCAAAGCCTAACATATCTAGGAGAAGGGAAATACCTAATTCTGATCTTGAAGTCCCACCTAAGGGAGGAAAAAGAAAAAAACTGAGAAGCGCTGGTGAAGTTTACAATCTAGGGCAGGGGTGGGCAAACTTTTTGACTCGAGGGCCACAATGGGTTCTTAAACTGGTCCGGAGGGCCGGAACAAAAGCATGGATGGAGTGTTTGTGTGAACTAATATAAATTCAAAGTAAACATCATTACATAAAAGGGTACGGTCTTTTTTTTTTTAGTTTTATTCATTTCAAACGGGCCGGATTCGCCCCGCGGGCCGTAGTTTGCCCACGGCTGATCTAGGGACATAAGCTCACCAAAAGATGGAGAACTAATCATAGGACATTAAAACACTTCCTCACACCTCACCATCACATTACTAAAGGCCTATTTACTACAATTCCTTTTACCTAGTACATCATGTCTGGTTTCCAACAAAAAAATTACAAAGCATATTAAAAGGTAAAAAAAAAAACAGCTTGAAAAAACAGAGCAAACATTAGAATGAGAGTCAAATATGGCAGGAATGTTGGCATTATCAGACTAGGATTTTAATGTAACTATGATTAATATGCTAAGACCAGTAATAGTAAAAGTAGATAACATATAAGAACAGATTGATATTGTAAGCAGAGAGAAATACTAAGAAAGAATAAAAATGAAATGCTGAAAATAAAAAACACTATAAAAGAAATGAAGAATGCCTTGGATGGGCTCATTAGTAGGCTGAGCCACTGAAGAATCTCTGAGCTTGAAGATATGTCAATAGAAATTTCCAAAACGTAAAAGCAAATAGAAAAAAAAGACTAAAAAATTGGAACAGAATACTTCAAAACTGGGGGACAATACCTAACAATGTGTGATGAGAATA
>NW_005871050.1:3600014-3615128 GCF_000147115.1 Myotis lucifugus | reverse complement strand
GAAACTTTTTTTCAAAAGTCAAGAAGCAATAAAGACTTTATCAAGTATACAAATATTGAGGGAATTTTTTTTTCAGTAGACCTGCCTTGCAAGAAATATTTTTTAAAACTTCTTCAGATCCTTAGCCAGTTTGGCTCAGTGAATAGAGCGCCAGCCTGCAGACTAAAGGGTCCCAGGTTCAATTCTGGTCAAGGGTACATGCCCTGGTTGCAGGCTCAATCCCCAGTGGGGGCCGTGCAGGAGGCAGCTGATCAATGATTCTCTCTCATCATTGATGTTTCTATCTCTCCCTTCCTCTCTGAAATCAATAAAAATATATTTTTTAAAAAACATCAGAGAGAAGGAAAATGCTAAAGGTCAAAAACTCAAAAAGCATGGGGGAAGGAGTAAGTGAAGGGAAAGTAAAAAGTTATTTTTCTTATTCTTAGTCAACCTAACAGATAAGTTTGTTCAGAATAACAGTAGAAATAAAAATAATAGATCATATATGCTTATATATAATGCTGATGTACACTTATGTATAAGTGAAATGAATGAAAAAAATGATAGAGGGGTGGGGGGAAGGAATTAGGAACATGTTGTTATTATGAGGTACTTACACTACCTGTGAAGCCATACAGCATTATTTAAAAGTGGACTTGGACTAATTCTAAATGTATATTGCAAATTGTAGGGCAATCACTAAAAAAAGTAAAATAATTTCTAGAAAGGCACAAACTACCAAAACTGACTCACAAAAAAATAGAAAATCTGAATAGATCTACAACAAGTAAAGAGGTTGAATTACTATTCAAAACAACTTGTCATAAGTTAAAGCCTAGGACGAGATGGCTGATTCTACCAAAAGTTTAAAAAATGCATACCAATCCTTCACAAACGCTTAAAATTTTGGAAAAGAAGTGCAAAGTTAGAGTGTACACTTTCCAATTTCAAAACTCACTGCAAAACTATAGTAACAAGAAAGTTTAGTATTGGCATAGGATAGATACATAGATCAATGGAATAGAATTGAGTGTCCAGAAATGAACTTATGGTCAATTGATTTTTGACAAGCATAACATAACAAGACATTTCAAAAGAAAAAAAAATAGCCTTTTCAACAAATGGTGTTGGGACCACTGGATATCTACTTGCAAAAGAAAGAATTTGTATTCCTACTTCACACCACATACAAAAATTAACTCAAAATTGATTCAAGTCTTAAAATTACAAAACTTTAAATGAAAACAAAGAAGGAAATCTTCATGACCTTGGATTCATCCATGAAATCTTGGATGACATCAAAAGCACAAGCAGAAAGAGAAAAAAATAGAGAAATTAGAATTTATGATAATTTAAAAATCTGTGTGACAAAAGGACATTATCAAAAAAGTAAAAAAGCCCTAACCGGTTTGGCTCAGTGGATAGGGCATCGGCCTGCGGACTGAAGGGTCCCAGGTTCCATTTTTGGTCAAAGGCATGTACCTTGGTTGCAGGCACATCCCCAGTAGGAGGTGTGCAAGAGGCAGCTGATCGATGTTTCTCTCTCGTGGATGTTTCTAACTTTCTCTCCCTTCCTCTCTGTAAAAAATCAATAAAATATGTTTTTTTAAAAAGTGAAAAAACAACCCACAGAATGGGAGGAATATTTACAAATTATACATCTGATGAGGAATATATAAAAAACTCTTACAACTCAATAATAAAAATAATCAATTAAAAGTTGGGAAAATATTTGAATAGACATTTCTCCAAAGAAGATATACATGTGGCCAATGAGCACACAAAAATATGCTCAACATCATTAACCACTAGGGAAATGCTAATCAAAACCACAATGAGATACTACTTCACACTCATTAGAGTGGTTACAATAAAAAGAAAAAGAAAATATACAATAAGTATTGTTGCAAAGGTGGAGAAACTGGAACCCTCATACATTGCCAATTGGAATGTTAAAAGGTGTAGATGCTGTGGAAAACAGTGTACCAGTTCCTCAAAAAGTTAGACATAAAGGTACCAAATGACCCAGCAATTCCACTCCTAGGGAAATTAAAACATATGTCCACACAAAAATTTGCACATGAATTTTCACAGCAGCATTATTTATAATAACCAAGAAGTGGAAATAATTCAAAGATCCATCAACTGATGAATGGATATACAAAACCTGGTATATCCATATGATGGAAGATTATCTAACCTAATAAAAGAGAAACATGCAAATTGACCGCACCTCCGCTACACCCAAGCCACGCCCACCAGCCAATCAGAGCGACTATATGCAAATTAACCCAACCAAGATGGCGGCCGGCAGCCACGGAGCTGGAGCAAGCAGGAGGCTTGGTTGCCCTGGTGATGGAGAAAGCCAAGCTTCCCGCCTGCCCTGGCCGGCTGTGGCCTCCACTCAAGGCAACAAAGTTTCAATTATAGAAGATAAATAAATCCCAGATACCTGCTTCCAGCCAGCCTCCACTGGGAGCTTGCATGGCTGGGGGCCATAGCCAGCCTGCAAACAGCCATCAGCCCCTCACCCAGGATGGCCACACCCTCATGGGGTGAGGGTCTCCCCTGGGGGCTTGGCCAGCCTACAAACAGCCATCAGCCCCTCACCCAGACTGGCCAGGCACCCCAGCAAGACCCCCCACCCTGAAGAGGCTTGGCCAGCCTGAAAACAGCCCTCAGCCCCTCACCCAGCCTGGCCAGGCACCCCAGTGGGGACCTCCACCCTGAAAGGGGTGTGGCCAGCCTGAAAACGGCCTTCAGCCCCTCACCCAGGCTGGCCAGGCACCCCAGTGGGGACCCCCACCCTGAAGGGGCTGTGGCCAGCCTGCAAATAGCCATCAGTCCCTCACCCAGGCTGCCCAGGCACCCCAGGGGGGACCCCACCCTGAAGGGGGTATGGCCAGCCTGAAAATGGCCCTCAGCCCCTCACCCAGGCTGACCAGGCACCCCAGCGGGACCCCCACCCTGATCCGGGACACCCTTCAGGGCAAACCAGCCGGCCCCCACCCATGCACCAGGCCTCTATCCTATATAATAAAAGGGTAATATGCAAATTGACCCTAACTGAAAAATGACTGGGAATGACTGGTCACTATGACACACTGACCACCAGGGGGCAGACACTCAATGCAGGAGCTGCCCCCTGGTGGTCAATGCGCTCTCTCAGGGGAAGCTCTGCTCAGCCACAAGCCAGGCTGACGGCTGCCAGTACAGCAGTGGTGGTGGGAGCCTCTCCTGCCTCCTCAGCAGCGCTAGGGATGTCCGACTGCAGCTTAGGTCTGCTCCCCGCTGGCAAGTGGACATCCCTCGAGGGCTCCCGGGCTGCCAGAGGGATGTCTGACTGCCAGCTTAGGCCCAATTCCCCCCCGAAGCCAGGCACAGGCCGGGCTGAGGGACCCCCCCCCCCCGCCCGAGTGCACAAATTTTTGTGCACTGGGCCTCTAGTTCAGCCATAAAAAGAAAGAACGTACTGACACATTCTACAGCATGGATGAACCTTGAAAACATTATGCTAAGTGAAAGAAGTGAGACACAAAAGAACAAATATTATATGAAATGTCCAGAATAGGCAAAATCCATAGAAACAAAAAGATTAGTGGTTGTCAAGGGCTTGGAAGGAGTACCTGCTAATGAGAATTTCTTATTAGGGTGGTGAAAATGTTATAAAATAAGCTAGTGGTGATCACACAACTCTGTTAATTTACTAAAAATCAGTGAATTTTACACTTTTAAATGGTAAGTTTAAAAGTGGTATGTGAATTATATGTCAATAAAGCTGCTATTTTAAAAATTCAAAGCACAAATTTCTCATCTGTCAATAAAACCTTCTGTTTATTTCTGACTTCAAGTCTTTATACAGTATCATGTCCCTCCAACTCAAATTTGTCCATCATTATAGCTCTCTGCCCAGCTGTGCTGTTGTTCATTGCAATACTTCAAGTAATTACTTACACTCATGTATTCATATTTATATTCTTAGAAATGGAAAGAACTGCACTAGAATTCAATGGTACCATATTATACTAAGCAAAAGGTAAAGCTCATATTCATATTGCTTTATTAAAAATATTTGTTTTTCTATATTATTTGTATAGGGGGAAAGGTGGTGACATACCTTCTCACTTATATTCAGGAGAGAATCAAATCAAGTTATCTAATCAACTCATTTTGTTCACATTTTTCTAAAAAGCCCATGTTTGATTGCCCAACCAGTGGTTGAGCATCGACCTATGAACCAGGAGGTCACGGTTCGATTCCCGGTCAGGGCACATGCCCAGGTTTCGAGCTCATTCCCCAGTGGAGGGCATGCAGAAGACAGCAGATCAATGATTTGCTTTCATCATTGATGTTTCTATCTTTCTCTCCCTCTCCCTTCCTCTCTGAAATCAATAGAAATATACTTATAAATAAATAAATAATTAGACCATATTTGGTAATGAGCCATCCACATCCTTACCCTCCTTTTAAGCACTGTTGTCTATAATTGTCACAGTACCAAAATTATAATGTCTGTTGAAAAAAAGAAAAACAAAATAAAAAACCAAACCAAATAACTTTTGCCTGAAGGGAATTTTTAAATTAGAAAAATCACAGATATTATTTACAGCATAAAATGTGATTTGTATATTGTAATAACTATGTATGGTGTCAGGTGGGTACTAGACTGATCAGGATGGTCCCATCATAAGGTATATAAATGTCTAATTATTATGTTAAACACCTGAAACTAATATAGTATTGCATGTCAACTGTAATTAAAAATTTAAAAATCATATTGACATATTTAAAAATGTGATTTGTAAACCAATTAAACAACTTTGTAATTTTTAAAACAATATAAGAAGCTTTAATTCCATGATTGCTATAATTCAACCTCCCTCTCCCCATTAAAACAGCTTTATCATTTTAACTTCCTTTAAAATGCTATTATCTGTGGCTCCTTTATTTATTTATTTATTTATTTATTTATTTATTTATTTTGAATTTTAGTGTCCTGGTGCATGGATTCATGCACATTGAAAGGAAATTAATTAGAAGAAATATTTTAATATTGCTATTCACATCTTGCTAATGAAAAGAAAATAGGATTCTACCGAGTCTCCTATCTACCTACTCCAGGACTTTTGTGAGGACCAAATGAGATGAGGCACGGGAAAACACTTCACAAACACTTGGTTAAACTGTAAAATGTTTGCACCTGGCTATAAAGCAAGTTGGGTTCATGGGCTGAAGAAACTCCAAGGATGCCAGTCGCTAGGGAGAGGAAGCCGGGCGTTGCTATGTGACGTCATTACCCAGCGCCCACAGCCACAGTTTCCAGGCTGGGCTGGGCTGTGGGCCGCATTTTGCACCATGGGGTCTTGGCAGCGTTGGCTGAAATTTGGTGGGGTGTCACTCTGGGGTGGTGGTGGGGCCTGTGTCCCACTTGGGGGAAGCCAAGTGTTGGTTTGTTGGCACCAGGTCCATGGTGCCATTTATTTTTAAATGGTCAGTGAGCATCATGGCAGCTCCTGTGTCGAGTGTCTGCCCCCTGGTGGTCAGTGTGCATCATAGCTACCAGTCGGATGGATGGATGCTTAGTCTTTTATATATATAGATTACAGTTGACATTCAATCTTATTTTGTATTTGTTTGAGGTGTACTATCTGGGGCTTTTGTAAAAGAAATCACTAAGATTTTGCAAGAAAGGTACCAACTGTCCTGTTCCAGTGGGTTTACTTGCTAGGTGAGGCAGCACACTTTTGAGGAGTTCCATCTCTGTTGAAACCACTAGCATGGGACACACAGAAGGCAAAGGTGAAGTAAGCAAGGAGACATTTCCTGTGCCTTTGAGTGAGTTCTGGAGAGCTAAACGTAATATGTACATTGAATTCATATTGTTACCAGTTTTGAGGATGGCTGAATGCTGAATTTATAAAACTAAATTGATAAGGGTGATTAATGAGTCCTTCATTAAATAATGCAAAAAAAGTTTTGAATGGTAATGCATTAAACAATACTGTTCATTCTGTGGTTTGAGAGGTAGACATGCTCATCAGGGTGAATGTTTGGGATTCTTTCCCAAATTTGCTTGGACATTTATTGCTTTTCTCAATCTCAAAAGACCAACTGATGAACTTCTGATACTGGTTCTTTATTTTTCAAACCACAGGACATCTACTGTAAAAGGATAAAAAGGGAAGCAGACAGAGAAGGCTATGTGCTCCCAAACAGAAGGCCTCAGTGGTGAGTCAGAAGGCAAGGAGTTTGGCAGGCCAACCAACTTCAGAGCAGTACAATTTGATCGAGATGAAATCCATTCAAATTTACTAAAATAGACCGTGTCCAGACATTGCCTTTGCTTCCCTGTCTCTGTCTTCACAAGGACAACTGAGTATCCTTTTGTTCAATTAACCTTTGACTAAATTCAGAACAAAACAGATGGTAAAAAGCCATAGAAAAAGAGGTGAAGGCCTTTTGTACCTCCATCCTAGGCTATTGATTTTCCACTAAAATATATTTCCTACATTTCCTGGAAAGTCTTTAGAGTGTGTTAATTTTTTTTATAACTCTGAGGGAAACAGTCATATAAGAATGAAGACATTATTTTATAAAGCTAATATGTATAAACAAAGGCTGAAAATAGAGATATGAAAACTATGATGGCCCCAGGAAAACTTAAATCAAATAAGAAACATATTATAGGATTTCTAAGATAATTATGATGCCTGTAAAAATGAGTTAATGTTGGTGAAGTCTTATGAGACTAAAAAAAGCAATATATTAATATACTGTATTTATGTTATATCTGACTTATATTCCAGTAGAGCCACCCATTTACATTCAAGTGCAGTAATTGACTTCACAAAACAGGCAGCACTATCCCCATTATTGACAGACAGACTCTGCAAAATACTGTCACCTCTTCTATCTACCTTCATCCCTCAGATGAAAAAGATGTATGGAAGAGTAAGACAAGATATTGGTAGGTAAAAAAGAAGAGGGAATATAGATAAGGAATAAATGGATAGATATGTAAGGTAGTTTAGGTTGTTGGATTTTAAAAAGGTGGCTGCACAGAGGATTTTCAGGGCAGTGAAAATACTCTGTACGATAATGATAGATACATGTCATTATACATTTGTCCAAACCTATAGATTGTGCAACACCAAGAGTGAACCCTAATGTAAACTATGCACTCTGGGTGATAATGATGTATCAATGTAGAGTTTTCATTTGTAACAAATGCACCACTCTAGTGGGAGATGCTGATAGTGGGGGAGACTGTGCATGTGCGTGGGCAGGGGGCATATGAAAAATCTCTGTAACTTCCACTTAATTTTGCTGTGAACCTAAAACTGCTCTAAAAATATAAAGTCTTTTTAAAAGGAGGGGCTGATAAGCACTATAAAAGGTAGAGAAAATTCAGGGTAGGAGCAAGTGGATAGATAAATGACTGAGAAAGAAAATAGGGGTAAGCAGAATGTGGGTGGCAAAAGCAAGGATTCCAGGTTTCCTGGAATTTTTATGTGATTAGCATGCCACAGACTTCTTCCCACCTTTCCAACTGCATATAGGTTCTGTGAGAAATACCCCTTAGGCATCTGTCACAAGTTATAATACAGTAGAAGAAAGTTAGAAAAAAATAAATAATACTAGTCATTATTGATTATATTTTTCTAATTGGAAGTAGGGAAATATCACCTCTCATTCTGCAGACAGATGCTCATTTCCAGAGTTGAAAATTAGTCTGTGAGTCCAGCCTATTTGTGGCAGCACAAACAATAGCAATCTTAAAGTGAGCTACACTAGTTGCAATGAATAAAGAATTCCACCTTCAGAGGGGCATCTGGATGGGGGAGAAATGGATTGTAGTCTACACTATGACCTGTAGGGATGGATTGTAGGCATGTACATTCCTACCTGGGTGAATCTGCTCATATAGTTCCCCTTGCCTGAATTCTCTCTCAGCTCATCTCTGCTTATCTGTCTCCTGACACACCTAGAATCCTATCTCTTCCATTCAACCTATCCCTTTGATGGTTCTCAAACTTTAGTTCAGTGAGCATCCAAATCACCTGGGGTGGAGGAAGGATGAGAAAGAGGCTGAGGAAGTTGTTAAAATACCTTTTCCTGGGATCTGTGGCCAGAGATTCTGATGTAGCAATGCCTTTTCCTGGGATCTGTGGCCAGAGATTCTGATGTAGCAAGTGTGGTGTGGGGCCTAGAGTTCTAAAGTTTTAACAAGCTCTTATGGGCTTCTGATGCAAAGGATCCCCAACCACATTTGGAGAAACTCATTTTAGGACCTTTTATAAATTTATATCATTCTCTGCCATGTGGCTTATGCTATCATGTCTGTACTGTCTTTCCCATAAGATTATGGGTGCCAAGAGCTAAGTACTGCATACAAACTAAGCTTGATAACTAATATAGATTCCTTTTTCTGTTCTTTACTTTTTCAGTTTTGTTGAGATATAATTGACAAAGAAAATTGTATATATTTAATATATACAACTTGATGTTTTAACATATGTATACATTGTAAAATGATTACAATTAAGCTAATTAACACACCCATTACCTCACATAGTTACCATTTTCTTTTGTTGTTCTTTATTTTTTAATCCCTCCTGGAATATGACATCAAGTTAAAAAGGACAACGAGGAGAAGGTAATTAGAAAAACAATTACTAAAAAAATGCTTTTTTTCAATGGTGAGAGAAGTTTAACAAATTGCATTGAATTTTGAGGAAAATGAAAGAACCAAGGTCAGGGACAGCAAAAGCCTCCATTGGCCTTCCATGTCCCTAAAGGATGCTAAACTCCATTCAAAACAACAAGCCAGGAGTGACTAAGCCTCAGTCAGACACATTAAATATGCCTCATTGCAGATGTTGGTCTGAACTGGGTGTCTAAAGCCATTTGATCACACTGAAGAATTTAACATTTAAAATTGATGTGCCACCAGAATCACTCCAAGGCTTGAATGGGCCTGAAATCCGCAGATAATTTCTTGGAAACTTGAAAAGGGGTGGGGGGTAGAATGTCTGAACACTTGCAAATTCTAAGAGTTCTCTATCCTGTCCAAGTTTATTGGATGTGATGGTTAATCTTATGTATCAATCATTATTTCTGGGTGTGTCTGTGAGGGTCTTTCCAGATGAAATGAATCAATAGACTAAAGAAAGCAAATTGCCTTGCTTGTGTGGGTGTGCATCATCTAATCTGTTGAGAGCCTGAATAGAACAAAAAGGTGGAAGAAGGCAGAATACATTCTCTGTCTGACTGCTCCAGTTGGGACATCAGTCTTCTGTTCTCAGAAAGGAAGTTACACTATTGGTTCTGATGCTTTTCAAGCCTTTGGACATCTTTCCAGGGTCTCCAGCTTGCAGATGACAGACTGTGGGACTTCTCAGCCACCATAGTTGTGTAAGCCAATTCCTTATAGTAAATCATTGGTTCTGTTTCTCTGGAGAACCCTGACTAATACACAGGACCAAAGTAAAGGGAACATGTGGACCTTCAAGGACTCACTGAATGAAAGAGTCTAAGAACATGTTTGGTCAGATAAGTGTTGTCAGGGTGTGAGGATAGAAAAATCTCCATAGGCCCTAACCGGTGGCTTAGTTGGTTAGAGCATTGTCCCAATATGCCAAGGTTGCGGATTTAATTTCCAGTCAGGGTACATACAAGAAGCAACCAATGAATGCAAAAATAAGTAAAACAACAAATTGATCTCTCTCTCTCTCTCTCTCTCTCTCTCTCTCTCTCTCCTCTTCCTCTTCCTCTCAAAAGTCAATTTTTATTTTTTTAAATATATTTATTGATTTCAGAGAGGAAGGGAGAGGAAGAGAGATAGAAACATCAATGATGACAGAGAATCATTGGACAGCTGCCTCCTGCACACCCCTTACTGGGGATCGAGCCCACAACTCAGGCATGCGCCCTTGACAGGAAATGAACCTGGGACCCTTCAGTCCCTGGGCCAATGCTTTATCTACTGAGCCAAATTGGTCAGGGCTCAAAAGTCAATTTTTTTTAAAAAAACTTTTTAAAAAAGAAGAATCTCCATAAAGGAGAAATAATAAAAAATGCATAGTTCCACCTGGCCAGTGTAGCTTCAGTTCCTATTTTTATTTTTTGAAATATATAAATATATAAATATGTATATATCCATATACATACATATATCCCAGGCTAGATATATGCACATGAGTACACACACACCTCCTACTTCAAAGAAAATTTGGCATGAGATTCACCAACATGTTAATAGTGACTATCTATAAGTGGTAGGATTACAAGTGATATTTATTTTCTTCTTTATGCTTTTTGTGTGTAACAAACAACAGTTAGTTATATGATGTTATGGAATCAGAAAAAAGTCCTATCTGTTTTTAAAAAATGGATGAAAAAATCCTTCACTGGTGTTCTTATAAAACTAGCAAAGAAAATATCTACAATTAATGACTCTTAGAGGGAAGAAGAGTTAATATAAGATCAATCATATAGGGACAATTTGCATGCGGGTAAACTTGATTTTCCAGATCTCCAAATACTATGGGAGGGCTAGAATTTTTTTTGATTTGTCTAAGCCAATCAACACAGATTGGGAGGATGATCAGAACACTCAGAACGTATTTTGAATTAATTGCCTCTAAAATTTTGCTTAAATACTCAAAGCAAAAGAAATGTGGATAAAAACAACAACAACCAACCCAAATCCCTTCATATACCTATCTAGTTGCAATAATATATCTAACTGGTCTCAATAATTCAGGAATATTAATAAGAAAGATCTAAAGCTCCTTCACAGGCCATCATGAGCTCCCCAAGGCATTCTATTTTCTTTATTATGCTTTGGGTTTTAGACAAAATCTATCAAAATTTAAAAATAAACATACAGGAGTGGGCAATATTAGGTTTAAGTTGTTTGTGAAATACAGTTTATTCTTGTATTAATTATTTCCCATATGAACTATAAACGTACTTTTGCCCACCCCTGTATGTGTGTGTGTGTATATATATATATATCTGTGTGTGTGTGTGTGTATATATATCTTTTGATTTAACAATTTAACTTCTATGAACTTAACCTACAAATCTTTATATACTTTGCCAAGTTACATGTAGAAGATGTTTACTGCTGAATTGTTTATAGTAGCAAGGAACTAGAAACAACATACATGAATTCCAATAGGAGGTGGATGATAAAAATAGAGTTTGTATATAGTATGTACAAGATTTACATAAGGCCCATAAGAATCACAGAGTTTAATCTGCCTTGGATAATTCCAGCAATATTATAAATTGGTAGAATCAACCGAGGCAGAGAGAGAGATAAAGCAGAACGATGGATGGTATGCTCCAAATCCACAGGGAAAAGAAGCTATGGTAATATATTCATCCACCATTTGAATGTGTCTTTCTTTGAAAATGAAATCATTGAGAGTCACCTAGAAGCTAAAAGAAGTGGTCAGAGTGGAAGGAATAAGGGAGCCTAGCTCTGTTGGGTAATATATTTTAACCTCAGAAATGTAAGAGAAAAAATAGTGACAAAATTGTCCTCGTTGATATGAAGTTCTGTCTTGATTTTTCATACCAGCTACTGCTGATAACATTATGGAGCAAATTCACTGAAGAGTGAAATTTATTTTTTTGAAACCAAATGTATAGAGATGTTTAAAAACTGTTCATCCATGCACAAAATGAAAGGAATATGCAGTACAAACACACATAGAACACTAGGTAAAAAGTGAAACTGTATTTCAGCAGTGCAGGGGTGTGGGGGAACGATGTGGCTACCAATCAGAGAAACTCAGAGGTTATCATAACATGACCTTTTCATTCAGGACTGGGCCAAGTCAGGAAAGGAGACATGAAGGAAAGCAGAGAGAATATTAGGGAAAATGATATTATGTCTTTTTCAAACAGGAACTTCTTTTGAGTATTGCACATGCCTTATCTATACCTAATATATTTTGACATAACTGTGTTCAAGCCAGAGCCATTTGATTCCTCCCTCTGTGCCAAAGGACAGCCTTCCTTTTGGCCTCTCCTCAAGAACAAAGCTGATAATATTTCAGAGGAAATCATAATGAATTGATCGATTCTAAAATAAAACCACAGTATGTAATCACTGAAAACTTACTGCATTAGAGGAACTTGATAATTCAGCTTCTAAATATCTGGTAAGTACTACTTTTTGTAATATTTTAAGCAATAAAGAAAATAAAAGTGGTAAAATATGCAAAAAAATAAATAAATATCTGGTAAGGCTATTTAGTGACAAAATTGACTACCTAACTGCTGAATTTCCTCATCATGTCTGTAATTTCTCTTTCACTACAGTTTAATAGGCTACAAATGAATTTTTCAGGACAGTAAATGTAAAACTTCCAGACATATATAAAAGGCCTACAATGAAGAGCTCTATTGTAATGCAGCTTATATTAGACCCTTGTGATGCAACTTTATCCAGTCTTCCATTTGTTTCACCTCAACACATCAGTGATCCAACAAGTGAAAAGTTTCCATATAGTCAAGAAAATTTTGTTCATCATCTGATCACTCACCACGGAATAATAATTCTTGGTAAGTGGAGTAGTTTCAAATCCTTTGATAGCCTTGGGGGAGAGAGGTCTCTCTGTGAAAAAAAAATTTAATTATATTAATATCATACAAGTATAAGATGAACATTTTATAACATAGGTCAACTAAAACACCATAAATATTATCAAGTGGAAAGATCAATGGAAATATACATTCCTAAACAAGAAACCATAATTTTACCAAACCACATATGGTCAAAGTTAGATCTTCTTATCCAGATCCATCAATTTCTGAGGGGGAGAATAAGACAAGGAGTTAAGGTTTAGCTACTTAATGCCAGGGTGGGGGCAAGAACTTCACTCCCAGCTTCAGGTTGTTCCACTCAGCTTATCAAAACAGATAAATAAGGAAGGCCAATGCTAACCAAATGCATATTTGTAACTTGCAACTTACAATTCAAGTATAATATAAATAATAGTAACCATACTTTCTTAGGGCTATCTACTGTGCCAAAAATAAAATAATCAGAATATATAATATACTAAAACAAGCAGAAAACTCTTCTCTTTTATGCATCATTTTAATATTAATACATTATGCTGTCTTTCTTTTACAAAGTTAATTTTACCTATTAAACTCATGACTAAGAGACATCCTAGTACCTTTTTCCTTTAGAAAAGAAAAGCAGTTAATAAAAATACAAGACATTGGTGATAAATGTTTAACAGTCACTACATACTATCTTTCCTACCCTCATTTTCTCCTTTGCTTCATTTTGTTTTATATTCCACTTTTATCTTGCTACATTGTATGTGGTTTTAACCTTTCTGAAGTATGAGGGAGTGTAAATAACCAAACAATATACTAACATCAGGCCTTGATTTTTCTTTTTTTTAATTATATTTTCTAGTTTTAAATCTATTACATATCCACCCTAAAAATGCAAAACATAGAAAATTTAGAAAAAAGAAAAACAACGGTTGGCCCATCACCCAGAGTAACATTTTGAAGTGTGTCTTCTCAAACATACAAACGGATCTTTCTTACTTTACCTACAGTTTTATAATTCTACTACTACAACATTATTTCATGGATGATTTCCCATTTAACCTTTATTTCTAATTATTATTATATTTAAAATATCCCTTATGTTTATTTGACCCATAACAGCTTTTAAAACATTTTTTATTTCTACAACAACCCTGTCAGGCAGAAATGATCTCATTTTGCAGGGGCCACTAAGGTTCAGAAAGGTGCTGTCAGCTGCCTAATGGTATGAATCCGGGAAACACAGGTGTGCTTTGATAAGGAGCTATGCTTCTAATCAACATGAGGTCCTGAGATAAAGCTATTGAAGGTTTCAATTGATGAGTAATTGTTCCTACTGGAGTTCAGAAAGACCATCAGTTTGACTTGGGGTGGTCAGAGAAGACCTTGCTGGGCAGAGGACACATGATCTGGCTCTGGAAGGTGGCTAGAATTCAAACAGGCATAGAAGACAGTAGGGAGTTTTGTAGTCAGGGAAGATTCCAGAAACACAGCTATAGTAATGACAATGCTCAAGGCAGAACTGTTCCTGTGATGGAGAATTGTACAGCTTTGCCAGGCTGAGCAGAGTGGAAACAAAGTAAAAAGGCAACAATGAGGGCCAATTCGATCATTTCCCAGTGATGACAAATGGGGTATGGCCAGTTTGAGGAAAGTTTATGCTATTTCAAGATCTGCCTGGATCCACTTGGTGGCTTCACAAGGCTTTACTGGGTGAACCTGAGCAATGTGGAACCACCTTGCCTATTACTTGAGATTGTAAGTGGCAGTGACAGTACTTGAACCCAAGTATTGCATTACCAAATCTGGTGTTCTTTCCAATACACCATGGTTTTGCACTCTTAGACATATTAAAAATTGACCATTACCAAATTCTTTTAGTTTTGTATTAGGCAAATTTTCTATAATGTAGCTATAATGGTTCTACTTAGAACTCAGTTGTTCTGTGGAATTATAATGTAAACCAGTATTGATAAAAATAAAACTTCTAGCCCGGCCGGCATGGCTCAGTGGTTGAGTGTCAACCTATAAACCAGGAGATCACAGTTCAATTCCCGGTCAGGGCACATGCCCGGATTGTGGGCTCGATCCCCAGTGTGAGGCGTGCAGGAGGCAGCCAGCCAATCAATGATTCTCTCTAATCATTGATGTTTCTATCTCTCGCTCCCTCTCCCTTACTGTCTAAAATCAATTGAAAATATATAATTAAAAATAAATAAATAAAACTTTCTAAAAATAACATCAAGATGTGGTTACCTTTCAAAAGCAAGGCCAAAGGGAAGAGTAAACAGTAATTAGAGCCTGCCAAGACATAGAAAAGGAAAGGAAAGGCCATAGGAATGGGTCTTTGTAATTGAAACAAAATGTTAACTAAGTAACTTAAAACTGAGAATCATGACTTGAAAAGAAAGAAGTGGCTGCCATGGAGATTACTGGGTGGATGAACATGATGTAAAAGAGCTGGTGCTTTGATAAGGTCAATAAAGTGTCAAACTCTAGCAGACTGACAAAAAAAGTGAGAAGACACAATACCATACGAGGAGTGAA
>NW_005871050.1:3596694-3599914 GCF_000147115.1 Myotis lucifugus | reverse complement strand
CTATGAAAAACCCCCCCCCCCCAAATTTGATATTTAGAGGGTAGTGAATCAATTACTCCGACAGTAAATACAATCTCCCCTCCCCCCTCTGAAGTAGACAATTTGTATTGCTTTTTTTCTTTTTGGGAAATAGGATTTTTTTATTTTAAACTCTCGTTTAAAAACCCCGCCCCCGCCACCCTTCTCACCGGAGAATTCTATCAAATGTTAAGGAAGAAGCAATACAAATTCTTCACAATCTATTATATAAAATAAAAGAAGACCACTTTCCAACTCATTTTATAAACTCACTCTTATAGAGTCACAAAAAACAGACCAAGACAGCACCAAAAAAAAGAAAACTTCAGACCAACATTCTTCATGAATATCTTAACAAAGTATTAACAAATATAATTCAGCAATATTAAAAGAATTATATACTATGTAATTCATCCCAGGGATGAAAGGTTGGTTAAATATTCAAGAATCAATCAGTGTAACCCACAATAATAGTCTAAACCAGTGGTTCTCAACCTTCTGGCCCTTTAAATACAATTCCTCATGTGACCCAACCATAAAATTATTTTCATTGCTACTGTAATGTTGCTATTGTTATGAATCGTAATGTAAATATCTGATATGCAGGATGGTCTTATGCGACCCCTGTGAAAGGGTCGTTCGACCGCCAAAGGGGTCACGACCCACAGGTTGAGAACCGCTGGTCTAAACAGAAAAATCATATGATAATATCACATAACAAAACTGAACACTCTTCAAGAAAATAAAACTTCCAGTCCTGGCCGGTGTGACTCAGGGGGTAGAGCGTCAGCTGGGTTCGCTTCCTTTAGTGACCACATACCTGGGTTTGCAGGTTCGAGCCCCAGTCCCTGTTGGGGCGTGTGTAGGAGGCAACCAATCAATGTGTCTCTCTCACATCAATGTCTCTCTCTCCCTCTCTCCCTCTCTCCCTCCCTCCCTCCCTTCCTCTCTCCCTACCTCATTCCCTCCTTTCCTCCCTTCCACTCTCTCTAAAAATCAACGGGAAAAAGTATACTTTCGTGAGGATTAACAAAAAAGATAAAAGAAAAAAACTTCCAGAAAAAAATAGGAATAAACATCAACTTTTGCAACGCAATAAAGAACATCTATGAAAACCTATAGCTAGCATCTTACATAATGGTGAAAGACCAAATGATTTCCCCCCTAAGATTAGGAACAAGGCAAGGATGTGTGTCCTCGCCAATCCTTTTTCTTTTAGATTTATTTTTTCAATTACATTTGACATTCAATGTTATATTAGTTTCAGGTGTACAACATAGTGATTAGAAATTTATATCACTTATGAAGTGACCATCCCGATTAGTCTAGTACCCATCTCACCACTCTTTTTCAGCAAAGTACTGGAAAGAGTAGAAGGAAGACAGATTTGGAAGTACAGACTTGGGAAGTCAAAAAAAATGTAGCCCTTGTAAATTACTGGCCCTATTGGGGTGTGGGGAATCAAGGAGTGGTTACAAAAAGAAAAACACCAGCACTGTGCCTCAGTGACAGTTTCCTACCTCTGGTTCCTCTTTGCCCCCCACCCCCACTGCTACCATTGCTTACTCTTACTATGTGCAATTCTCTCTGAAACCTACACTGAGCAACATGCAGAGAAGGAGCAGAGATGTGGAGGTTCAGAGGAAACATGTTCAATCCCTGGGGGTATTTCAATGTGACCTAACTGGAACTAACATCAAAACAAAACATTTTAGGTGGTGATTCTAAGGCAATGAAAAGATTGGTCAATTCAATTCAATCACTGAAAAAACATCAGCGTAATATAGAATTCAAATGGGTTATTTGGCACAATATAACTCAAATAACAAGTGTCACATAGATATATATGAAGCACTTCAAATCCTGATATAAAGATTCCTTTCCAATTAACTTTTTTTTGTACCAGTTAACTTTTGATTCTTTCCCTTCCCTTGCTGATATACAGATTCCACCACCTATTGGTGGTGACAAGACAAAAAGAAATTTAGTGACAACTAGTTTCTCTGATATGAAACATCTATGTGATATACCCAGGGGATTAAACAGGAAGTCTAAATATAAAGCTCAATCCAAGTTTTGGTATATAATCAGTAGAGCCATTTCTTAATCTGCCTTAATACAAATTTAATTAGCCATCTATCTAACTCCTTTATTTGATATCTGTATTTACCTTCTAATAAGAAGTTTTAGAAGAAGGATTTAATGACCCCTTAATTGAATCAGTTGTATGACAGTGGGGTTTAAAATTCTAAATTGAAGGTTTCATTTCAATGAGATGTACATTTAATCTCTGAATCATTTTTTTAAAAAACTTAAAGATAAATCTTCTTTCCTAAGCTTACACATCAGTATGAACTTCCTGGAAAGAAATAAAAGTTGATAAGTATTTTCTAGACCAAACATAAAACAGCATAGCATTGAGTTTAAAATGTCCCTCTGCAGCATCCTACTCACTATTTTGTGAAGCAGCAAGAGTTGGGATGGGAAAGAATTTAAGTCAACAAAGACTTGATACCTACTTTCCTAACAAGACATTTTCATTACATCAAGCTAATCTCTCCCACTGTTCCCCAAGCTCACTCTGCTCAATCTTACTGCAGATCTTTTGTGGTTTTTGTTCTCTCTGATCAATCACTGATTTAGATTGTCCCCCACTCTCTTTTGGGCCTACCCATAGCCTACATGTCTCTGGGGGTTCAATTCAAGCTCTACCTTCTCTGTGAAGCCTTCCCCAGCCTCTCCAGCCACAGTGCATTCTCTGTCCACTGATGATCTGCTATATATTTTATACTTCATCATCTACCACTTTATACTGTCAGTTGTCAGTTTCATCTCCAGCTCTTCTATCTCTCCCATGCTCTAAATCCATACTGCCAACTACCTGTTGAAAATCTTCAGAACTATGATTTGCTGGCACCTCCACTCAACATGCCCAAAATAATAACTCGTCATCTTCAGTGCCAATAACCCACCCAACACACACACACACACACACACACACACACACACACACACACCTCCTCCTCCTCCTATCTTCCCTATCGTCTCTATTAATGGAGGTCAGCACTTATCAGACATTTCCAATGTCTAAAGCACTGTGTTGGGCACTATAGAGACAGAGAAGTATACAAAGATGAATTAGTCTCCCTTGACTTCCCTGTCAGGATGAATTAGTCACCTCTCTTCTACTCACCATTCTCCA